>NC_057934.1:56451013-56773513 GCF_018555375.3 Anguilla rostrata
CACTGATCTTTCTATGCGCAATAACACTTAACAGTGCAAAGGAGCCCACTGCAAATCATTCTGCATACAACTTAAGTTTAAAAAAAACATTGAATAAGTTGATGAAAAAAAGACAGAGTGATCTTTCGTCTGTTCCTTGTACAATAATTAACACGTTTTCCCTTATTTCCTACAGACAGGTTATATAACCTCTCACTAATGCTTCCTTATACACTTGATCTGGTTGCTGCATTAAGGGCCTGAAACTGAACCAATCTGCGATATGAATGTAGACAGCAAAACGCACAAAACACAAAGCAAAACAGACAGCAAAACGGGGTGACATAGCTCAGGAGGTAAGACCGATTGTCTGGCAGTCGGAGGGTTGCCGGTTCAAACCCCGCCCTGGGTGTGTCGAAGTGTCCTTGAGCAAGACACCTAACCCCTAACTGCTCTGGCAAATGAGAGGCATCAATTGTAAAGCGCTTTGGATAAAAGCGCAATAAAAATGCAGTCCATTTACACACATACACACACACAAGCACATGTGCGTGCACACGCTCGCAACACAAGCACCGCACACACGCACACGCACACACACATACGCACGCGTTCACACGCGCACACACACATGCACGCACGCACACACACACACACTGAACATGTACACAAAAGAGCATTACACTCAAACACTTAAAACTGGGTGCTGCTGGACAGCTCACCCTTAAATGCCGCTCTATAACTATACACTCATTTACCCCTAATTATGCAGAATTTAATGACACCTGCATCCTTACACATACACATCCTGATCACATACATACACGTGCACGCAGACACGCACGTGCGCACACACACGCAACAAAAGCCTCCCTCACAAACAGCCATTCAAAAGTGGATTACAGGCTCTAAAAAGCACAGCCCGGATTAGCTACTTGTATGACGCAGTGCTCAACTGTACTCCAAAAGTTATCCAGAAATTAATTTAAATGGCCTACACTGCACAATCCAGAGTACAGAAACAAGCTCTTCGCCCATGTTTTTCTTTTTTGCTGGTCTGCAGCATTTATTACCATATTTTTCATGACATAACAAAAAGGCACTAGGCACAAGCGAAGCTCTTCTGCAGACTTCACACTCCACTTTGATTTGAAACTTATACAGTACAGCAATAGATGAGTAACCTTGACTTGGAAGTTGTGGTGCAATAATGCATTTTTCAAATGGTGGGGGGAGGGGGGGGGGGCGGAAGAGGGTGGGAAATTAGCTAGCTCAAAAAAAGTTTTACATTTAAACAAACAATGCAACACATCCAACCTTGCAATTAGTCTGTCAGGCAGAAGTGAGAAGCGTGTTGTGTAATTAGCCACTGACTGCATCACACACAGCATTAATAACCTAATTAAATGCATCACCACCTCTAGTTCAAAGTTTCCTGCTGTATTTTGTATTCATGACAATTATGTGAGCAGCTATGGCCTTTCCACCTTGCATTGTTTCGAATAACTCCAGGCAACATACACGCAGTATGAGCACAGGAAAGGACGCAGAAGCATAATTACAGAACAACATAATTAAATTGCCTATTTGTAGTACCAAAGAACATACATCATAGAACAGTATATAGAAGTGAAAGTACTGATGTCATTACAGTTCATCTGTGACTATTGGCCCCAAAAGCCAGGGAAGAATCATACAAATTAAAACAGCCATGGCCAGCACAGAAGGGGGTGCTTTTGGGGTGCTGATGACATGGTTTTTATGATACAATCGGTTGAGTTCTACTCAAGACCAGCAACACCCACATGCCACCTTCCATCCACACTGACTGTATTTCTTCCAATAGAGGCATCAAGGGATGAAATAAAATCATTTTCTTGGAGCTTATCATCTTTGAGCACATCAGCAAGGAGTTTCCAATAAAAACAACTGAAACAAGTTTACACTTGTAATCTGAGAAAAATAAAGTTATTTTAGCATTACTGAAGTATACGTCATTCCACGTTTGAGAATTAGTTTGACGTTTGAGAAAAAGCTTGTACTTGCAGTATACAGTTATTTTACTTATTTTATACAGTTTTTGTTAAGCTTTGTCAAGGGTGTGAATATCACTGTTACTGTAAGCACTTTCATTTTTAAACCAAATATTATCCACCAATTTTAATTTTTTAACACTCAATTCAGAACAGATGCAGGCAGCCCTGCAGTTGGATGCTTAATTCTGTTAATTTCTGCATTGCCAATCATCAGCATTGCAGTCACAGCTAATACAAGCGTGCTACTGCATGTTTGGCATATACTCTTACACTGACATATATACCGGCCCTCCAATATTGTTTTGGATGAAACTGTCAGTAATGAGATTCTGCTATTTTGGGTGGAATATGCCTGAATTTTACCAAATGATATTCACTATCTACACATAACTTCAGCTGAAATGTAGGTCTCTGACTGTGCACAGGACACCATAGCACTTCAATGCACCCCCATACGCATTAGTGTGCTGTATTTGTCTGAATTCCACTCAATATATTATTAAAAGGAGAAAACCAAGTGTGTCTTCTTTTTACCAACAACCACAAAAAGGCATTGGAAGCCACTGCCCAGAAACAGTCCGACTGACCGAATTCCTGGAGCTGTCACCGCTGTCCTCGTCTGCAGAGTCCCTTCCTTCACCCTCCTCCATCCGGTTGACATCATCATCCCCATAGCTGGCTGACACAAGCCCACCATGGATCTCTGAAAAACACAATATGCCTCGTATTCAGTGTCCATCACAAAAGCAGGAACACTGTAGGTAAAGTCTCAACCTGGGCTGGCCTGATTATAGTATGACCGGTCACTCTAATCTCATCAGCACTGAGTACTAGTGCAAAAAATATGCCATGAAACTTAGCCAGGCAGCTCCCAAATTTTCATTACATGCAGTTAAAGGAATGTGGAGTTTTTGGATTTCAACCCAGGCACAACAGCAATGGCTACTATAACTATATGTTACTTTGAACCTCCTTCACTTGCTAGCTGTAGTTCAGATTGATAAGGCTGATTGTGGTAGTCAATTTGTTAGCCAAAAATATAACCAGTGACTGTTTTTCAACTTTCAACGATTAGCAATAAGAGTTGGGAAATTGGTTTCTGTTGTTATATGCACGGATTACACAACTCATTTATGCCAGGGCTCCAAAACCAGGATTTTCTTGAAGACGACCATTGAGGTCATCATTTTTATGCAGATATCAATTTTAATGTCATAATCGACGTGCAGACTTTCCAGTAAACCTCGAATTCATACAGTACTGTACAAATCTATGATATTATGACATTAGGACACACGTTTCAATATATGGCAACTAGTGTACTGAAGCGAAGTCTAGCTATATGTACACAGCTATAAACTGGTCATTTTTTGGCGAAAAGATTAAAAAGTATTGGAACCCCTGTTCTAACATGCCACTAGGTAAACTCTTGACATTTAAGGAAGCTGAAAATTTCACTTCGTAGGTATCTTCGTGGGAATAGTTAAATACGCAGCTCCCTGGCATAGTTTGAGAATGGAATAGGTTTACAATGTTAATTTACAAGCTAGTGTTACTTCCATCGACGTTAGTCAACTGGCAAATTAACGCTGGTGGCTCAACTACAATAGTCAACCAGGAGATCTGCCCTCATCATTCACAAGATAAACTAAACAACTGAATATGTGAATTCGTACCTTTCCCGCTTGCTTAGTAAAGTTAGCTAACTGGTTAGTTAAGTTAGCTTCATAGCTAGTAACGTTGTTGGTATTATAATAGGTATTTTAACTAGCTAACTAGATAGCGAACGTTACTAGGAATACTAGTGACATCTTGATTCCATGTGCGGTGTGCGGACCAAGCTTCCACTGAACTAATAAACCGCAAGGATACACTAAGGTAAAACACTGTGGTCCTAGTCTCACCAAATAGCTGCGACCGAGTCCTACCTGTTTCTCCGGCCTCTGCATCGGAATCGGGATCCGAATCGTAAACCGCCAACGAAGACAAGGGAACACTCTTTTTTCCGCTCGCCATTGCTGTTATGAGTCGCACAACTTTGGTGTCATTTGGCCATTCCTTTGCGCATGCTCTTTGGTGTATTTGAAAAAGAACCTGTGACTCAAAACAAAGCGCCATCTCCCCCTGGCGTAAACAAAGGTGGAAGACGTGTGTTGTAGGTTTGGTTGAAAGCACAAGTTTTAGTTCTGTGGGTCCAACAACGCTCTCTGGTTTAAAATAGGAGGAAGAAAGCACACGATTTAAGAAATAAATACACGTAAATAGCTCTTTTTATTTATTTATTTTAATTTTTTTTTTTTTAGAAAAATTGAGACTAGCTTTCAATAAAATTGAAACAAATATTTGTGTATGTAACTTCAGGTAAAGAGCATAAAATAAATACACTATATGACCAACGGTATCTGGACACCCCTTGGTTTGGGGCTGTTTTCAATGGTTTGGGCTAGGATCCTAGGCAGATCTTAATGCTACACCATACAGTGACATTCTAGATGATTCTGTGCTTCCCAAAACGTCAGTTAATGTGACTTCAGTTTGGGGAAGGCCCTTTCCTGTTTCTGCATTACAGTGCCCCCGGCTCTGCTACCCAAAATGATTTTAACAGTTACTGTAAACTTTGAGCTAGTTAATGATAATGCTGATTAACTTCTGATTGACATTTTATGACAGTGTACTGATCCATAAGTTGCTTATTAATATATCTAAATAATCAAGCAGGGCTTGTTAATGAAATGCTCCATTTTGTATTTCTGCTCATGTAAAAACATTTTCTCGCACACTTCTTTTACCTCTGATGTTTACTTCATCTGACGTCCATGTAATCACTTGGAATTTGGAGAAGAAAATGCAGTAAGTTCGTAAATAGTAAATGTATATAAAGTAAATTCAATCAGGATACTCATGTATTTAGATTAAATATTTAAATGAATGAAATTATTTCGGTTTGGCACTGAATGAATCTGCTTTAAGTACCTGTGTGAACACACTAGTGCGCACTAAGCTATTGAACAGAGAGCATGATACATCTCCCCTACTACACAGGAGAAATAACAACCCCCCCCCCCCCCCCCAGTACATAGAAGCAGATACAAACCGGTACGGTCTGTGATGGTGGAAAGTCAGCAGGAATTCTTTGAGCAACGATTGTTAGAGCAGTAATTATAAATATATATATGAGCAGGAACAGCAGAGTTTATGAAGCGCAGATGTGAGTATGAGAACATGTGCTTGCTGCGGCCGACCATTGGCTGTGGCAAGAGTTTCCTGACCAAACCTGCTATATATATTTCATGTGCAACGCTCATTAGTCACAAATAGTGACTATTATCACATTACCATTCAGGTGGCTACTGGTAGAATGCTTGGTGTCAGGTCAGGGTTTACTCATATGCAGTAAGTTCACCTTACAGATGCAAGATGATAGGCATTGTGTGTTGAGAGAGTATTTACATTCAAAAGCAGCAATTTCAGGATTATTGCTCAGTGTAAACTGGCTGGCCATAACAGTGTAAACTGGCCATAACGATTAGGCATGCCAGCTTGTCAATCAGGGGCAAAGTACAGATGTACATGTTGTCCAGGAAAGAGCTTTTATCTCCCGAAGTTATGGGCAACATTTAGGGGAATTTCCCATAAGAGGTAAATCATGGGGTGATCTGCACACTCCTACTAATAAAATGGCATAATAAAGTGGTTGTAACTCTCACTTTGAATGACACCCAAAACCACAGAGCAAACATTTATTCTCCTGTGGTTGCAAAAGAATGCTTGTTCTGAAAGGGCTTAAGGAAGGATCAGGATAAACTCTCTAATTGGTTTTGAAAGCTGTGAGGTCTTTCTGTGAGACAGAGTTAACATTTCCATTCCTGTGTATTAGCGCTTTGCTGAAGGAAGTCGTACAGAAAAGGCTTGACAAATGTTTACTTTTATTATATGGAAATTATTATTATTTTGTTGTGAAAACATTTTTGTACATCAGAATGGACAGCAAGTACAATACTATTCCCATTTATGTGTACAGTTATGTTACATTATCAGCAGGTGGGGGCAGTAGAGGACTGATGGCACACCTCATAGGAAACAATGCTGGGTATAATAAATCATAAGCATGGGTGGGTCACCAGAGCAAGAAATATAAAACATCTGAATTGGTCTTCACATTCACAGAAATGCAGATTGATTCCTTTGGTGGCAGCTCAGCAAATGTTCATGGACTGCTGCTCAGTAACTAGCACTGTCGATGAACAATGCCATGGTACCTGTATGCATTGTTGCTGTTCAGGGGACACTGCATGTGTTTACACTACTCTGTTCCTGTTGGTCTTGTTTCTGCTTGCAGCGCTGCAGCATCCATAAATCAAGGCAAAGAGCAGCAGGGCGAGAAACCCTGCCAGGAAGGCAGCTATGACAACTGCACCACCCAACGCCCAGGGTTCCACCTGCAGCCGATGCAGTGCCCACTCCCCCCAATCCAGCACTGTGCCGTCCGCACCAGGGGATGCTGGCACACTGGGTAAAGACAGAAGAGAGGAGAACACACCCATTCCCATGATTCAGTGAGAAAAAAGAAAGATAAATGCCATTTGCTACTAGCCTTCAGGCAGAGTTTATTATAAATAAATAACAACCCTAGAACATGCAGCTTTTGTCTAGAAAGATACCCTTGTTTGTTACAATTATTATAGCATAAAGTGACTAAAATCAGGGATTGTCAAAGGTACGCAGTTCAAAGCATCACAAAACAAATCTGTGAAATTTAATCTAGTAAGCTTTTAGGAAATGTATTATTAAATAAAACTATATGAAATTGGTTACAATTTTTTTTTTTACAGAACAAAACAATGGTTCAAAATATGTAGCCATACATCTGATAAGTTAAATATGAAAGTAAAATACTACTTCCTTTAATTAGAAATGAGTTCTTACTCTGTTACTCCTCAAAATGTTGACAAACCTTAAGAACTGTGTCATTGAAGTGTATATATAAGGAGAGAGGAAATGGGGGATTTAAGTGCTGTGAAAAAGTATTTGCCCCTTCCTGATTTTCTCTGAAAAATCTCAGTAAACACAAAAACATTTTTTAATTTTTTTATTTCATTTATTTAATGAAATGTTATAAAATAACCATATCATCCATGTGAAAAAATTGCCCCCTACTCAAACCAAATTTCATTTATAATTAGATTCAGATGATCAAACACAGCCAGGCTTGATTCCAGCCAGCCCTGTTGAATCTAAACCTCACTCAGATTGAGCTTTACCATCAGAGTGAGGTAGTCGGGCTTTTGGTTTGTGAGAGGAGTGGTTACACCAGGCAGCCCAATCCTACTCCTGGAGATCTACCATCCTGTATGTTTTCATTACAACCCTAATTTGGCACAGCTGTTCTTCTGACTAGCAGCTCAACAAGATCTCTCACTGTTCCATAAGATGTGCTTTGTTAGAGTTTGAGTGAAAACCTACTGGACAGTAGATCTCCAGGAACAGGACTGGGCAGGCCTGGATTACACCAATCAGAAATGCTTGGCGGAGAATGGGAAGGGGGTGGAAGTGATAATGAGAAATTGAGTTAGGACAGGTAAAGGAGAGGACTCATTTATACCAGGGTTCGGATTACGGGCGGAATTGGGGGGCTCTGACCCTCCTAATTAAGACTTGGATCCCCCCAAAAGAGTTAAAAACAACAGCTCGGGGGTGTCAAAATATTTATATATTCTTCTTACCTGTAATCGTAAATATTACAATATAATTCCCATCAGTGGCGTCACTAGGGACCAACCCTAGTGACGCCACTGATGGGAAACTGTCATGGTCCTGTTTTCCTGTCTGTGTTTCCCCTGTTGGGCCGCCAGATGGCGGCACTTCTGTTTTGTGTCCTGCTCCCTCCCTGTTAATTGTATGATTGTTTCATTGTCTCGTTATCCCATCATTGTTCCCACCTGTCTTATCCCCTCCTTCTGGTTTGATTGTTTTTTGAGTTCACCTGTGTCTTGTTACCCCTGTCTATTTAAGTTCTCTGTTCCCTTGACTCGGGTGCTGGTTCCTTGTGTTTGTTTCTGATGTTGCAAACCGTTTGTACCTGCTTGTATTTTGTGCCTGACTGTCTGTTACCTGACGTACATGTACCTGCCTGCTTGTGTTTGTTCCCAACTTGCGTATGTTTTAGACCCTTTGTACCTGCCTGTGTTTGTGACCTGTTTGTGTTTGTTTCTGATGTTGCAAACCGTTTGTACCTGCTTGTATTTTGTGCCTGACTGTCTGTTACCTGACGTACATGTACCTGCCTGCTTGTGTTTGTTCCCAACTTGCGTATGTTTTAGACCCTTTGTACCTGCCTGTGTTTGTGACCTGTTTGTGTTTGTTCCACTTACTTGTGCTCTGTTCTGCCTGTGTTTTCGAGTTCCTGTTGTTTCATTAGATATTGTTTGTGTTTGTTCCCGACATCTGTTTGTTTCACCATATCTACCTGCCTGTGTTTTGTTTGACCTTTCCTTGTGCTCTGCCTTCCCGTGTTCTGCCCTGTCCGTGTTCTGCCCTGCCCGTGTTTGTGAGTTCGACTTGTTTCTGTTTTATTTCGATATTTTTTGAGTTTGTTTTGGCCTTCGTGCCCTTGTTTGTTCCCTGGTTGTTTGCCCTTTTTGTTAGTAAAATCTTTGTTAATTTTCCCTTTTGAGTTCGTGTTTTTTTTTTTCCCCTCTGCGTTTGGGTCCCGCCTACCCGTACCGTGACAGAAGGAACCAGCCAGTGTGGGACCCAGCAGAGTTTTTTTTTTTATTTTTTATTTTTTATTTTTTTATTTTTTTTTATTTTTATTGTTTAACATGCCATCAGGGTGGTGGGAGCTTGAGCCTCCCAGTGCCCGGGGCGGGCGGTCGCGGAGGCGCCGTGGTCGGGCTGCCTCCCGGTCGGCCGGACCTCCAGCTGATCAGCAGGCGGATCCTGACCCTTTTGAGGGGTCTCGGCTTGCCATTTTTCCGGGGTCCGGCCCGCGGGGGTCCCGCCGGTCCCGTCCGGCTGCCCAGCCGGGTTCCCTACAGCTGTGGTCTGTGTTTCTGTCGCCTGCTCCACCCCAAGTCCCGGAGGGGCCTTCACGGCCTGCTCTGCCCCGAGTGCCGGAGGGACCTTCACGGCCTGCTCTGCCCCGAGTGCCGGAGGGACCTTCACGGCCTGCTCTGCCCCGAGTGCCGGAGGGACCTTCACGGCCTGCTCTGCCCCGAGTGCCGGAGGGACCTTCACGGCCTGCTCTGGTCCGAGTGCCGGAGGGACCTTCACGGCCTGCTCTGCCCCGAGTGCCGGAGGGACCTTCACGGCCTGCTCTGCCCCAAGTCCCGGAGCGGCCTTCACGGCCTGCTCTGCCTCAAGTCCCGGAGCGGCCTTCACGGCCTGCTCTGCCTCAAGTCCCGGAGCGGCCTTCACGGCCTGCTCTGCCTCAAGTCCCGGAGCGGCCTTCACGGCCTGCTCTGCCTCAAGTCCCGGAGCGGCCTTCACGGCCTGCTCTGCCTCAAGTCCCGGAGCGGCCTTCACGGCCTGCTCTGCCTCAAGTCCCGGAGCGGCCTTCACGGCCTGCTCTGCCTCAAGTCCCGGAGCGGCCATCACGGCCTGCTCTGCCCCAAGTCCCGGAGCGGCCTTCACGGCCTGCTCTGCCCCAAGTCCCGGAGGGGCCCCCAGAGCCACCTGGAGCCCCGGAGAGGCTCCCAGATCCGCCTCGAGCCCCGGAGAGGCTCCCAGATCCGCCTCGAGCCCCGGAGAGGCTCCCAGATCCGCCTCGAGCCCCGGAGAGGCTCCCAGATCCGCCTGGAGCCCCGGAGAGGCTCCCAGATCCGCCTCGAGCCCCGGAGAGGCCCCCAGAGCCGCCTCGAGCCCCGGAGAGGCCCCCAGAGCCGCCTCGAGCCCCGGAGAGGCCCCCAGAGCCGCCTCCAGCCCCGGAGGTCCCGCCTGCTCTGACCCTTCCGCGGAGGCTGCCTGCTACACCCAAGTTTCGGGCTTTACTTGTGCCTCGAGCCCCGGGGGGGCCTCCGGAGCCGCCTCAAGCCCCAGGGGGGCCTCCGCAGCCGCCTCGAGTCCCGGGGGGGCCTCCGGAGCCGTCCAGAGCCCCGGAGAGGACAACGGTCCCATCTGTTGTCCCGCAGGGGCCGCCGCAGACTGCTCTGGCCGCCCCGCAGGCTAAGCCGCCTGCCTTGCCCCCTAGCGTTTGTGCTCCCCCTGGCGTTTGTGCTCCCCCTGGCGTTTGTGCTCCCCCTGGCGTTCGTGCTCCCCCTGGCGTTCGTGCTCCCCCTGGCGTTCGTGCTCCCCCTGGCGTTCGTGCTCCCCCTGGCGTTCGTTCTCCCCCTAGCGTTCGTGCTCCCCCTAGTGTTCTCGCGCCCCCCAGTGTCCGTTCTTCCCCTAGTGTTCTTGCTCTCCCTAGTGTCCACTCCTTGCCCCCTGGCGTTCGTGCTCCCCCTAGTGTTCTCGCGCCCCCCAGTGTCCGTTCTTTCCCTAGTGTTCTCGCTCCCCCTAGTGTCCACACCTTGCCCCCTGGCGTTCGTGCTCCCCCTGGCGTTCGTGCTCCCCCTGGCGTTTGTGCTTCCCCTAGTGTTCTCACGCCCCCCAGTGTCCGTTCTTTCCCTAGTGTCCTCGCTCCCCCTAGTGTCCACACCTTGCCCCCTGGCGTTCGTGCTTCCCCTAGTGTTCTCGCTCCCCCTAGTGTTCGCCCTTCCCCCAGTGGTCGTCCCTCCCCCGGTCTCGTCGCTCCCCCCAGTGATCGTCTCTTCCCCGGAGTCCGTCCTCCCCCCAGTGGTCGTCCCTCCCCCCGTCTCGTCACTCCCCCTGGTGTCCATTCTCCCTTTGGTGTTCGTCCTCCCAACCGTGTGTCCGTGTGTTCCCCGGCCCCCCTGTCTAATTGTCTGCCCGCCTGTTTGTCTGTTGGTCTACCCGTATGTGTGTCAGCCAGTTTGTTGGCCTGTTTGTCTGCCCCCCAAGCCGTCAGCCCATCGGCCAACGTGTTTGCCCGCCTGTCTGCCTGTCTGTCAGTGTGCCAGTCCGTGTGTGTTTTGTCTTGTTTGCCTGTGTGTCAGTCCCTATGTCAGTTGTTGGGCTCCCCCCTCGCCTTCCCTGTCTGCCTGTCCCTTTGTGTGTCCGTCGGTGTCGCCGTGTGCCTCCCTGCCTGCTTGTCCCTGTGTCTGTCCTTGTAGGTCTCCCGATTGTGCCAGTATCTGGCAGTCTGTTTCCCCCTCAGTCTTGTCCAACCCAGTCCAGTGTTGTCGTGCCCCGTCTCAGTCCTGTCCTGTATGTCTGCCTTGCCCCTGTCCAAGTCCCCCCTGGTTTCCTGAGTCCCCCCCTGGTTTCCTGAGTCCCCGTGTCGCCCAGTGTGCGGGCCCTGAATTTCCCCGTGTCGCCCGATGTGCGGGCCCTGAGTTTCCCCCGTGTCGCCCGATGTGCGGGCCCTGAGTTTCCCCCGTGTCGCCCGATGTGCGGGCCCTGAGTTTCCCCCGTGTCGCCCGAGTGCGAGCCCTGAGTCTCCCCGTGTCGCCCGGGTCCTGCCCAGCCCTGAGTCTCCCCGTGTCGCCCGGTTCCTGCCCAGCCCTGAGTCTCCCCGTGTCGCCCGGTTCCTGCCCAGCCCTGAGTCTCCCCGTGTCGCCCGGTTTCTGCCCAGCCCTGAGTCTCCCCGTGTCGCCCTGTTTTCCTAGTTCCTGAGTTTTGTCCCAAGTTTTCCTGTTCTGTTTTCCCCCGTCCGAGTCCAGTCCCGAGTCCTGTTCCCCCGTCCGAGTCCAGTCCCGAGTCCTGCGTCCTGTTCCAGTCCCGAGTCCCGTCCTGTTTCTGCCCTGAGTCCTGTTTCCAGCCCCTAGTTTCCGTCCAGCCCCGAGTTCCCCTCCAGCCCCGAGTCTTGTTCTTGTTTTGTTCCTGTCCTGCCCAGTCCAGCCCCGAGTCTTGTTCTTGTCTTGTTCCTGTCCTGTCCAGTCCAGCCCTGTTCCTGCCCCAGTTCTGTGTCCAATCCCTGTTCCTGTCTGAGTCCTGTCTCTAGCCCCCACCCTCTGACTCCCTCCCTGGGTCGGCCTCCTGGGACGTCAGGAGCCGTCCCTTGGGGGGGGGGGTACTGTCATGGTCCTGTTTTCCTGTCTGTGTTTCCCCTGTTGGGCCGCCAGATGGCGGCACTTCTGTTTTGTGTCCTGCTCCCTCCCTGTTAATTGTATGATTGTTTCATTGTCTCGTTATCCCATCATTGTTCCCACCTGTCTTATCCCCTCCTTCTGGTTTGATTGTTTTTTGAGTTCACCTGTGTCTTGTTACCCCTGTCTATTTAAGTTCTCTGTTCCCTTGACTCGGGTGCTGGTTCCTTGTGTTTGTTTCTGATGTTGCAAACCGTTTGTACCTGCTTGTATTTTGTGCCTGACTGTCTGTTACCTGACGTACATGTACCTGCCTGCTTGTGTTTGTTCCCAACTTGCGTATGTTTTAGACCCTTTGTACCTGCCTGTGTTTGTGACCTGTTTGTGTTTGTTTCTGATGTTGCAAACCGTTTGTACCTGCTTGTATTTTGTGCCTGACTGTCTGTTACCTGACGTACATGTACCTGCCTGCTTGTGTTTGTTCCCAACTTGCGTATGTTTTAGACCCTTTGTACCTGCCTGTGTTTGTGACCTGTTTGTGTTTGTTCCACTTACTTGTGCTCTGTTCTGCCTGTGTTTTCGAGTTCCTGTTGTTTCATTAGATATTGTTTGTGTTTGTTCCCGACATCTGTTTGTTTCACCATATCTACCTGCCTGTGTTTTGTTTGACCTTTCCTTGTGCTCTGCCTTCCCGTGTTCTGCCCTGTCCGTGTTCTGCCCTGCCCGTGTTTGTGAGTTCGACTTGTTTCTGTTTTATTTCGATATTTTTTGAGTTTGTTTTGGCCTTCGTGCCCTTGTTTGTTCCCTGGTTGTTTGCCCTTTTTGTTAGTAAAATCTTTGTTAATTTTCCCTTTTGAGTTCGTGTTTTTTTTTTTCCCCTCTGCGTTTGGGTCCCGCCTACCCGTACCGTGACAGGAAACATATTGTCGAACCCTGATTTATACAAAATTCAAAGAAGAATGGAATGGACTATAAGTGCTGGAAGGAATAGGAGGGCAGAAGTTACTATATCAAGACTGAGATTTGGTCATACAGGTTTAAACAGAACACTGTTTTTTAATTAAAAAACATAATAGTGGTAGCTGTGATTACAAAATTTATAAAGTACACTCCAGAGACAAATACAAATTTAAAAAAAAATCTGGTTAGATGTCAGAGATATTATGTAAAGGACTTCACATGATCAGTGCTTGGGGGAAATATTTCAAATTTTGTATAATACAGGATTGGCAAAAATAATTCAACTATTAAAACTCGCGTACTACGGCGTTATGTGGTAGTAAAGTAACGATGTGTACCCACACTCCATTCCAGAAGGTGGCGGTAATGCACCACAAGTTATAATGAAACCATCATTAAACATAAGAAGAAATATAAGAATGGAGAGCAGTGCAGTGCAAGACGAGCAGAAAACGCAGAGAAAGCGCAGAGAGCAGTAGCGAATGTAGGCAAAGCCGGGAACCTCGTCCAAAGGAAATGCGGGTGCTCAACGAAGGTTATTTTAAAATTTAAGGATACTGGTGGTGGGCCGAGTAAGTTAACTTAAACCAGTTGAAGCTACCTGATACTGTACGTTAAGAGATTGGGGACAGCCTTTATGCAAGATCTGTCGATATGTAAATGACAGTATGCGCCTCTCTTGTAAATCGCCTGCCCAGAAAGACAAATCTTTTACTACGGATCGCGACGTTTGGGTAATTGCCATGTAGATACGCAGGCACTTGAGGAAAAGCAGGGAATTAAATTAGTAATTTACGGGGTATCCAGGACATAAGGAAGTTTGAATTGAGACAAAATATTAAGATTCTGGAGGAGCTAAGTGCTAATAGAGCGACCAAAAACTTAATCTTATGACCAGTCAAATGAGTGGGGTGTACTGACTCTCAAGGATTGCAGGCCTGGAAGATAGGATCCCAGACGCCGGTATGGGCCAAGGCACCAGTGGTGCCGGATGACTCCTTTTGATGAAGAAGATAGACTTTCTGGTATTAGATGTAATATATGGTGCGACAGTGACAAAAACCAGGTCTGACCTGTAAGTCGATAATGTATCCCTGGAATCTATTTTTAGTATTCTAAAGGAGGCAGAGATGCAGCTACTGGCTTCTTCAGACAGTATGAAAACAAGGTGTATGGTTTTGTCCCCAAATATGGAGTCATACTTGGTGAAAGACTCTGGAATAATTGTGTTTTAATTACTGGTGATTTGGAAGGCGCTGGTGTGGTTAGAAGATATGTGGCCAGTTCAAGCAGTGATCTTCTCAGACACAGCATGTATTAGAAACAATGGTTCATGTGATTTCACACTGTAAATTGGTAAGGAAAAGGAGAGAGTTCTTTGGGGTATTGACAGAGTGGTGTAACCACTTTCTCTTGAGAACCATCCTGGGTCCAGCACAACGGCAGAAAGATGTATAGTTAGTCTTGGCCTTTTTGTCCTCCACTAGATTACAGGGTGTAATGCACAGTTTCTGTTGTTTGCAGGGTGAAATATTGCTGTCTAGTGGATGGCAGTAATACGCTTCGCGTCATTCAATCTGCTATTAAAATCCAAAAAGAAGGAGAGCGAAGTGGTCACCACAAAGGTTGTACAAGCACACTATGCCACAATCAAAGGAAATTCCAGAAGAGATGAGGAAAAAAAGCTGTTGAAATACATAAGTCTGGAAAGGGTTATAAAGCCATTTCTAAGGCTCTGGGACTCCACCGAACCACAGTAAGAGCCATTATCTCCAAATGGAAAATGCTTGAAACAGTGGAGAATCTTCCCAGGAGTGGCAGGCCTGCCAAAATTTCTCCAAGGGTGCAGCAACAACTCATCCAGGAAGTCACAAAAGATCCAAGCAGAACGTCCAAAGAACTGCAGGCTTCTCTAGCCTCTGCTAAGATCAGTGTTCATGACTCCACAATAAGAAAGAGACTGGGTAAAAATGGGTTTTTGTGGGTGAATAGCAAGGGGGAAACCACTATTAAGCAAGAGAAACAATAATGCTTGTTTCACATTTGCCATAAAGCACTTGGATGGTCCCCAAGCCTTTTGGGATAATGTTCTATGGACCGATTAGTCAAAAGTGGAGCTTTTTGGATGACGTTGGTTCCTGGGATGAAGAACAAATTCTTCGCTCAAACTTTCATGTCCACCTTGCTATGGGGAATGTGGGGGAGCACGGAGGATAGGGACGCAAGTGCATTTAATTTAAATGTTTGAAATGCACATACTCCAGTTCGTAACAAAATGATTTAATCAACAACTCTGTACTTTCTTCTTAGTTGTGTCTGGGGCGTTCCTGCAGAGGAAAAGAACTGAAAAAAAATTATTATTATTAAAGGTTAAAGCTAGAGACTCTCCTTAACGTGCTGGAACTCAGTAGGTTAAGGGTTGTGCACTACCATCACAGATTTAATTAGGTATTATGCGGAATGTAGTTTCCAATTGTTTGAGACAAAAAGGAGTGTTCTTTTAGAGATTGTTTATTTTATCTTGCAACTGTGATTAAAGAAGAAGAGAACATAGTGTTGAAAATGTATATATTGTCAATATACAATGAGCTCCATAACGTTTTGGGGACACACTTTTTTTTTCTTGATTTGGTTCGGTACTTCACAATTTTACATTTTGTAATCAGCATGTAGTTAAAGAGCAGTTCTTACTAAAGGGCATTTTTATACATTTTTGGTTCACCATGTAGAAATTGCAGGATTGTTTATACATAGTCCATGCGACAGCCAATCAGCAGCGAGACCTTGCATCTTCCATGTGATTGATAAAAAACATATCACATGATCACATGGTAGCTGTATGAGCTTGCTGCTGATTGGCTGTCTTATCAACACCCAATGGATAACGGTCTTTAGGTTTTTTCGCAGGACGCATTTCAGGAATCCTCTGGAATGTGGCTGTTTACTACCACATTAGGTATAAGTAAAGAGGAAAAGAAAGCCAATACACATCCTTTGCACGCAATGACCACTTGAAGTCTGTGACCCATAGACATCGCCAGGTGCTGAGTATCTTCTCTGGTGATGCTCTGACAGGCCTGTGCTCCAGCCATCTTCAGCTTCTGCTTCTTTCGGGAGTTGCCTTAAGGTTTCTCTTCAGCATGTTTTCAATTGAATTCAGATCAGGGGACTGACTTGGCCACAATGGCCAGTCAAGATTTTTACAGTTTTGTCTTTGTTGCTTTAGCAACCTATTGTATATTGGTAAGATGAAGCGCCACCCATAAGTTTGAAGGCATTTGGTTGAACTTCAGCAGATGAGATGCTTCTGTGCACTGCTGCTATCAGCAGTTACATCAGTGAAAATAAGTGAGCCAGCACCTGTGGCAACCATACATACCCAAACCATAACACCCCCACAACTATATTTCACAGATGAGACGGGGTGCTTTGGATCTTGGGCAGTTCCTTTTGGCCTCTGCATTTTGCTCTCGCCTTTCACTCTGATATGAGTTATTCTTGGCCTTATCTGTCCACAAGACCTTTTTTCCAGAACTCTGCAGACTTTTATAATACTTTTTTGCTAACTGTAATCCTGTCCATCCTGTTCTTGTGCCTAACTAGTGGTTTGCATCTTGCAATGTAGGCTCTGTAGTTTTGTTCTTAAAGTTTTCAGTAGTCACCAATGCATCCATGCCTGCCTCCTGAAGAGTATTTCTGAAGAGGGGTTTTTCTTCATTATGGGTAGAATTGGTATTGAACTGTAGAGGTTTTCCTTGGCCTAACTGGCCCTTTGTAATTACTGAGCTCACTAGTGCGCTCTTTCTTCTTAATGATGTTCCAAACAGCTGATATTGGTAAGCCTAAGGATTGGCTTATGTTTCTGACTGTTTTTTTCTTCTTATTTCTAGGCAAATCAGAGAAACAAAAATATGTTTGTGTCCCAAACATTATGGAGCTCACTGTACATGCAAATGTAGAGAATTTCCAGTTTATTGAATTTGATAGTTTTTTATTATTGTAACTAGGGATCAGATTAGTTCAGTGATGAGGTAACGCTACTAAAGGGTCTAAGTTACCCTCATTCTGGGAGCAGGCTGTGTAAAGAACCATTGTGAAGCTTTTGATTATGGTGGTGGTTGGGTGATGGTGTGGGGACGCTTTGCTGCATCGGGACCTGGCTGGTTTTTAATTACTGAAGGAACAATGAATTCTGCTCTGTTCCAGAAACCTTTTAAGGAAAATGTCTGGTCATCATTCCATGAGCTTTAGCTGAAGCGTAATAAATGGTTGAAATGAAACAAAATGGACGTTTTGGAGTACCTTAGTCAAAGTCCTGACCTGAACCTAATAGAGGTGTTGTGGCAGTACCAGAAACAAGCAGTCCATACTCAAAAACCTACCAATTTGTCTGAATTAAAGCTGTTCTGCAATGAAAAGTGGCTTAAAATTCCTCCGCAGAAATGTGAAAGACTATAAATTTATAGAAAGTGTTTGGTTACAATTATTGCTGCTAAATGTAGTGCAATTTGTTACATTTAAGGGGGCAATTACCTTTTTCAGATGGGCGATATGCACATATGATAACTTTTTTTCATGAAATAAATGAAAATCGTTTTTATAATGTTTTGTGTTTACTGCTTCCCTTTCAAACCCCCTGTTTTGAAGACATACAGTGAGCTTAGGACAGTGAGCTTGATTTGGATCTTTACTCTGCAATTTCTTTATTTTTAATCAAATAATTCACATGATGTTAAAGGCATACTACGCAGGATTGTTTTAGCCTGTGTTTACAATAAAAGAAGTCTCCTCCTCCTCCTTTAATCCTGCCAACTCATCTCAGAGTACCTGAGACCTCAGACACGTGAATTCATTAGAAACTACCGGTAAATTTCTCCCATCAATTGCTCGAACCGGACATTATGCTACATTGTCTGGTCAGGACCACAAACCAGTCATGTACAAATAATTAGTAAATTAGACATTAGAGTTCTGTGCGCTTCACTCGTCTCCTCAAACGTTGGAGCACTGGAGGGAGGATGCAGGGGCATGGAGGAGACAAGGTGGTATTGGAGGAAAGGAAGATATATTTTTAGAGTACTGGGATGCATCTGTACAGATAACGCTTTCTTATTGGTCCAACAGTGAACAAGCCAGTTCCATGCCGCTTTTCATCCCCTTGGCAAACTTCTGCTGATGGCACCAAGGAAAAGCAATTCCAAGGTTACACTAACTCTAGTTCTTGAACAAGCCCTGTTGGCTTGTGTTTTTGCTTTGCTGTATCTGGGCTATTACAGCGGATAGCTAGCTACAGCAACAAATACTTCTTTGAAATCTGATCCCAAACCACAGGCTTTGTAGCCACACCCACCCCTCCCAAAACAGAAAAGAGTGCCATGCCCAGAAACGTCCTGAACATAAATTAGAACAACAAGTACAGCTAAAGGTACACAAATTTGGCAAAACTGCGTGAAGACAGATGCCAGTGCATTATAGATATGCCTTCCCATGATTATTTTATTATATTTTCAAGTAAAAATTCACCATAGTATGTCTTTAAAGTACAGATTCTTGGTTTTCATTAGATTGTAAATTTGTATATTTTGATTTCACCATATATAAATTATAGGACTTTTTATACATAGTCCCCCCCATTTCAGGGCACTATAATGTTTGGGACAAATAGCTTCACAGGTGTTTCTGATACTGTTTCTGTGTTTCAGTATCTAGTCTTGATTTAAGGCTTTTGATTTCCTTTGGAGTCTGCTATTGGTCTTTCTCAACATGAGGACCAGAGCTGTGGCCTAGTTGGCCAAGGAAGACCCACAGTTGATGACTGAAAAACTCTCACCATAATGAATAAATACCCCCAAACACCTGTCCAACCGATCAGAAACACTCTTCAGGAGGCAGGTGTGGCTGCGTCACTGATTACCGTCCACAGATGACTTTGCAAACAGAACTACAGAGCTACACTGCAAGACGCAAACCACCGGTAGGCCACAAAAACAGGGTGGCCAGGTTACACATTGCTAAGAAGAACCTAAACGGGCCTGCAGAGTTCTGGATAAAGGTCTTGTGGGCAGATGAGACCAGGATGGACTTGTATTGTGATGGCAGAACAAACTGTGGAGAACAAAGAACCACTCAAGATCCAGTGTACACCCCTCATATACATTTGGATACATGGTGAATCCAAATGTATAAAAATACCCTTAAATAAAAGCTGAGAATGTGTACTTTTTATATGAATTGTTTGATTACAAATTGATAATTGGGAGATACAGAGCCAAATTAAGAAATATGTCTTTGTCCCAAACATTATTGAGCTCACTGTATAGTATTTATACTGCCACACCTGCAGGTTATTTGGGTGATTTTTGTTGTTTTAAGTCTCTTAATATAGTGCTGGGTAAAACAAAAAGGCAGACCATCTTTTTTTCCTCTGTGCTTACTGATCTCCTTCTTGATATATGCTGGTGAACTAAGCAATTCTGACCTTTGGACATTGATAAGTGAATTGTCTCTTTTTTAAAAATCTGATTAGCCATGTTGCCATTGTATTGTTATGGTAACAGAATTCATGATTGAAAGTGGAAAAATATAGGACTAGGCAAATGCAAGAAAACCTAAATGATCGACTGAATAAAGTCTGCTGCTTTACTTTTATATTCTTATGTGTTTTCGTTAAGCAGACAAGAAGTGATAGCAGAGCAAAGGTATGGTTCTAACTGCAGATTCCAAAGATCCTTTGACCAAAATGAACAAACTTTGTATTTCTGTTTTTGTTAAATTTAAAAGTTAAATATTAAACCAGGTGCTTGCTCAGGTACTCACCTCTCTATGGCCATGTCAGTCTGCCGTGTGACTGCTGTGCTATTGTATATGAGGAAGAGGAGAACAGCGGTGGCTGGCTGTGCAGTGCAGTACTTTCTGTCTGGCTCAATGAGTTGCATACATTGTTCTCTTTGGCTGCCCTGGTAATGCTGAAAAGGCTGTTTTGTCCAGGATTTCCACAGTCGCGCTGCTGGATCTGGTTCTGTGCGCTTGTTCAGTGTCTGTTCTTACTGTGAGTGTTTCAGTTGTGCGCCAGGAATGGGGACTTTGAGTTAATGTTTACTGATAACATTGACACAGTCATAGGTGAGGCCTGGCGGTGGCAGACACACAGTTCATACTCCACTTTTTCCTTTTGCAGAAAGCAGAGAATGTTATCCGAAACTGTTTGTGTTATAGGTGTGGCTTTGTCTGCATATTCAGCAATGCAATGATCTGAGCCTGGTCAGGGTTGTTCAAAAGTGGTTGTATGGGATTGTCATATTTTTTGTGGTAATATCTTACCTTAAATATCTGATGAGAAAGGTAAAAAATATCAAATGTAATATTTTACAAGTATAGTTTTTAATTTAATATGAAAGAAGATGCCAAACACACTTCAAGCCAGCTAAATAAAAGAGGACTGGATAGCTGCTCAACAACCAGGACGGTCAAACTAGAGGAAAACATTAGTTACCTGGACACTTCATAGGGACTGGCCCAAAATAAGGAACATTGTGGCAACTCATTTCGGGCCTGTCATCTAGTTTTGAGCCTGTCCTCTAGTTTGACCATTTTTTTACTAAAGTTTTTAATTCAACTTTGTCAAATGAAGATAATCATGTGCATTTATAAATATGTAGACGATGTAAAAGGCTTGTGTTCAATATACCACAATAATATATGCACATTATATGGGCTATGTGAAAACAATCATTTATATAGATATACAGTATGCTATATTTATATAATTTATAAATATAGAATACATGAATAAGATCAGTATAATAAAGCATTTGTTGTTAAAGTAAAACTTTATTTGCACTTAGTAAACACAATGTAAAGCTAGGCCAATGTACATTTATCTGTTGGCATTAACATGACGAAGAATATACGCGCGTGCACGATATACAAAAATAAAACACAGTATGTACTGTAAGAGATGATATCTTCTTAGACAAGCAGATATTGAAAAACTAGCACTATACACTCAATACTGTACAGAGGACCAGGGGAAGTCCAGTCCTGCCTCTTTGTTAAAAATAGTAAAAGTGCAGTGTGTGGCATAACCAGGACATATGTTAACTTCAGTTGAACAGAAATAGTCTTGGCATTTTGCTGGTGTAAGTCATTATCCCAGTTGATGTGGTGCCTGTTAACTGCATCTTAATTTTCTTGTGAAGAATTGTTGCTTGTTCCCTTTTTCTGAAGCTGGACCTTTAGTTTTCCCTTTCTGCCCTAGTCTGTTTTCTGTGAACTTCCCTGATTGTGTCTAATATTTGGCAGCATATGCGATAGCAGGAATTTTTTTGGGCGTCAGAATCCTTCACGTAAAGCTATTTATGAGGCAGCTTTATTATCATTTATTTATAGAAGTTGGCAGTTACGTGTCTGTGGAGTTAAGTGTACGTCAAAAGTTCCTGAGCTGTTATTTAAACTATGTACAGCAGAGGGCAGCACTGTCCATGATTCAGTATTTTCCTCAAAACAAAATCATTCAGTTTCGTTTAAAGTGTCGCATTACAACTGAGAGAGACTTTTCATACAGGAATGCAAACAGACATACAGTTATGGGCTGAGAGTGAAATATTTTGACCCTGTGTCCTTCCAAAATTTTAAAGCATATTGGACCGCATTGCTAATCATTTTATGGCAGATTGTGTGTCAGTTATATGTACATATCTTTTAGTGTTCTACCAACCAGGCAACGGTCCAGCTGGTTTCCTCCCTCTCAGGCAATACAGAGGTGCATTTTGGCATTCTCTCCTGTGCACAGAATGTCTGTGTGTTTTCAGGGAGGTGGCTGCAGCAGTTCAATACTACCGAAGAGATAACTGTAGAATTCCTTGGTGCCTCTCTTGCTGTAATGTACTAAATGGACTCCAGCCACAATTACCTCACTCTCTTGTGCACGTAGGCACGCACGCACGCACTCTCCCACACACACACACACACACACAGGTCAGATTGGCTCAGCTCTGTGTCCTCCTTCCAAGGTGAGGGCTCCTTGTCCTCAGAGTGGCTCTACACGGGAGGCCTGGTACTTCTGCTTGCCGCAGCAGCAGCAGTGTATACATGTCATCACAACCAAGAGCAGGAAGGTGACTGCAATAGAACATAACAGAGTGTTTCACTGTACAGTATTAAAGTGTTTTATTTGATGTTTAACAGCAGTATTTAAGAATAACAGTTTTGGGAATTTTCCCCCTCCTCTTGGCGAAAAGTTTTGGCATTTATTTGGCTCAACCCAAATATGAGTGATTTTGAGGATTACATGATCCAGTTATAACACAAACCCACTGAGGGGCTCAGGGCATGCGCTGGTGTGTTGTGTGGAAAAAGCTCAGGGATGGTGCCCATGAATAAACCTTACGACCAGACTGTCATGTGACTCACAGATATTCAGCAGCAATATGACTCTCTTTGATGCCCACCTCCCCTCTGGCCCTCCCACCCCAACTCACCAATGAAGATTATGATGACAAGGAATGCTCCCAAATCCAGGGGGTTGGCATTAGGTAGGCCCTGCAGCTTGGCCCACGCTTTGTTAAGCATGCCCAACACTTCCTCCCTGGCATCCATGCTGAGTAATACCTAAGCCACTGTTGGACACAGACAACAGCGATCAAGTCTCTGATCTCCTGTTTTCCTGTGTGATTGGTGCTTTTAGGTACAGATGAGTAACATCAGGCCTCTGTTCAACTGTCTGCTCTTATCTTGTGCCTGCCCTGGAAGCAGATAAAGACATATAGGCTTGGATTCAATCAAACCTATCTGTGGCTTTGACAATGCACATTTAAATTCAACAGTTTGTTTTTTTTCCTTCAGAAACTCTGATGAATGAGTTTAGCAATCACTAAAATTATTTTTTAAAATGTTGTTTATGTTCGAAAAGTTATTTATGAATTGATCAATATCTTGTTTATGAATCAAACTCAAGGACAGATGTTGACTGAATCCAGTCCATATACCCTTCTCTGGCTAAAGGCATTTCCCTTAATTTTTTTTAATTTGCTCGTTTTGCCTCTGAAACATGGCATGTACGGGAAAAAATTAACAAATATGTCCATCTCCATGGCATTTTCAGACAGTGGAAGACATTCATATTAGAGCAGCTTTAGCATGCTCGCCTTTGAGTACTACCAGCTGGGTTTGAATGATGAAACTTGAAATGCATCCAACTGCTCACAACAGGAGTCTACCACCCATTCCCAGATCTGAAAGAAGCCCAGTCTTTACTGTCTGGGGCACCACATGGCTCACACTACACGGGATGTTTTGCACTCACTGGTACCTTACCTAAGGTAAACTGCCTGTTTGTGGCCGCACACTATTGCACAAGAGCAAACATTGATATTTGACACAGCAAATGTACATAATGTCTCAGATTCTGTATGCTTGCTTCCTGAAGTCAGCTGTATCACAGTAGAAGTGAGACTTGATAAATGGAACAATTATCACAGCTGTTGGACTTTTAAACTTTTAATTAATTTTGTATGTATCTCTTTTTATGCATTTGAAATTTTAAATGCTAATATATGTTTTGATTTTTTAAATTCTGCATCTCATTCGGTTTTCTAAAAACTGTGAGCATGAACTCAAGTTAAAGTCAGTTAAAGTCAGATGGTGTGCGAGACCTGAGTACTGGCTTGCCGGAGGACATGCCGGAGTGTGTATGTAAAAGTTTTGAAAGACTGGCTAGACGACATACAACTGTTGGTGTGTGCGTGTATCTGTGCACATGCGCACTGTGTGGGGTGTGTTAGATGAACGGCTCTCACAGAGGAACTGAGTGAGCCTCAGCTTAGATATATAGTGTGGTTTAAAAATAATTAATGCAGCAGAGCTGTGCTTGTTCAGTCTGTAACATACTGTAGCCTTATTATAAACCTGGCCGACTATTTCAGGATTGGCATTTCAGTGAGCCCCGTCATTGCGGCAGCTGTGAAGTGACTGCTGTCGGTCTGTGTGAGTAACACAGTGGGTAGACCACTGGTGGCTAGTTTACCGTGGACACCCACTGATCAGCACAGATGCCATTGATGTTCTAGTTCTTCTTCTAGTGATGTAAATCAGATGCCCACATCCGGTTCTAGGAGTCTCTGCGTATTAGTCTGAAGTCCCTATTATTCTGTTCTCTGTCCTCAGGAACATTAGCATGCGCACTGCACCACACAGCAGTGCAGTGAAGGCCGTGTAGTAGCCAGCAGGGTTTCGTACCCCTTGCCCTGAGGCAGTGACCCTTATGCCTCAGAACTGGGCTTGCAGGTGGGTGGGAGAGGCTTCTGACGCCGCAATGTGACATGTTGTGGCGGGAATGTTTGAGGTATCTGGAATGAACACTGGAATACTTTCATGTTTTGCTCTTGTCAGTTTACTCTTGTTTAAAAAAATTAATTAAAAATAAAAAAAATGCCAACAGAAACATTGTTTTGATAAAGTTCCAATGACATATGGTGGATAATGTGCTTTGGTTGTTACCTGTTTAGAGCTTAGACTTGTGTCTCCCTTCACAACTCATACAAAGCTGTCTTGGAGTATTTTTTCATGTGCACCCTGAAGTGGTTGAGTGTGTGTGTGTGTGTGTATGTGTAATACCATGAATGCATGGTTATGTGAAACTGTGTGTGTGTGTGTGTGATACTGTGAATACATGGTTATCTGCAAGTGTTTGTGTGTGTGTTTGTGTGATTGCCTTGAATGGATGGTGTGTGTGTGTGTGTGTGTGTGTGTGTGTGCGTGTTCAAGAAGGGACCTGGGCATGTAGTCGCTTCAGATAAATGTCACAGTGGTGTTCCACAGATTAAAGCTATGTCTGAGCCACCAGCCAGGGCAACTGAGGAATGCCTGGCCTCTGTTTTTTTCTCCCTCTCCCTCCCTCTATCTGTGTCCTTCTCTGTCCCTTTATTATTCAGAGAGAGAGAGTGCAAACCCTGAAGGCAGAAATGTACAAATCTCGCATGCTCTTTCAATTACACCAAACATTTTTCACATTGTTTTAAAGTGTTTTCTATTACCCCAATACACACACAGACACACATGCTCTGTACAGTGCTCTCTGTCTCCAATTTATTCCAAGTCTTTCATTAGCATCAAGCTGACATTTCCAACACTGCTTCAAGAGATTGCGCAACACATATTGAGTACAACCAGCCATAACAGAGATGGTAGGAAAAATTGAAAAACTTTAAATCACTTCTTACCTGTGGGAATTTGTGCCAGTTTTCTGTGGTTTCTTTTGGAGAAAGATGTTAAAGTTAGCAGTAAGCCAGCTGTGAAAGTTTCCCTCGGTGCAGGTTTGGACTTGTTCTGCTCTTAGTGGTCAGCAGTCAAGTCTCACGGACAAAACATCCCATTGGCTCTGCAAGAGCTGCGGTCAGTTCAGCTTGTTTTTTGTTTGTTTGCTTGTCTTTAAGGAAGACCTTCCTGCTTGGTTTCTCTCAGTGTCACTCAGGTCTTCACTTGATCAGCTTCTCTCACTTCTGAGCAAGACTGGAGCACATTCTTACAGCTGGTTTGTGTTGTGCTAGAGTTTGTTGTGCTCTTTTCTGTGCTGTCTACTGAAGAGAAAGTCTTCTGGTCTTGTTTTACTTCTTAGGATTTCCTTGCACTCCTCTTCTGTGTATTGCTCTGTCTCTTTTTGTCTACAGCTCCCTCTCTCTCTCTCTCTCTCTCTCTCTCTGTCTGTCTCTCCCCTTCTCTCTCTCTCAGCCAGCTGCTCCTGACGGTCTGCCTCCTTTTTTTGTTTCTGGTCACCGTGGAGACTGGGTTTCCTTTTACAGCAGGCTCCAGGAAAGGGGGGGAGGAGGGGGGGGTGCGAGTTCGTGTATATGTGTGCCTTGGAGTGCTTTGGAGGTGGCCGGTTGATCTGCTTCTCTGCCAGCTAGCACTGTGACGTTCCTCTGTGTGTATACTAGTATCTGTGTGTGGAGAGAAAGTTGTTAGCCACTTCTCACATACACCTTTGCCCAATATTGGTATATGATCACTTTAGGCAGGAGGGTGTGGATGGCAGATGGTCAACCACAACTGGAACAATGCAAAAAATAAATGTGAGATTAAAACTGTTACGTTGACGTTTTCAATAAAAAGCACTGCCAAGATCAAATCAAATTGTATTTATCTAGTGCATTTCACAAACAATTACGCTTCACACACAATCATAATACGCTTCACAGACATCCCTTGCCTAAATCCCCACAGGAGATAGCCTAAGGCAACATTTGGAAGGAAAAACTCCCTGGTAACAGATAGAAAGAACCCATCCTCCTCTGGTCGGCTCAGGGTGTAGATTTAAATGACCAACGTGGTCAATCAGTAAATGTTCACGTTAATAAAAATTAGTGGCAGCTAGGTGACAATCCTAAGGTGGCAGCACAGATGATGGTGGCCGGGTGGCGATGGTGGGGAGCAGCCGGTGGCGACGGGAGCGGGCAGGGTGGAGGCGGTGATGAAAGAGGGGCCGAACCGCACCGGTGGGGGAGTCCAGACGACAACATTCTCGGGATTTGGGGCAAGAGCCCTGCCGGCAGCGTGGGGAAGAAAATTGAAAGGGCCATTAGGGAATGTGTGGCAGAACAACAGGGAGCATAATGAAGTAACATGGGCACAGACTGGGGATCTGCCAGAAAAACCCACAGAGACTACGCTACATTAGCTTCTCTTTTCTGTGTAACATCAACTAAGGAATGGTAGGTGTGTGACATCAGTGATGAAAAATAAGGAGTATTTAAGACTGAGAGAAAGAAGGAAGAGGCTCCTTCGGCTGTTTTTGTTGCTCCATCTGTGAAATTGATCCCACAGCTGAATGCAGGGAGTGTACAGTTTTTATGTCACCACTCCTATAATGTGGGCCAAGCAAACGGGCCTCCCTGCCCTGTTCACATGTAAGGAGAGTCTCCTCATAATGGGGAAGGAGACTGGACTTCTGTTTCTGCCCTGTGTGTCTGTGTGAGGGCTTTCATATGATAACAAGCAGCAGGAGGGGGGTGATTGAAAAGATAAGAAATTGACGACTACAGGTAAGAGAACGACAAAGCGAAGTAGGTGCGTTAACAAGTGAAAAGAAGTGAGGGCTTAAATGCTGGCAGATGAACAGACCTCTCCCTGTTCTATGGTGGTTGAAAAGGTGTGGGACTAGTTTACACTCCCAATCCTCCAGGTATTTATTTAAATAACAAGATCATGTGGTACATCTCACTGACAGTGAAGCAGCAGAGCTTCCACACCAAAGGGAGCTATTCACTGGGTTTAAAAAATAGGTGCACGCCAATAGTAAATTTGTGTTTTCCACACCACACCCACTGTCCTTATGTAACTTTAACTATGCTGTACCTGCTTAGTTTGATTTATGGCACTATTATTGACAATTTATAGTTGACTGGTTTAGCATCCCCATAAATAAACATGGACTGACAAATCTCAAAATGGCTTTTTGTTAATAAAGATTTTCTTTTTATCTCAGTTTGGAATGGCAAATAATTTTATTTAGGCCATTCCCATTGCTGTAGCACGCTCTATCGGCAGAGTGGCAACTAGTATATGTGCCATGTTGACACAGATTGACTGTAGTTGTCCAACTGAGATTAGGCATTCTTTCACAATAGCCATAGCATCAACATACCTTGGTAGTGCTATGGCAAAATATGCACTTCACTATAGGGCTGCTGGGTGCAGTCATCATGCTGCAATCAGGAATTGATTCAGGGTGAGGGGGCAGCTCAAAAATAACTAGAATATGTGAAAAATGTTTTATTTTAATGTAATCCTGATTTTGACAAACTAACTAGAAATCAGGGCTATTATGAACAGCAAACCATATAAGCCATTTGTTTCTGATATGAGTTATGCTGCTTCACTAATGTAGACAACCAGTCAAATATTTTAGTAAATTCACCATTTTCACGCAATCAAAGATAAAAAAGAAATAAACACCTTTTGTATCAAAATAGCCACCTTTTGCAGGAATAACTTCTGAGCATATTCATGAGTTTTTTTTCTACAATGACAGTCATTTGGTTCTGAAAGTCCACACCCAACACTGCTGTAGAAATTCCCACAGATGTGCTACACATGTGGCTTCCTTCTCCGTGAAGTTTCTGCCTAACCCAACCCAAACTAGCTGGTTTGATTTTTAAAAATGGAAAGAATTTGTTTACCTGTGTGTGTCTGTGTGTAACTTCAAAAATTATGTGACTATCCTCTGAAGCAAAAGTTTTTTTTACTTATCACTATAAACTTCTGACCTTGTGCCATTTCAGTTTATTTTCAGAAGATGAACAGCTTAAATTTCACTACAAACAGAGCACAAAAACGCGCGTTAGGTGTTCTAACACTTTTGAACGGAAGTGTACATAATCAACCTTGCTGTTTCTGCCACTCGGCACTCTCATAGGATTCCATATGGATACATAGACACCCACTTCCTCTCTTCCATCATCAAATCCCTGTCACTCCCTAAAAATAGGAGAGGTGTGAATGTGTAAATGTCAGGAGAAAAAAACTGAGTGCTTGCAATTAAGTAGTCACCCATGTAGTGTGGGCAGCATTTCACACCTCAGTTATTCACGGTCTCTGTTTAATTTCAAAACATGGCTGACCAGCTAAATTAAAGGATTATTAAAATGCTTGTTCCTGTCACCATATTGGAAATAACATAGCTCTAAAAATGGTAGTCCCACGTGAAGACTTGAAGCAACATTCATATGAAGCATTCTTCTGTAAGGTGCAATGTGTCATGGTATTCCTCATGAATGGCGTTTTCCATTGTCGTTGTAACATATTCATACATTGCTGCCTTTTCCTCTCTGCAAGAAGCAAACAAATATAATTTAGTTTCATGCATTTTCGTCCAAGTCCATGCTATAGCAGCTGCAGTTCATGAAGTTTAGCTCAGTTCGGAATAAGTGTAGTCTTATCCAAGTTTGAATATGTAAATCCCATTACCTGCAGACTACACAGAGCAACCTAAAAAACTAAACCGTATATGAAAAACACCTGCTTTCAGACAGGCAGCTACTACAGGGCAGCAATATTGTTAACAGTGCTATCACCCTGAAGCCTCTTTACAATTTGAAATAAAATATGAAGAAAGCACATGTGGTGTGACCCTCTGCCGTGAAATAACTTAAAATCTTCCAGAATATCCTTCCAATGATCAGAAAATGCTCGTTTGATTGAACTGCACTGCATCGTACATGCATATATCATCATGTAAGACGTATGCTACTGGGGTGTACTACGCTGCACCAGTACTTTTTAAAACACACAACGTGTTTGTGCTGTTTATACACCCCTTTGGGGCTATTGTTTGAATGGTGCTTCCCACCAGCTTGTGTTGACTAAACCACACCTCTCCTGTAACCCGACTCTTTCTGAACCGCCGACGGTGTCGGGGACATTCAGCAGGCCAGCTCTACAGGAATGATCTGGGGAATTAATGTTCTTTCTGAGCTAGAGGGGTGTGTGAGTGTCTGAGGGAGGCTTTGGGGTGGAGGAGGATAAAGGCGGTCTTTGTGCAGGTGGCCATAGACTTGGTCTCAGGCTGCACAATGTTCTCTGTGTGCAAGGTCTGGCCTATGTTCATCTGTTCTGCCCTGCAGGACAGGATACTTCTCGGGCCTGGGGGGGGGCTTTGTATGGCAAATTCTCACATTTTTCTCTCAATATGTCCCCAGGTCTCCTGGTCCTGCATCACAGTCTGTGGCCAGGAATTCTTCTGCAAGTACTTTTTAGGAGAAGAGATTGGTGCCCATTGGGGTCTATGGTTCCCGAAACTGTAGTCCAGGCAGCACTAAAAGTCGCAGTGGACCCCAGTGCCACAGAGAGATCTTCAGCATAACATCAACATTAAAGCAATATTTCTCAAATATCTATCCTGTATTTGATCTAGCTTTTCTATCACCCTTTCTATATGATATTTAAATTTGTAATTTGAAAGGTCACTCATATTCCATTTCAGGATGCTGAATAAATACTGGCAATAAGGAACATTCTCCAAAGTTCAAACCCTTTAATAAGCTCGTGTAAATCCAGACAAAATGCCGAATAAAAATTGTCTTGAGACATCCAACCTCGTTAGATCAGCGTCAGTGATGTCTCTGAAGCCCATGTCACTGTCGGTGACAAGTCCTCGCCTCCGATCTGCGTGGAGTGACATGGGAGATTTGTGAAGCGCCACGTCTGCTCTGAAAGCTGACTCACGCATCCTCAGCACACAGTTCAGGCTGAAATACAGACTCTTCTTGTTCCTACTGTAGGGGCACCTTGGGTGGAGACATGGGGGATTCAAGGGAAGAGCTTAACTCAGAACAGCTACGCTTTCAGAACACGGAGCAGCTGGGCTCCAGAGGTAGGATAATGAACAACAACATTCTGAGGGCACATTGCAATGCAAATTACATTTTTCTGCAACAAAAGAAAAATGTCAGGTTTTCCCTCCTTCCGTGTCATAACTGGAGGCAGAGGTGGAAAATCCAGTTTCAGAAAGCAAAAGTCCTCCCCAGTGTTTTGTTCCAATCACCTGGGTTTGCTAATTAGCACATTTCTTCAGCCAGAAGGTAAAACTAATTAGTGAAATCAGCTGCCTGTGTTCAAAGGTGGTAGAAACACATGGCAGGACTTTTGCTTTCTGACCCCTGGACTTTCTGCCTCTGATGGAAGGTTAATGGGTAACATGTGTTGTTTGGTTTTGTGCTGCTGGTCCCTTGAACAGTTGGGAATCACAGCAGGAGAAAAGGCACTGCTGTAAAGAAACAGGCTTGAGTGAATACTCAGCCCCTCAGAGTTAATGTAGAATACAGAGGCTCTCACAAATGGCTGTGTCAATGTGCTATGTTATCCTACAGTGCAAAATAAATGTAGACTTAATTTTTGATGATGGATAAGGTAATAATGGATTTGTTGCATATACCAATCTACAAATTTATATCAAGTCTTGATTTGCAATGATAGCCCATGATTTTATTTTTTGCCTGGTCTTCTTGAAACATTGATACTTCATACTTTAACGTTGTTGAATATATTCCTAGTTAGCAAGTAGCAAGTGGTTTTGGAGATGGGATTGTGGCTGAGTATGGATGGGTATTCTGCACTCTGATAAGCTAATTGCACACAGAGATTGGAGCAGACACAAACCCACACACTTAAGACCGAGAAGGGATTAGGGTCAGTCATTTGGATAATTATTTTCTCTGTTTCAGTTATTTATCATCCCCCTAAGGGTCAATGTGTTTGCAAGACATTAACGTTTTTGACCTTGCAACTTATACGCTGTAAGGATAGCACATTATAGTTTTGCAGGTACTCACGTTAGTAACATTTTGAAATGGATTCTTCTGCATGATTTGAAAATGTCCTCCTTACTATCTCTGTTAAGAACTTCCATTCAGAAATGTACATTTAAATCCAATATCCAAAAGGTAGCATATCTAAATGAAAAAAGTCAACTAAAAGTTAAAGTTGATTTAATTGCTAGTGAAACTGCCTACATCATTGGATAAATGTGACCTCCTTCACTTTTTTCATATGTGTGGTTAGTTGCTGTTGTAGTCTTCATGCCTTACAATAATGTTCTTCTGATTCATCTTATGTTCTAATTTTGTCCCCCAAAAGCAGAGATGTGTGTGTGTTGCTAAAGATGAACTGCCAGAGATATTAATAATTGATTATCTGACCTAATTGTATTGCTAATGCAATCTCTCTTTTGCCTTTCTTGTTTGTGGTGGTGTTAGTTATTACGCAATGTAGAAAGCAACAAGCCACTGTTCTGTGTGTCACTCAACCAGCTCCCATAAGGCAGAAGAAAACATAAACATACAACACCACACAGACCAATGGAAATCACTGGTGGGATATTAAAGAATATGTGACAGCTCTTTTCCAGAAAATTATTCTCCAGAGAATAATAATAATAATAATAACAATAATAATAATAATAATAATAATAACAACAAGTTATTATTATTATTATTATTTTTAAATTTTTTATTATTCACCCATACAAACAGTTAATACAAACATGGGATATTTTCCCTTTATGTAACAAATTATGACAATTCTTCTAAATCTAACCACAGGATGCTACAGCTTCCATTGTCCGAAGTGCTTTCAGTAATAAAATGTGATTAAAATCCAGCAGTGAATGCGCTGCTCCTCAAAGACTACATTAAAGAGCAGGAAGTCCTAAACCACAGCTTAGACTGACACCTGGTGGCGAATGAAGGTTGATCTCTGCCTCAATACCCCGAGTGATTGCATATTGCTCTGAAAATTAGCCAACAGGGTGCAGAAAAAGAAAATTTAAAAAACTGTAAGGAAAATGCGTGGTAGGTCCTTGGTTGGACAAAGAGTTATATAGTTAAAAAATTATAATTGAACTTTATTTAGCAATAGGAAATGCACAAATGTATCATACAGCACATGAAGTATGTTGATAGCAATAAAAAAATTTTAAAAAGATAAATAGGCAAAGTAAACTTGCGGAGGACCTCTAGCTGGTGGAGGACTGAAGTACCAAGCAAGAAAACAAGTGGAGACAAACTTGGCGGCCCTAATTACCAGTCCAGTTCAAGTAGTTACGTTATAAACATAGCCTTATTCTAATTAATTATCAATAAGATAACTTACAGCTTCATGGCATTCGGTAATTGAATGGGGAAAATACATTTTAGAATTCCTATTTCTAAAATGTAGACTTCCCCACTAAGTCGTTCTGTTGAAACGATGTCAAACGAACGTTCATATTCATCAAACCAAAACCGCTACATAATACTGTATCAGATTATATGTAATATTACATATTGGTGTTTGAACTTTTATATGTTGACTTCAAGATGCCGCTGAAGAATTGTTTTTCACGTTTTGTTTTGGATTTTCTATATTTTTAGCGACCTTAAATGTAGCTGTCCAAGAGTCACACTCAGTTTGGAAATAGCCTAATTCAGCCTGTACTAACCACTACTCCAGTACTCATTGCTGGATTTAAAGCAGTAGCCTAACAAGTAGGGGAACCAATGATGAGACACCTCAAAGACAGGACACCATTTCCCAAAATATGTTCTAGGCCAGCTCCAACTGGGCAACATCTGTTTAATTCTGCGAAATGTATGACTCACTGTAATCATTGCTTTCAGGTATTAATAGTTATTGGATGGGCCCGAATTTCTATTGTATTAGGCAGATCATATCAAAATGAAAAGTGCGCATTTTCTACTTCTATTGCACATTCTATTGTGTCTAAAATGGACCCGTACAGCCTACGTCTAGAAATATAAGATTTATCGGATGAGACTGCATAATTATAGCCTACCCGAAGCAGGTTTGCGCAAGGGTCTGTGCAGTTTTACGCGTGGCATGATTTATTTAAATACGACATTAATATTTATATTTACAAAGAACGAAAATTGTTTTAAGTGCACTCTCATGCTGGTCAACAAACTATGCATACGCACAATTATCATTCTGAAACAGTGACGTGATCAATTAGCCTTGCTGTCCAGTTGGATGAATTATCTTCTGTCTGCGACTAAGAAGGGAGGGGATTCAGCATCTGCCACGTCTGTACAGAAAGAGCTCATTGGGACAGAGAGAGAGGATGAAAAATATGAACGCTAGAAAGCAGGAAAACATCTGAGTAATTCGCAGTTAAGAGGGAATAGTGTGAAATCACTCGAATGCATATTTAATTGAAGAAGCTTAGCTTCCTTGCTTAAATCGACTGTAGAAATGATCATCATGCAGCACCTCGGCTAGGCAACACTGTGCTCCGCTGTCCGATTAGAGCGCGTCAAACAGAACCATAGAACAACGACGCTGATGGATAGAAATCTCACAGACTGTATTGATTTTAGTTACTTGTGCATAAATTGGTTTGGATTCGGTTATTCACTGTCACATCTTTTTCAGAGATTTTATTCCAGTCTCTGGGATCGATGTGAATAAGGCTCGCGTGTGCTTTTTAAAAAGTCGGGTTGGTGGTATGATCTCCTTGATACGCTTTAGCTACCTCAGTATCGTATAGTTCTGGCTTTGTTTCCTTTAATCTGCTTTAAATAATTTCTACTGGGAAAAGCAAATACTGAGTTTGGAGAAAGATGCGCGGGGTTTTGCCGGAAATACTTATTTGCCTGCGAAGAGAGTAACGCAGTAGTAGGTTAACGTCCGTGTCTTACTCAGTGGTGAACAGCTCCTGCTCCTCCTCCTCCTCCTCTGACCGGCAGTAGCGGGACAGAGGTTGTGGAAGTGTTTGTGTGGTCGACCGGCGTGCTGCTGCTTCAGGTTACAGTTTCGATGCTTAGTGCAGGAAGAATGCAAGAATTTGAAACGGAGGAAGAGGAGCCATGGTACGACCAGCAAGATCTGGAGCAGGGTGAGTAAAACAAATGCGAAGAATTGCGGCCTCTGTCGTCTTCAACCCATACGGTAGCCCTGCACTTGTGTAGGCTACAGTCGGAATAATTTTCAGTGGACTTGTTTGTTGTCTCCGAACAAAGGTTCTCTACTCAAAATGTGTTACATGCTATTAAATGTCGCTGCAATAGTAAATTATTCATTGATAAATTGCGTTTACGTAAAAGCGTTGTGTTTTAAATGTAAACGACGCGAACTGTTTCATCAAACAAAACGCCGCTCTTTTATCTAGTCAGCTAATGTTACGTGAAGGGCCTTGCTTCTCTCGCATCATAGCTGTGGAACTGTCTGTCAAATCCACCTTGCACGATGTTGTACGCCTTACAACATTGCAGGCACCATGGAAAAGGTTCATAGTAGTTTAGGTCATAGATTACAAAATGTCAACATAACGAACATTCAGTGATATCCACGACGCTCTTTCCAGCATTGTTATGCGCAATGTAATAACGAAGATAACACCCCCACCCCCCACTCTCAATTGTCTGAAAGCTTCGATTGTTCTTCTTGCATCAATGCACTTTGCGTGTTTGCGCCAAGATTTCTTCTTTATCCCGCTGGGATTTATGTTGGTACATTTGCCGATGGGCCGTAGAAATGCACGAGTTGTTTATTAACAATGAATAGGAACCTGCGTGATGCACACTGTCTGGAGGAGAGTCTGAAGTATAATGATTAGCCTAACCACAAGGAGGAGGACCCATAATGATGCAAAGTTCAGGCTTTGTAAAAATCCATCTCCTACTGGAAAAGTGCGTTTCTGCTCCTGTCCTCTCCGGTACTGCTGTAGCTCCACTTTTGATGGCAATTTGCCCTTGACAGGGAAGCTGCAGGGTTTCTACCAATGGAAAATTACCACCCCAGAATCCATACTATTTGATATGTCTAGATTTGTTAGAACTGCATAGCAGCACAATTTTAAAGCCCTGTGGTCTTTGTCCTAATTGTGGGCGAGTGAAAGCAGAAGAGAGATGAGAGAGAGAGACTTCATTCCTCTCATATTTTCAGTGGCACTGGTCATCTCGCTGGGCCTTGTGTTGGTATGGCATGTAATAGTATTCAGCTTGATCAATGTAATCATCTTTTTCTTTTTTAAAATGTACCACTACACAATGTGCAGATATGACTGTGCCGTTGTTAAGATATGTTTCAAAGAAACAAATACTTACATTGTTGCCTCATGCACAATTACTTAGAAATATTTTGTCACTAATTTTGTCACAATATTTTGTCATCTGTCACTAACAATTGGGGGAAAATTGGGATAGTCCAAACAGAAGTGCTTCGAACCCGAGGGTGCCTGAGTGCTTTCTAGTAGTGGGGAATGCTGTGGCTCAGCAGGCCTGCTCTTAAGCAGCAGGGCTTGTTTTACAGCTGACGAGAGGCTGCTGGTCTCTGTGCTTCTTTTACAGCACACAGGACGTGGCACCACAACACTATAAATCATCAGAAATGCAGCGTGTGTATATAAATGTCAGTGAGAGGTTTGAATACCACAAACATATTGTACAATATGCAGTGTAACATGGAGACTGTCCACACAATGTACAGGCTTATGCATTTTCAGGTTCTCAGAATTGTCCCCTGTCATTGATCAATCTTTTAGAAAGCTCTCTGATATTGATTTATGTAATTTAATTATTGTGCTCCCGCCTAAGTGACTGTCCTTTTCTCTTTGCAGTATTGCACAGATAGAGATAAATCATGCGCCATGACCACCTCACTTTCTCCCCCTAAGCTAGTTCGCCAATTCCTTCCAGTGGGAAACCTGGAGCATGTTTCATACCTGCAGATCAGGCCCAAAGGCATTGCGATACACAAAGCGACACTAAAGAGATGTGTGTGCACTCTTCTGGACAATGAGTGTGAACCTATGAATGAAAAGACACAAGTACAGGTTGTGGCACAGAGATTGACACTCTCCAGATGGAGGCTTCACAGTCCAGGGGGTGACTGGACCATGTCTGTGTTGGTGGCACTCAGAGGTCTGGGCTTTGGCAGTGCTAAGCCCTGGATGATCTGATTAAGGTAACCAGACGAGACGATGTCTCTGATTCTCAGACAGGGATTTTTGGTTTGGAGGGTGATGGCAGGGACAGGGTTGGCTGAAATAGTGGGAAATAGTTACATATTTTAGTTACAAGAGTCACATACACGCTTAATCTCATTAAAATGTTTGTGTGAATGTGTAGCATGTAATAGGCTTAGATTCGCATAACTAAACAAATTATTAGTGATGGATATGCACTGTCCAGAGTGTCACTCCCTTTTCAAGAATGTACATTCAGATTATTAGTATTCTTTTCCTTTCCATTTCTCTTTTAGATGCTGTAGTCTTATATACATTATTAAAGCCCTAAAAGCCTGTAATGTTAATGGTTCCTGTGCCCTCACATGTTTACATTAAATGCTCTGCTGGTCCGTTTGCTCTTAATATAGAAAGTGAGTTGTGTTGATGCCCCAAGTCAGAGATGACCCAGAGCAGCCACCTGGCTTGTGTGCAGTGGAAGTGTTCTGTGCATCCCACGAATGGACTGGGCTACACTACGTAGTCTTCTGTACTCAACACATTTTGCAGCACATTGCAATGGCCTTTCAGTGAAATTCTTTGCATGATATTCTCCAGGTCTTCTAGTGTGTTATATGTACCCAAGGTTGAGAATGCCTACGTGACATATTCCTTCCTGGAAACTCCGTTTCAAGTGAAAATCGGAAAGGCTTAACATTGTATTCCGTGCGGTTCATTTCCTATGGCTATTCCTTGAGTGGCATCACTACCCCATTAACCTGACCTTCAAACCTCACTAAACTGTCCTTTTGTCTCTGTCAGCCTCACAGCACAGTCTTGGTTGTGGTACTAGCTGATTGTGTTACGCTCAACCACCATTTTGCTTTGTTCGAATTACATAACTCATTTCCACCCATTGGCGTGCGCACACGCGCAGGCACTCATGCATGTGGGTGTGTGCGTCACGTACAGCAATGCGCCTGCATGAGGCCGCGTCACTGGCTGGTCTTGAGGGTCGGGGCAGGGGGATGATCGGGAGCTCCTCGTGCTGCAGCTGGATTTTTTCTCTAACATCCGTTTTTTAGCTCTGTGTTGCATTGAACAATGCACATTAAATAAAATCACACTTGTATTTGTCCACGGAGAGATAGGCGTTCAGAGGGAACAAAAGGAGCACTTTGTTCATTAATTTATTTTGCCTTGCCTTCGGTTTCACTCAGTTTCTGCCAGATTCTGATAACAGGCAGTGCTCTTCTCTCTCTGTTGCTTTTTTGCATTTTTGCTCTGCACTTCCCTTGTGAGTTGTGAGCATGTGTGTGTGTGTGTGTGTGTGCATGAGAGAGAGAGAGAGAGAGGGTAGAAGTATGGGCCCTGACAGAATTTTCCCTGCAGTGCTGACACCTCAGTCTTGGTGATAAAATGCAACATTCGTGTTCTTTAATAGGGGTCAATGTCTGTAGTCACAGTTGATGTATGACCTCACAGGTCTTGGACAGTTTTAATCTCATTTTTATTTATTCTATTATTAACTGTTAATGGCTTTACATTTTTTCATGCCGCTGAAGAGTGGTGCAGAGCAGATCCCAGGGAATTAATTATGTTGTCAGGGTGAGACTCCCTATTTGCATTGTAACCAGTGTAAGGAGCTCGGTGTAGGTTTGTTTTTTTCCCTCTGTCACTTTAATTAATGAAGAATGGTAGAAGCAGAGCAGAAATACAAGCAAATGAACAAATATTATTTCATGAAATATTTCATTTTTCAATAAAGATAACTAAAGTTGAGTTTCTGAGTTTGATTTTGGTGCAAATGATAATTGCTTCTGTGTAATGTGTCCCCAAACCTTCCCTTTCTAGTATTCTTAATCCTAATCAGTTGACCTTTCTTGGAAGATTACTTCTGTGAAAATCAATACCATAGATTGAATACATGTTGATTTTCTGGGGGCATTTTACCACCTTTTAGCTTTGTGAGGAAAAACAGATCTGGGTGAGAGTGAGTTCCTCTCGGTTGTCAGCATGTGTGATTTCACAGAGGTAATGCATTCAGGTTTACACTTCATAGCAGAAAGACAGGAGGTAAGGGAAATGATTAATTGAGCCAGATGCCTCTACTTTTCCCTTTCTGTGTTTGTTTGCTCTAAAAATTGACAGATTTATAATATCAACAACTGTATCAGCGGAGGCCAGAATTGTGAAGCCGGCTCAGTCACTGGAATGGATGTTGGGTATTGATGAGATCATCCCCATTTTTGTAACAGAGAATGCTAGAGAGAATGTATCAGTAGTTTAGGTTGTTATCCCAATGAACTTTGGGTTTTTCAGCAAAGACATCCGATGAGATAACTTGACCCACATTTTGGACTGGGGCAAATGTATCGGTACAACAAAGTTGAAAAACCATTGTAGGACTCAATACCACATGTAAATAACATTGATTTTCTTTCTTGTGTAAAATATATTTTGCATCCTTAAGAACATGCTACCCCTCTAAAATACTTCTGCTCAAATTTAGTTTCAAGAGAAACCCTTTTAATGCCTTTTTCTTTCTGGCATCTGTACTTTATGTGGTCAGAGACTGTCCATACCAGTCCAGGGCTGCATCTCATGCTGCCAACTGCATCAGGCAGCCAATGTCTGTCACGGTTTTCATAAGGAAGCTCCTTCAGCTGATCTTTACTGAGATCACAGTCACTGTGTGTGTTAATCAGATAGAGGATTAAAAATAGAAGCCTGAGAGAGAGAGTGGGGAATTGCGTGAGGGATTTGTTCCTTTCTCGTTTTGCTTCACCCAATGGTGTGTTGGATGAACTGGTTCATTGTTGAATGTTTCAACCTATTTCAAAAGGGAATTATCTTAAATGCACTCACTGTGTGGAGACATTTTGCATATATAGAAGAACAAAAGGACCAAATGCCACAACAAAATTGCCAATAAATGTTGGTTTGTTTGGTTAGAGATACAGGAACATAAATTCACATAATGTGTAACAAAAGATGTCTCCGAGACAGACTGCAGTTTCTGCATTATTGAGAGATTTAATTTTCACTTACACAATAGAGCTGGTCGTAATCTGATTATGGTTCTGAGCTTGAAATGCTGTTACTGCAATCTGATTAGGAATGAATGGGAAAAGAATGCAAGAGTTAACCCCTTCCCTCCCATCCTCAACTCACTCGCTTCTAACCCCCCCCCCCCCCCGTCCCACTGTCCTCCCTCACAGACCTGCACCTGGCAGCAGAGTTGGGAAAGACCCTGCTGGAACGTAACAAGGAGCTGGAGGATTCCCTGCAGCAGATGTACATCACCAACGAGGAACAAGTGCAGGAAATTGAGGTAAGGCTTCTGCTGCACTGTCACACAAATAAGTGGCGCAATGTTTTGCACTGGAGTCAATGTACTCAATCAGAGAAACCAGAGAGCTTTCAGTTGTGCTGGTTGTGGAGGTGGACCTTTGTCCAGTCGGTCTCTATTAGATTATGCTGCCTTATTGCCATTTGGCAGTCGCTTTTTTCCAGGCCACTGGCGAAGTGGAAACATTGTTAGCATTAGGAATTTGACAGTATAGTATTATGATAGAGAAGGCAAAATAGGTTGGACATAAATCTGTGCACAGTGTCTGATAAAACTAATGATAAGCATTCTAACTTTAAAACGTAAGTACCATCATAGTACACAACTATACTAGTGCTATAACAACATCAGGTTCAGTACTGAAAGGGGTGGTAGTTAAAGAATATTGGGGTTGGGCCAGACAAGGTACAGTCTACAGAGATGGGTCAGGTTTGTCATAAGATGGCTAGTGTTTGTACTGTCACTGCTTTTACTGACCCACTGGGAGCTCATTCCACCACTTAAGTGACATGACCAGGAAGTACGGGCATGCATGTATAGCGGCCAAGAGCCCAGAGATTGTTGATCAGAGTAGTCTATTCCATTTGTGTTCTGATGATCTTGGTGTGTAAGTATGGCATCTCTGTCTTGGTCAGAATAAGCTATAGGCAATGGTTTGACATTCGGCTCCAGATGTCTTTCAAGCAAGCTGAGAGCTATGTATCAGAATGAAGGAGGATGCACCTAGGTTGAGTGTCATCAGCTCAAGAGTCAAAAGACAAGCCATGGACAGAAATGCCAGAACCAGGAGACTGTATAGAGGAAGAAGAGTGAGGACCAAGAACAGCTCTGTGGGATGCCTGTTGAGAGGCTAGGACGTCTTGATAATGTACCGCCACATTTGACCTGGAAAGAATAACCTCTGGTATAGGAAGTAATTCATTTGAGGGTTGTGCCACATATCACCAAGGCCATCGAGGAACTCGTCATTGGGAGTGTTGAGACAGGGGTGCTGTTGTGCACCCTGTAGTGCTATGAAAATTAAAGCCAAGGAGAACTGTGAGAAGCTAATTCTGTCAGGACTGTAGGCTCAGCCTGAACAGAGCTGTGCTCCTCTCCCCTCTAGAGAATAACGAACGATGTGGTTAGAAAAAAAGGGATGGCTGAAAAAGGGGAGAAAATCTGTGTATATGATGTAATAGTGTGCACAAAAATGTCTGTTATCAAAAGTAATGAATGCACTCTTTTACTTGTGGGATCCAATGCCATCCATCCATCCATTATCTATACCTGGGCAGGGTTTGGGGGGGGGGGGGTGTGGTTGCTGGAGCCTATCCCAGCATGCATTGGGCAAGAGGCAGGAATACACCCTAGACAGGCTGCCAAACTGGACCAATGCCAAGTGAAACTAATCCATCATTTTCAGTTTAGAGATGCTGTGGCTGGCCCAAGGTTACGCAGAGCGTTCATAATATAGACAAGATATCACGCCGATAAGCTGACTCCGCAAGAATTGGTATAGAGCAGACCTAGATGTAACTGAAACAAAATGACCAGCCAGAAGCTGCAGTGCATTTTGCAGAGGAGATGTTGCACCTATATACTTTAAAGGCTCCACCTGTGTGACTGCATTTGTGCATGTGGATGTCTGTGGCTGCTGCCTGTGTGTGCATGCAAGAACGTGTACATTCTTGTATGCAGTTTCTCAAGTGAGTGTTCCCCTGTCCATTGCCAAGTGTCTGACTGAGGCAAGTCTGGTGGTGCAGGGCTATCTGGCACATTGACAGTCGAGACTGCGTTAGTTTCTCTCACCTGACCCCTTCTCCTTGACACTCCATTTGGACAATTAAACTTCACAGCATGCCGGGAGGAGGGAGGAGAGGCGGAAGTGCTGGGGCGTTAGAAGAGGAAAACCGTTTCTCTTTATGGGGCCATGAAATGGCTTCACAGCAGCAGTCGCCTTGCCTGCATTTAATTTAATTAGAGCTGCACAGTCCATCGTATAAGGGATAACGTTCTGCAACACTAGGAATACGGAAACTGCTGCAGTTTACATGTGTGTGTGATCTTACCATGTAAAAACAAGCCCTCACATCAAGCTCTCAGGTGAGGGCTTTTTTCCCCCCCCCCCTCATTATTTCTTTAAATTTGGTACTTTTCTCGTTCTGTCAAGGGCAGTGAGACACAGTATTTTTGAGTTGTTTTAGTAGATATATTCTGGAATTTCTTTACACTCCTAGGCCTTTTAATGCTGCGCAGAAAAGCTAAAAATGTTCAATTTAGACAAAATTTTGGACCTGATGAGTATTTTCTTGCTTTAAACAGTCCTGCTGATGTCTGTACACCAGCTGGCAGGTCCTGGGAAACGTCTGCTTCTAAAATATCCTTTGTCATACACAAAAACATCTAAAAAGTATCTCAAAGAGTGCACATAAGTAGAAGTCTAAATAAAAAATGGCTGAAGTTTGATTAAGGCTTATTGTCTCTCCTGCAGTACCTGTCCAAGCAGCTGGAGATGCTGCGGGAGATGAACGAACAGCACGCCAAGGTGTATGAGCAGCTGGACACGACTGCTCGCGAGCTCGAGCTCGCCAATCAGGCTCTGGTCCTGGACGGCAAGGCTTCGCAGCAGAAAATACAGAGGTGGGCCTGAAGGCTGAGGCTCTGTTTACATGGCTGCTCGAGAACAAACATACTGTACCAAACACAAGCACAAGCTCATGAACACTGTATCCATCTCTCATTGAACTCCATGAGCAGCGGACAATGGATTCAATATAATATGTGTTACCACCTGAAAAGGAACTCCCACCAAATACAAAACCCTGTGCATTAAGTCGTTTGTATTAAACCTATAAAGGTAATTGATCTGGCTGTATTTCACATAGCCTTCATGCTTTTATAGGTATACCTATGATAAGAGAGGGCCCTCGCACACTTCCGTACATGCACCGTTCATGCTACCTGTTAACTGTCAATTCCATATCATACCAGGCAAATCATGTAAAAAAACACAAATATAAGGCTGCATTTTTGGATCTCGTTAATTTGGGATATGTGTCATGTTAACTTTTATAAACAGGTGTTCAAAATCCATACATCAGTAAATTAACAGATGTTGGCTTACTGCACAACAAACTGCTTTCAATGAAATGTAACATTGGTCATATTTAAACAACAAAAATACAGCGTATTCGCATCAGTCAATGTCTATGCATGTATATTCTCATCTGCTTTTGTCATTGTAACACTGAATGGTAGAGTAACTGTGTTCCTCCATGGGGTGGCAGGTTGACAGGGACAATCGATGTGCTGCAGGGACAGGTGGAAGCGCTGACGGTGAAGGTGGAGGGGCTGCGGTCCCTGGAGCACCTGAGGGTGCACCGTGAGAAGAGGGAACGGCGCAAGACCATCCACTCCTTCCCCTGCCTCAAGGAGCTGTGCACCGCACCCAGGTCAGAGCCCTGGGTCTCGCTTGGAAACAAACAGTCTAACTAGGCCAGTGCATCACTTCATGGTTCAGTCAGTCGTAGTCAGTTCTTTTTGCAGCCAGTTCCTGTACTCCTTACATCGGTTCAAAGACTTCCAGTTCTCTGAACTAGAAATGATTGCTTGTCAAATGCCATTTTAAAATCATTTTGAGCTGTCTTATTTTAATGTGTTAAATGATGGAGGATTTTGAAAAGGCGGGTTTTGTGTTTCTCTGTCAGTTATGAGGACGGGTTCGTGGTGGGCAGCCCTGGGAGCGTGGGCTCGGAGGCAGACTGCCGGCCGCTGCAGGAGGAGAACGAGCGCCTGCGCGAGTCCGTGTCATCCCTCCGTTCGGCGGTGCGTGTGGAGCGGGGCCGGCGCGAGGGCGCGGAGCGGGAGTGCGCAGCCATCCTGCAGGAGTTCGCTCGCCTGGAGCAGCGGCTGCAAGGGGCCGAGGGCTGCCAGCTGCGCGTGCGGGAGCTGGAGGCCGAGCTGCAAGAGCTGCAGCAGCTGCGCAGGGCCCGCACCTTCCTGATTGGTGGAGAGGACGGTCTGACACAGACGCTGCTCAACAGCACCCCCGAGACCGACACCCTGGAGGAAGAGGCGGCGCTGGGCGAGGAAGGCAGCGAGGCCGACGAGGGGCAGTCCCTGCCGGCGTCCAGCCCGGTGCGGAAGAGCTGCAGCGACACGGCGCTGAACGCCATCGTGGCCCGGGACGCGTCCGGGCGCAGGCGGGGGAGCTACGCCCTCCATGCCAACAGTGTGCGGAAGCGGGGAATGTCCATCCTGCGGGAGGTTGACGAGCAGTACCACGCCCTGCTGGAGAAGTACGAGGAGCTGCTGGGGAAGTGCAGGCGCCACGAGGAGAGCCTGCGGCATGCAGAGGTGCAGACGTCCCGCCCCGTCTCCCGAGACCCCTCCATGAAGGACTGCGCCACCACTGCACCTCCACCCACCCCTGCACAGACCCCATCCACCCCAGAGGCCCTGGAGGGCATCAGCAAGCAAGTGGAGGCAGTAGACAAACGTCTGGGCCAGAACACGCCCGAGTACAGGGCGCTGTTTAAGGAGATCTTCTCTCGTCTCCAGAAAACCAAGACAGACATCAACTCCACCAAAGCAAGCAAGTCCAGTAAATGAATCTCCTCGCCTCCATTCCTACACTAAGAATAAATGAATAAATAAAAGTCTCTCTTGAGTCTATCCTTTGCTGTCATTGGTCTGAGTGAGGGTTGACTTTTAGAGTTTCCTTCTCCTCACATGGATTGATGTAGTCCAACCAGTGTTGATCAAAGTGCAGTGAAGAAAACCAGAAATATGAAAATGTATCTGCTCGACTGCTAAGCCTTTCCCCAGCTGATCAGAATAAACTTCTGGAAGGTGAATACCTTATAATTCTCAAAACTTTAGCTGGGCAACCCCACATAAAATGCTTTGCACAGGAATCAAACCTCATTTAAGAACCTCATTATGTACTGTAGGGCAAAGGTTATTCTTGTAGGGTAATTGCACTGTATTCTAATCCCTTTATTTTAATAGGCCCTTCTCAGCTCATGCAAGTTCACAGACCTTGTGTTGTATGTGCATGGAGTTCTCGGTCTTGAAGAGCTGGTTGGATTGAGATAACATCAAACCACTACTCCTTGATACAAGGTTATCATAATTATTTTTGTACTCATGAAATTCTTTAATTAAGTTCCACCTGTTGGTCTGGTCTTCAGGGGTTTTAAACCTACTGATGTTGTTCCACCATGTCTGTGTAATTTTGGGAGAAAGAAGAGGGTGCTCAATTTCAGTGCAAACAGTAGAGACAATCCTACCTGTCCGAGAAATACAAAGCAATAATTTGACAAGAACCATCAAAACTGTGGAAGCAGGACTATATGCCTGCATATATTACTACATTTTTGGAGACATTTCTCTTTATGGTTTTGTGTTTTGGACAGTGAATGTTCTCTATCTTTTCTTTGCATGCATGATGCAACACTAAAAGAAAACCCACCTTATTTCTGTTTGTCTAATGAAAATAGCCTGGACAATCCTATGGTTGGTGTAATTCTTTTGATGGCCTAATAATAATGGCCGTGTAAAATAGTTCCTGGTAAGGTTTTAGGCTGGACTTGACAAACATGTATTCAACTATTTAAATTTGTAGCATCTTCAGAACCTAATTTCTACCCACAAAGGTCAGCCAATTTGTGTTTGTTATCTGTAAAATTTTGGTTTATCCATGCATCAGTGTTAACCATATGAACAAAGCTGTTGTTAAATGAACATGGTTTCATTATATGAAGCATTGCTGATGCTAAACTAAAGTTTAAAATGATAATGAATTAAGGTATTACCAAAATGTGGTACTAATGGGAGCCTGGTATGTTGACATTGGGAGAGATGTATAAACCAACTTAAGGCTTAACGTAAACATAAAAGATGGCTGAACAGCTGCTTTGCCTCTTTCTATGCACCATACAGAAGCTGCTGCTCAGTTCAGTCAGGATAACCAATCGCAAAACTCTGTAATTCATCATAATTGTGATAATATTTGAATAAGTTACTTGTCAGAGAAATGGATAGTCAGGTCATTTTATTGTGTTTTTGAAATGAAAACATGGTAAGATCTGTTTCATGAGAAAAGCTGAATATCTTAGCGCTTAAGCAGATCTTAACTCTGCCTGCATAACTATACTCACCATCTGCCAATAAGAGTACAGACTTCATGGTCAGTAACTGTAACACAGAAGCAGTACCAGAGTTAGTATTGTGTCTGGTTTCTGAGAAGAATAGTCAAAGCCAGGTCTACCTTCTCTCAGGGTTACTTATAGAATTGTAGAGGGAAGGAAACATGAGGCATGAGGGTTTGACAGAAAATTAATAGTAAATTCAGGAATGAACATTCTGTTGGTTTGAGGAAATATTGCCAAAAAGGAGTCCAGTTGAGTCCCAGCCTTAAAGGCTGCGCTTGTTCTCTGTAGCCTCCTTGGGGTACTGTACTGAAATTTCTCCTATTGCACTTGAAGATGCTTTCAGCTGTCTCATTTATTATACAGTGTATTTATTAACTGATGTATTCTTTATACTGAATATATACTGACTATCAGAAATGCTTTTGCCACCTTTCGTCACTGCCATTTGAACAAATCTGATTCATGGATAATGTGACTGAAACGAAATGCCATCTTTGCATTTTAACTGCTGCATCAGTGTATTTATTGTAATTCTCCCATATTTGTTTTTTTCTCATGTTGTTTTATTGTGTTCTGTTTTGCACATTGCCTTTCTAAATATTGTGTGAACTTAGTTTTAGTATTTGGATTTGGATGTGTGCTTTGTCCTAAGATGATTAACAAATTGTATGAGAAGGCATGTTCATTTTGAATTTTTTGTTCAGATTTGTCCAATTGTGTAATTGTTACATTTATCACGCTTTATGGTACCACACGGAACTCTGTCTCATGCCTTCTGTTACATTAAAACATTGAAACCAAGTTTCCATGTGTTTTGTAGTATTACTTGAAACTTTCACCAAATGGATGGTGTCCTAGGCAACCTCCCTTGTTACCTATGTCTGGAACGATGACGGTACAAAATCTGTTGCCCGTGCAAAACCTGTTGCCTTCCGCTTCCGGTCAGATCCTTGTTGGATAAAACGCTATCACGTGATTTAAACTGGCACATGCATACGTACAAGTTACTGGTACGTTAGTTCACTTTGTAGTTTGTAGCTGCATTAGCTATGAAGGTAGCTAACAAGTCTCCAAACATACGGACGTTAACAAGTTTTGGTACAAAAAAATTAAACTACTGGCAAAATAAAACGATAATGTTGGCAACACAGCTTGTGCGCTTTCATTTGTATATAGACTGCCAAAACAAGCTAACGTTCGTCAAATAGCCTACAATCACTCTTTGCCGAACTTTCTTACACATGATTCGTAAGTGAATATATTTAAGTTACTAACTTTAGACTAGTGACTAAGTTTGACTTATAACTAACGTTATTAGACTAGTGACTAAGTTTTATTGCCAAACGTTACATTGCGTAGACTGTTTCATAATATTAACTCTATAACATTACTAGGTGCAGACAGCTGAGCTTGCTAGTTGGTACGATATGTGAAATGAACAAGACTTTGTAGAACCGTTTAGAACGTTGAAATGAAAGCTTTACACGAAAAAGATTTTAGCTAATAGTTCACATAGCTTATTATTTCTGAAACTGCAGACGTTTTAAGGTAGACCGCGTGGCCTAATGGATAAGGCGTCTGACTTCGGATCAGAAGATTGAGGGTTCGAGTCCCTTCGTGGTCGTTTTTTGTTTGTCCTACAAATCATACGTTTTTATTCTCTACCGCACATTTTACTTAAAATAGCATATTAGTTACTAATATAGCATTATATTTAAATGCTTTCGATGATCTAGCTCACGTTAGCGAGTCGATCTAGCGAGTTAGCTAACATAAACCTTTTAAAGTGTAAGATCACAAATATAGTATATGATTGGAATGTTCTTAAATGAACATTCGTGTGCTGCTGTTGACTACGTGTCTTTTAAGTATGTGGGGCGAAGAGACGGTATAGGCTAAAATGCAGGGATGTTCGTAGCCGACCTAAGATGCTTCGAAAAGCAATAGCCTGAATTATTATTTATGTCTCGTATTATGTCCGTTGCAGGTGGAGATATAGGCGTGGCGGTGTGGTTGTTTTCTTTCGTATGAGTAATCAAGTATAAACCATGTGAACACAGGTATCGAATATGGGTGTATACCGTGTAATATAGGGTGTAATATAGATGCATACAAGCGATTTGAACACAGCAGAGTGGCGCAGCGGAAGCGTGCTGGGCCCATAACCCAGAGGTCGATGGATCGAAACCATCCTCTGCTAATTTTTTTTTTTTTTCTTCAAAAACCCAAGAATGTTTTTTTCACTCCAGTGACATTGGTCTATAAGTGCCCTGAAACACTGTACATGCTGCATTTTGCTCTTAAAATGGCATATTGCAAGGCTGTTTAAAAAATAAAAAAAATGAAAATAGAATATATTTAATTGAAAAAATGTTTATACTTTGGTTTGTTACTCAATCATTATGCGTATACTAACTGAATTCAAATTAAATCATGTGTACTCCAACAAACCAGAGCAAACTTTGCAAAATTAGAAGTTTTGCGTTGCTGCAGCACTATTTTTATACAGTCTATGGTCCCGCCAAATCGAGGTCCGAGGTCAGAAGGGGTCTCTGTAATTCTTGGTAGTGAGATACAATCAAATCCCCGTTCGCTACCAATTTTTACCAGGATTGAAGGCACTAGCCAATCAAGGCGCGTATATCTACCAATAATTTACTAAGAATTAACCAATCGCTTGCTCGAATGTCTCGGGTTGAAAGACGTGCGAATCTTGAATGAGGTAAATCGCTGTTTTGTTTTCCTGCGTCGGTATTAGATAGCCGCAAATTTCACTTAATGGTAATTGGGAAAAAGTTACGACAAACGAATTTACCTTGCTAGCTGTCTAGCTACGAATAAGTACGGTAACGTTACCAAATGTAAAGAAATATTAATTTTAACAATGTTTTAGCTAGCTAGTGGGCTACCTTGTTTGAAGCTGACAGGTATTAACTAAGGTAACTAGCTAGCTTCAGATTAGATTGTCTACCGTAATTTAAACCGGTGAACGATATAATCTGAGGAACTGCTCTTAATTTACATCAGGCGCAACAAGGTAAATATATTTATAACGTTTAAGTGTATTTTCTCTGGCATTATAAATTGCTTGTTTTATATGAGTTTAATATATTAATTCAGCAGTTTTTATGCCTTTAAGTTCTCTGAATTATCCTTTGTAACTAGCTATCTGGAATGAGCTCTAACCATTTTTTTTGTCACACAGCTAATCAAATAGCATTGCTCACACTAAGAAAATAAAATGTCCTAGAAATAACCTATAGCTAGCTACATTTTTATTTCTTCCTTTATTATACTGATCGATCATTTTCATCTGTATCACCTGTTACTGTGTCAACTATGTTTTTAAGGCCACTAGCTGGGTCCATTTCTTTTAATATGCCAAAAAATGAAACATAAAAGCATCATATCATAAAAGAAACCTATCCTAGTTTTCATTGTCTCACAATACTGTGCAGGGGCAGTACATGATGCAACTTTATTTATATTCAACTCATGTCAATTTAACTGGGAATTACTCTCAGTCCAAGGAACTTAATTGTATTAGTCTATGGTTACTATACTATGCAACAGTTCTAGAGCATCAACCACAGTTGCCCCACAGAACACCATAATAATAGCAAACACATTAACAGCAAATAACAATTTCATCATGGGGTCACGTTACCTGTTCACGTTACTACAGGGATGGCAAAATTGCTTGGTAAAAAATTGACGAGGCAGAGCGCGCGACTGTAAAGAAGTGAATGTTAAAATGGAACTAGGACCAGGCGTTTGGTTTTCGGGAAGCAGACTCTCCTGCGCTCAATAACCAGACAGGTTGTTTGATAGACACCATTCTCTTTTTTTCATGTTCACCTGCATGTTAGGTCTCATGATAATTCCTCAAAAACAGATCTGAGATATGTTGGTATCACCAGACCATGTACTGTTTGTTCCTTTTGTGTGTGTCAGGGTGAGCATTAAACCTTAAAAAAAACACACATATAATTTTTCAGCTGGCAAAGAAAGCAATATTTTAACAGTCATAATTCACACAAATAAAGTAGATTTATTTACAGAGTAAAATTCTTTCAGGAAAGGAGAAAGAAGCAAAGAATGACAATTACAAGTAATTCACTGTCAAATCACAGTCCTGGTTGTGTGTGATCAAGCTGGGAGCAGTTCTTCTCAATCAAAATCAACCCTTCTACTCTGCTTTAGTGCAGAGTTAATCTTTTTCTGTTTCAAGATCTCCCTTTTCCTTTTTTCCAGTCTGAACAAAAGAAAAATAGGAACTCAGTAGTAACACAATCACATGTATCAGAGAATCATATAGAAAACTTGCGTATCACTGAAATTTCAGTGGTATGAAAGTTTTCTATGTGATGAACTGACACTTTGTATACTTGAAACTAACGCTACCACATCAAACTTTGGAAACATTAAATGATATTAGGCACAGCACCTGCTACTTTTACCTCACACAATCACATGTAACATCATGTTTCTTTTTCCATTCATCTGCCTCTCCTTACCTGCATGTGATCATTGCCATGTGTACGAAAATTATGTGGCAAAACTCTACCTTGGTGAGGTTATTCCAGCTGTTGCGGTCCCACATTAGATTACAGTAGAAATGTATAAATAATTTAATGGTTCCCATTTTGGCTCAGAGGAGATGTAAATTTACCTGGCACGCCTAAGAGCAACATCTTCTGCAGTTGGCTCACGTGGCTTCTGGCTGGCCTCTGCAATAATGTCGCTGATTTTCTGCAAGCAGTCCTCTAGGTTCCTTTGCTGACTCCGGCTAACTTCTGATGTTACCATCAACTCTCCTGCTTTGTTTATCCGGGTTTTGTTCTTAGTTGACCATGAGAGGAGAAAAATGTAATTATCACGTGTGGTAGAATAGTGCTTCAGAAGCATGACTGAGCATACATTTCCCTAATTCTATGTAGGTGCTATTGAAGAAATGCTGTGAAATGTCAAGAGTAAATATCTAAGGTTTATGACATTTTCTCTAGAACTTTGGTAACTTAAACACGTACTCTTTGAAGGATCTTGTTTCGCGCCTCTTCCGGAATCCAGTCAGCTGACTGAACGTGGAACCGGATCTCTACTTTTGTGTTCACTGAGGAAAAGAAATCAAGCTAAAGGTATGCGTGTGCTTAAGTTATACGTGCGGATACTTCATTGATAATGTGAATTACATGCGGCGAACAAGTCGAAGAGCACTTAACAACAGCTATAATTGCTTTCAATACTGTTTATTTCAGTGTTGCAAACTAGCATTACTGTAATATAACTGGCTTGAAAAATAGTCCCAGGTATTTCTTGAATATAACCATATCAAAATAACGATGTTAGAGAAAGTAAAAACGCTGTCACCTTTATTAACGTGCTGACCGCCAGGCCCGCTACTCCGACTGTACGATATTGTCATGCGATCTGAACAAGGCACAGAAGACATACGTGAGCATCCTAATTTGGATAGCAGGTATGCTGTTAGCCAAGTTACTTTGCTGCACCAAGACAAGAAGTGGGCCCTCTTTAGGATTTCCTTTATAGTAAGAATAGCAATACCTTAAGTAGCCAACTGTTGCCTATTAATAAGATATCAACACCCAACATAATCAGAAAGCTAGCTACTTACCAACTGGAATGTGTATCTGCCCGTCCTGCGTAGAAAAATATCAACATCAATCAAAGATTTACTAACTGGGATCTGGCTAGAAAGTTGAGCTAAAGCCGGTGTGCTGTTTTTGCAGGAACTTTACGTTGAGGAGCTATTGATAGATCATTTTACCTGTGTGTAAATCTCCGCCTTGCTGCCATAGTTAAGTCTGGGAGAGAAGTTAAGTTTGATGAGCCTGTAAGCGCTTCTATATTCTCTGTCCACGATTCTGTAGTGCAAACCGTATTTATTCGGAACATGCACCCTAGGGGTCCCAGAAACGCATAGCGTTAAATATAATCTTCTCATAATGGACGCCGCCATATTGGACCTTAGACAGGAAAGCACGCCCTCAGTCAACCTTGCACCCGGAAGTGTGCCTGTGCGTGCGAAAACATTGGCGCTCCTGTGAAAGATGAATGAGGAATATCCACTATGGCAAGCCCTTTTAACATTTAATAGCGTGTCCGGATCCACATTACAGATATCTGTAATGCATTTATGACTAGTCAAAACGCTAATTTAAGATATCTCTAATTACATTTTGACTAGTAAGACGTAGCTAATAAGTTCTATGGAACTCCAATTAAATATATCTACAATTCAGTTTTGACTATCTAAAACGTGAATTCCAGATATCTCCATTTAAATTATTATTATTATGACTAGTAACATTTTAATTATGACTGGTCAAAATGCATTTGTAGATATTTGTAGAAAGTAGGAAGGGTAACACATCCATGGCCTGAGTAAAAAAGTTGTATGCAACTTGTATCCTCAAAAGTAGGAAAGTAAGCTCTTGATGAGTACAAAGCTTGAGTATAAAAATATAGTCAAAGTTTTCTCTAAATGTAGTGTACTCAAAAAAAAATTTTGATCACGCTTTCAAGGCACCATTTGTAGCAGAAATAGTTTTAAACTATATCAGAACTGTAGCTCTGAAATAAGTTATATCGCCATGGTAATTTACAGGGCACGGCTACCCAGGTGAGGGGCAGGATATGTTCAGGCTATCGAATTAAACCATATAAAAACATTGCCCTTTGACCAATCAGCTAGGAAAAAGGCGTCTCCATTCCTGCATGATGCCGTAGAAATCGGGGGTGTGTTCCGCAGGGCAGATTATTTGGAGACCAAATTAATCCGATGGCTCTCTCTGTGGATGCACTAGACGAAAAATAGAGGCTACATTCTCAACAGAGAGAATACTGCAGGCCTACATATGCAAGCTTCTGGAACACTACGTGTCCATATCTACTTCCTAAATTAAGGGACAATGGCTTGAGCTCCATAATTCTTGGATTCGGGGGAAAAAAAAAAAGTTTTTTGACCTCGACGTGATTTGAACACGCAACCTTGATCTGGAGTCAGACGCGCTACCGTTGCGCCACGAAGTCAGATCCGCCAAAATGCTATGGAATGTTGGCTGTAGTTTACAGTTTTAATATGAATACACAACTCCAAAATGCTAAATATCGCAGATTATGATTGATTTATATGTCCAAATATGGATGGTCCTGTCAGGTGTAGTACGAAGCAAGACTTTTCTGACGTCAACTTTGCTCTCAATTTGTATACTCAATAGAAGGCAATTGTGCCGATTAGGACATGGCCCTTGTTTCACTCAACAGGTCTAGATAAGATAAAGCTTTCATAAGAAAATCTTACATGTGATATCTCGGTTATGACTTCTCACAATGACACAAAAATTGTACTTTCCTGTTTTTAATATACATACAGTACATCAACTTTACCAAAAATAAACACTTAAAGCAATGTGTTGTTCCCATTATGTAGAATATTTTATTAACAAAATAAATATTAGCAAAGGAATATTCCTTTGGGTGAAGACTCACAACTCTAGAACCCAGTCAGGATTCTTGAGCCCCAGTCTGCATCTGCAGAACTAACACAGGTATGGCATTCAATAAAATGTTTTTATTTATTTTATTTATTTACTTTTTCAAATAATGTCTAAAAATGTTGGTAATGCATCTCCTTTATATATTCATTCAGTGGGTCTCAACATCCTCTCTCGATGAAGCTTTGACGACAGGTGTGTGGGTGGGGTTAGGGGGTGGAGGTTTGAGGGCTCAGGTAAATATGTAGTGTTTGGGGTAGAGATCTGGGGGTTGGCTGACTAGACTCCAAATTATCTTCTCTCTGTGTATTGTCACTAGCAGCAATTGGTCTCATTCAGATAGAAGTTCCATGAAAAATTGCCAATGCACTGTTCACTCACAGCACATGCAAATAACCTTTTTTCGTATAATACATCTGGCTATTTTCCCCAGGAACACAAATGCATGTTTTATGTATTCTCATTGGGATAAGAATAATGCCGCATAAGCTATTATTAGTGGCTAATATCTTGTCAGTAAGGAAAGCTATTGGGACATCCTGACCATTGCACTAATTTGGTATTGTAAATGTAAATGTGGGGTGTGTGTGCTGTGTGTGTGTGTGTGTGTGTGTGTGCATGTGCACGTGTGTGTGTATGTGTGTGTTTGCGCATGTGTATGTGTGCGTGTGTGTGGGTACTCTGTGTATATGTGAGCACCAGGCTCAGGAGAGGTCAAAGTTCTTGGAGTTCTTAGGGGGAAGTTGGATTTTCGGGCGGGCGGGGAGGGCAGGGGGTGTGGCAGAGGACGAGGCGAGGGATGTTCTGGGAGGGTCTGGTTTAGCAGCATTTTCCTCCACTGAAAAGGCGTAGTTATACTGACACAAAAACACAAACCAACAACAATGTCAATACGCTACCAATGCACTGGTACACATAATACAATACACATATATATCACAAAAAACTGGGTATGGGAATGCACAACGACACATTAATTACCGGAAACCCTAAAACACACCATGCCATAACGCTGATTTACACACACACACACACACACATACATGCACACACACACACACATAAACACATGCACACACACACACACACACGTGCACACACACACACATAAACACATGCACACACACACGCACAGCACACACACGCACATGCACACACATGCACACACGCACACACACGTGCACATGCACAAACACACACATGCACACACACACACGTGCACACACACACACACACACCACCACACCCCAGCGCTCATCTGATGATAGCACTCATACATATCACACACAATCATGTTAGCACGAGACACAGACACATACTCACCTCGCTCTCGATATCTTGCACTGACTTTATACATAAGATCAGAGAGTCTGAAGGCACCTGAGAGCAAAAGGGAGAGCAAGGGAGAGAGAGAGCAAGAGCAAGAGAGAGAAGGAGAGGGAGCAATAGAAGATTGTGTAAGGAATTCACCACTCCGAGCTGTGCAGTTGCACAAAGCTAAGCAGTTTATTCTCACACAGCCAAACAGCCCATAATGTGCTACGGCAGCTACAGACACGGAAATAACTCTCAAGTTATTTCTGTAACTTGAGAGTTACAGAAGTACTATACACTAAAGTACTATATTTTTCCCTGTTACTTTCAGTTGGAATTAAGAAAGTTCAGCTGAAATGTGCTGGACAGAATGGCGTATCATCTGTCCATGCACTTAATTAACCAAAATGCATTTATTTGTTTTGTTTTCTGGTTCTGTGTGTGTTTTTAAAAAAAAAATTTAAACGAACTGGAAATATCCATTTTGTAATGTTTTAGGAGTGTGGTTTCTTCACATTTCATGTGAGAACATTTTAAGAACATTTACAGAACACTTAAAGAACATTTAAAGTACGGGGTAGTCTTTGTCCTCACCGAGCTGATGTTCTGAGACTCAAACTTGGGATGCAGAGCGAACGGGATCCCATCCATCGCTGGGGAGAGAGGATACAGGTTCAAGATGATAGTGTACTCTGTGTGTGCGTGTGTGAGGGTTTGCGCGTGTGTATATGTGTGAGCACGCGCGCCTGTGCATGTGTGTGTTAGTGCATGTGTGTGTGTCTGAGCGAATGTGTCTGTGTGTGTGTGTTTGTGTGTGTGTGCAGGGGCTGTGTACCTGAAGGACTGTTGAGGCTGTTTTCAGAGATGTTCTCCAGATTATCTTTTTTGTGGAGGTTGCCACGACGCTGGCTCAGTTTCCCCAGTCCTGGTGTAAAAGGGTCATTACTATGGAGACACAGATGGGGGAGGGGGGGCAATGATGGTATATGAGGGACCAGCACAAAAATTGCCCGAGAAGCAGAGGGGGGTGTGAGTGACCTGAAGCAAGTAGGAGGGCTTCTTTATGGTTTTGGCAAACTGCCCATATTATTTGTCAGGGGGATGGTTTTTGGGTACAGGTTCTATTAGCTGGGTAACAGATGTTTTGGGGGACAGACTGTATCAGCTGGGTTAGAGGGGTTTTGGGGTGCAGGCTGTATTACCTGGTTTGAGGGTGTTTTGGGGGTTCAGGCTGGTCAAGGGAGAGCTTCCGGATGTCCAGGCTGACACTGCGGGGTTTGATCTGAGGTGGAGGTCCTGAGAACGCACCCTTCTTGCACCATATCACAAAACCATGAACCTCCCTGAGAGGAACGTGCAGACAGCCACATATGTGCAGACTCCAAAGGTAATCAAAAGCCTAGAATCAAGACTAGATACTGAAAGCTCTCTAATACCCGCACTAAGGAAGCAACTGAACACACCGGACTAATCAGAAACACATGTGAAGCCGTTTTCCCAAACATTACAATGCTCTGAAATTGTAATGCTTACTATTATTTACAATATTATTGTTTACAATATTTACAAACAGAGCTGCAATTTCTACATGGTGAAACAAAAATGTATAAAAATGTACTTAAAAGCTGAGAATCTGCACGTTAAACACGTGAATCATTTGATTCCAAATCTAAAATTGTTGAGTACGGAGCCAGATCCACAAAAAAAGTCTTCGTCCAAAACATGTGCCATGCACACTGTAATTCATGTACATGTATAGTATTTTTATACAATTTTCTCTTGCAACATGTTTTTTATATTTGTTGTGAAAATAAAGGTGTGAGAAAGACGAGAGGGTAAAAGGAAGAAGAGAGGAGAAAGTGAGTGAAGAGAGATTCATTTATTATTCATCTAGTTAAATCAGAAACACCACCCCCACCCCTCCCCCCAAGACAAAAACAAATATATAAAACAAGAGGACTGAAATCCTACAGACAGTATAAATAACCAACACTGCATGCAAAAAGCAGGCAGGCTTGAGGAGAAAATAATTGTGTATCCCATGAGCTCATAGCTTTCCCAGAGTATTAGGCACTTTAAAAACAATAAACCCCAAAAATACTCTGAGGGCTCCAGAACCACAGCCACAGCGATATAGCCATATTCTAAGATTGATAGAGTAGTATAATGGGTAAGGAACTGGTCTTGTAATTTAAAGGCTGCAGGTTCGATTCCCAAGTAGGACACTACCGTTGTACCCTTGAGCAAGGTACGTAACTTGTATTACTTCAGTATACAACCAACTCTAAATGGATGCGATATAAATGGTATATAATAATTGTGTAAGTCGCTCTGGATAAGAGTGTCTGTTAAATGCTTGTAATGTAATGTAGTGGTCATGTAATGTGTGGCCATGTTGTGCAATGATAGACATAATTTTTGTGGCTTCACCAGTAAAGATGAGGTCATCTGAAATTTGACTGGCTGTGAGAAAACCACTTTTTTTTCTTTTTTGCTGAAAGCAAGAGGGCAGTAAAGACAGTGAAAATAAATAGTAAGAGTGATATGGCCAGAGAGGTGAAGGATACTAGCTCAGATCACCAAGCTGTTTAGACACAGGAACCAAAAAAAGGCGTGTCAGATATTCACAAATATGACATGTTCCCTTAGTGTCATGTAGCCACTGTTCAGTAGTTTAATGTTTGTTGATATAATACATGCAGGCTTTCGCCAATACAGCTAACATGTTTGGGGGGGGGGGGGGGGTTGACAGAAATTGTGAGAGAGAGAATGAGAGAGGGAGACACATACATGGAGAGAGAAGGAGAGAGAGAGGAGATTGAAAGTGAAGGACAGAGAGAATGAGAGAGGGAGAGACAGCCACAGAGAGAGAGAGAGGACAGTGAGGGTGAAGGGGTTAGAGAATGAGAGAGGGAGAGACACAGACATGGAAAGAGGAAAGAGAGAGAGAGGACAGTGAGGGTGAAGGGGAGAGAGAGAAGGAGAGAGAGAGAGAAAGAGGCTCACCCCAGGCAGGTGTAATATGGCAGCACCACTCTGCTCTTGTGGTGGTCAGAGTTCGTGATGTTCAGCACACACACGCCTCCACACTGAGGCCTCATGGTGCAACAAGCACACACACACGCTTCTTCCTCCACACTGAGGCCTACTCCACATCACAACACACACGCACGCATGCACACACACACACACACACAAAAACACACACACACACACACGCACACACAAACACCCACACACACAAACACCCAGACACACACACACAAATACATACACATACACATAAATGCACATGCACACACACACACACAATTGCACAAACAGACACACATAAATGTACAGACATGTGCACAAACAAATAAACACAGACACACACGCACACACATGCACACCCACACATAAATGCATGCACAAACACATACAAACACCCAGACACGTACATACATGCACACACAACATATACACACACAGAGTCCATATTAAGCATTAGTAACCATAATGCATAGTGCATTTCCATACATTTGGAATGGCAGAACAGTTGGCTAAAACATAATGGTGTAATGTTTGTGTGAATATCCCATTAGACTGAGTTTGAAATAACTATGTATTATGTAAGTGCAAGTGTAAAGTTAGTTTGAATGTAACTTAAACATTGTAGTTGTAGTTTTAACACTAGAAGGTGCAATGTAAATTAGTGTAAGTTTAATGTGAGTGTAAAGTTAATATTTAAGAACAGCATCAAGGAAAAGTATAAAGCTGGTGAGAGCAATATTAGCATAACACAAAGCTAAGTGAACTGTTAATAAAAGTGTAAGAGAAAAGGGTAAGCGAAAATGTCATGCAAGTGTAATTTGTGCTTGCGTGTGTGTCTGTGTGTGTCTGTGTGTGTGCATGTGTGTGTGTGTACGTGTGTGCATGTGTGTGTGTGTGTGTGTGTGTGTGTGCGTGTGTGAGTGTGTGTGTGCGTGCGGTTTCTCATGCACTCACTGGCTTCCAGGTACTCAGGTATATAGCAGTAGCCGTGAGGGGTGGACTCCTTCTCAGAGATCACCTGCATGTCAGACACCACCATCCCTCCACCCGTTTTCTAAAGGACACAGAGAGACTGTTCACCAGCCTGCTCACCTCTGCTGCATCTGCAGGGTAGGGGGTGAGTGTGTTAACCTGTACTGACTTCTGCTTGTCTTTCTATCGCTGCCACCAAGGACTACGAAGAAGCAATCAAATCAACTTCTTGTTTTCTTCTAAGAGAACATTGATTGATATCAATGTTTTCTTAGTAAGGATGAGCTGAGTCAGATTTTATCAGTTTTACAAGAATCATAAAAAACACCATATTTTATATTCAAGTATTTACATTGATAGTAAAATCAATTATGAGTGCAGATTGTGTGTGTGTGTGCTGACCATGCTGTAGCACAGGTAATACCCAGACTTTCCAAATCCACGCCCAAAATTAGCAGTAGCTCCATCCTCTGTCGTATTGACCTAAAACATAAAAGCTGCTTTATCACCAAACTCAGTACAAGGAAGGTTTAAATTAAACTCAGTGCACGAGAGATGATTTATCAACAAATTTTACACTGATGCTAAGACATTAGAAGAGGCTTAATGCTCATCTGTGCTCAAGTGTTCAGCACTGGCTAACAAAGATCTCACAATTCACCTAAATTAAACCTTGTCAAGTCTCGGTGGCCTACCAGAGTCAAATCATTTGGGCAACTGCTGGCGTTGGAGGTCCAGGCCACTGCCGTCACCGGAAGGCAGGGGGCGCTACTGTGCTCACGTAAAGACATCTGTGACATCTAGAAGCAATCACACACCATTCCGCTCTCAATCTCAGCGTCACCTTGAGGGAGGCAGCTTTACCGCTGACACACAATAACGAGTTCTCATCCAACTGGAATGGCAACACCTTTTTAAATAGTCGCGGTCTTTGACCGCTTGAATAAGCGAATTCCGATGTTTGACACCTTATTCAGAGTACGTGACGGGGAGGTGACGTCGGTAGGCCTAGTAATGCGACAATAACGTCAGGTAGCAAGACTGCACCTAATGCGTTTTACCGTGACTGTGATTTCCAAAGCGGGAAGGGGAGGAGGTGATGGGAACGGCTCCTGCTTGTCAGACTGGATTCCAATGTCTTTAGCCGGAGGAAGGAAACCTACCGTACGGCTGTTTTCCCCCAGAAAATAAAAAATGAATGAGAACCATAACATCCAGCACAAAGGCCTGTGGTCAGTCAATATGGATTCTTTAAAATGTTTGTGTAGATTATAACATATTGGTAGGCTACTGTGCACTGTTTACGTTTGGCTACACGCCCATATGACATAATACCTACGATTGTTTTTTCTAATGTACATACACAAAATCATAAATAAAAAGCTGAACGAACTTTTGTTGTTGTTTTACGTAGGCGTAAAGTCACTGTATTCCAACATAAATTGTAGATTTAATCATACAGGTCAGGGCGAGAGGCAAGTGTGCGCGCGCGCAAGCGTGTGTGACAATGAACATTTTGACAACTTATAAAAATACGTAAATAGACGATTCAAGGGGTGAATGACTTACACAAATACATTCACCCACTTCTCTTATCTGTTTGAGTTAGAAATAGGCTGGATTTTGAAGTATTCTTGTGTGTAAATTCATATCCCCAATGTCTAATAATTAATTACATCTGTAATTAATTATGTACCCCAATGTACCCCAGCATCCATTAATCGTAGGCTATCGAACTCTTACTGCTCTACTGGTTGTATAATAACGGTCATCGGGATACTGCACTTATCAAGTGTGTTGTTAATTATTGTATTAATAAACAAAAACGTTCTACCGTCCAAAACACTATGTGCCGAACCTCATCCGTCTTCGTGCCAGGCTATACCTCAACCTTGTTATGCTGTACGTTCTCGGATTGTCATTAAAAGGTTGACGACAGTTGTCTTTAACAAGCTCAAGTAAGAGACAGATATAAATATCAAACGCCGCTGGCCTATATCCACAGGTAGCATTAACTCTGGACTATTAGACTCGTTTTGTTTTGTTGCGGAGTTTCACACAAGAACAACGTTATATGAAACTGCGTTTTTATAACCTAAATAAAGATTATAACGTTCGTTCCCGCCATTTCTTTTTCAGATTATTAATGTAAAAAATCATTATACTTACTCTGTCCGGGAAGTCAACCACGATCTCTCTGTTGTAGGCTACACCCTTTACCATAAACCGGTTACTTTTCTGAGCGAAACTTTTGAGCACTTTCCTTCAAGTGCCTTGATCGGAAGCGCATCTACTTTCATACTACAATTCCCATGATCCTCATGGTGTCTCCACAATGCCCAAGTTATAAAAGGATTGGCTTTGCACCTCGGAGGTGTGTGAAATGGTGGATTCAACTTCTTGGGGAGATCATTTTTTTAACAGTCACTTCACTTTTATCGATGAAAGGTACGTGTGAACTCTCGAATTTGGAAAGGCCAAAGTAATTCATCCTGTAAGCAAAACGAATTCTTGCATTTCGAAGATGATTGATCGACGCTCTGTTGTGCGAACTAGAGAGCGCCCAACTAGCATTACCATTATAAAAAATATATATTTACCCGCTTCCCATTGTTCTGAAAAATGTAGCACAGAATTTCAAAAGACACCGGTCTGATGTATATCTTAATTAAAATGTTGATTGCCACCACCAATCCACAACTCGTCCTTGTAAGCTTGGATATTCGATTCTTGTTGCACAGCGATGATGTGTTACCTTTATGGTACATCTTTTTGGAACATCAGAAAACTTTTAATTAGATAGCAGGCAGTTCAGTCACAACCTAATATCAGTGTTTGCTCACCATTTGTCTGTTTCATGTAAAGTCCCTATGTGCAATTTCAAGGGTCCTGTAGATTAACCTTTCTCTTCAGCAGGCTATATTAGCTAAATACATTTCTTATAATTGCAGGTCTTTATCCATCACAGTCTAATGTAAACAATGTGCCATCAGTACATGGAAAGCTACCTACACATGTATTAAACAGTAGGCTACAGTTTCTTATTAAATAATTTAGAATACAGGTTTTACTTGGCTGATAATTCAGAAATCTTTCCGGAAAACCATTATCTAACTACATTTTGTCTTAAATGCAGGCTTGGGTTCATCAGTAATAAAGCAATGTGATCATACATGAAGCTACACTCAATGATGAATTTGGCTACTAGTTTTTATTAATACATTTAGTACGAGTTTCTTAGCTGATACAGAATGCTTTCGTAGAATTTTCTAACATTTGTTAGCGGTTCTGCTATCAAGAGACAAGGTGTAGAATAGGATTTGACTTCTAGTTCCTTGGAGTTCTGCCTGTGCATTGTGATTTTCCGTTACGGTCGCACAGCAACAATGGGGTGATTAATCTAGCAGCTACTTGGTAGTCCCAAGAATTTCTAAAAACGTAAAAGGTGGTAGAGCTTTCTCCTACAGAGCCCCACTACTGTGGAACACACTTCCGAAATTTACAAGCGAGTCAGACAGTCTCAATATTTAAATCTAGATTTAGAGCATTGTGGGGTGGCATCCTTTCCTTACTGTCACCTGTCAATCAGCTGTGACCCCACTTTACATGGACTGGCTCTTGATAGGCGGGTATGGTTGTCCCCCCCTCATGAGTGTATGGGCTCTCAATCTCTGTCCTAGGAGCTATGCAGCCACAAACGATTCCTGACAGGGCCCCAGTTGTAATTCCCCAATTCATACCACCGGCACTTTACCCACTGTCTGTTTTATTGCAAATTCCCTAACCGCCTTTCTTCCCCACGCTGCTGGCGGGGCTCTTGCCCCAAATTTCGAGAGTACTTTCCCCCACCACTGCGGTCCAGCACCTCTTTCATCGTTGCCTTCACCCTGCCCACATCCATCACCACCTGCTGCTCCCCACCACCACCACCCGGCCTCGCCCATCATCTGAGCTGCATTATGAACACTGTAAACATTGACTGGCTGACCATGTTGGTCACCAATCAACACCCTGAGCCGACCAGAGGAGGAAAAACCACAGGGTGATTTTCCTTGCCACTGTTGCTTTAGGCTTGCTCCTGTGGGGGTTTAGGCCAGGGTTGTCTGTGAAGGGTATTGTGACAATTGCTGTGAAATATACTATACACATAAAATTTGATTGATTGATTGATTGATTGTTTTTTCACTGAGCAAATTTGGCTTAATGAATTCAGCACTTCATTTTTTCAGGAGAATATGTATTTGACATGTCCTGGGGTATAAACCAAAGATGCTATCCCGAGATCACTCGTAGTTTTTCATGAGATTCCTAAGACTGGTGCTTACTGGTGGTGAACTTCCATTGTTTTGCTTAGCTTGTGTTGTAGAAATTTCTGAAAAACAGAGAATTAAGGTAAGGCTGGAAGAGTCCAGCACCTGAACTGTTAAACACACACACACACACACACGCACACAAACATGCGCACAGACGCACCTCACATTCCTTTGAAAATTTTCTGGAAAATAAAAGCTGATGCATGTAAGATATCTTTTGGCCAATCTGTTTTGCCACCTTGAAAGAAACGGGTTATGCGCTTGACTTGAAAACCTGCAACCACAGCATCGAATGCTGCCTGTAAGCCATCTGAATTCATCTGAGCAACATTCCAAATGCATTTTTAAAGTGCATATTTTAGCACATCAAAACCAAAAAACATGCATATTTTATCCTAGCCACATACATCTATCAGTACACAAGTAAATAATGTCTGTATTTGGTTGTTTATATTACAGTTTTAGTCATTTGGCAGACACTCTTAGCCAATGTGACTCACTAAAGTACATTTCACACGAAAAGCCCGCGCACAATGAGCGCTAGAGATGGGGAAAGCTACCGTTTATATTCTTGCAGTTTTTTTGTTTTGTTTTGTGTTGACCTGACCATGCTGTGAAGTGATAAGTTATTTTTCATCAACCAGTAAACTATATAACTCCTGCTTGAAGGTATATACATATCTCAGTAAGGAGAAGTTGGCCACTACTGCTGATAACGTGCACTTCACTCTCTACAGCTGGTGTCCAGCCCCTACACTAACTGTCACTACCTATATAATATATTACAGTATTACCTACAGTACAGTATTACAGTGTTAATACTTTATTGTTACTTCTATTTCTTGTACTCATATCCATGTGAAAAAAATTTTTGCGATCTGTTGATATAAGTGTTAACTTCAAATACTTTTATTTTATTAAATTTAAACACTTTATTTTATATACTGTGTTTCCCTTAACGTATATTACTCCTAATTTTTTTGCTGCAGTTGCTGTTGTGTACTGTTTAATGTGATTTAAGTGAGCGAAACCGAAACAAATTATTTGTATTTGCAAACAGGTAACAAACATACTTAGCCAATAATTCCGTTTCTGATTCGAATAAGACCGCACCATTGCTGTAGTGCGTACATCTCCACTAGATGGCAATGTTGTCATTTGTGCTTGAGGTACAGCATTACAATTCCACGGTCTGTGTGATGGATAGATAACTACCCGTTTCAACGTTTCAACGACCGGAGACTATAATGGACAGTAACACGAACAAACGAACTCAGAAACAGAGTCAGCATGTACATAACAATAACAAAAAAGATTAAAAACAGTAGTAGGTTTACACATAAGGCCATAGCTAGGCTACTCCTTAGCCAAAACAAAACACAATGCTAATCCTCCCTACCGGGGCAAGGCAAAAGGAGTGAGTCTTCCTGCAAGTACTCTCCCTACTCTGGTCTAACAATCTAAAAATGTGTTACAAACAACAAAGAAAAGAAACTGCCTTCTGTAACTGTAACTGTAACTGTAACCATCTGTAACTTTCAACAGAAAAACACTCTGACACAAAACATACAGCAAAACATAGCTTTAAATTTTAAAATCAGGGGTAAGCAAAAGGGAAGTCTAAACGAGTCTCTAAACTCAAAAGAGAATCCCTCCTGGCTTAATGCTTCTATCTTGTCTTCCTAAAACATGGGGCACTGTGGAGCCCCGCAGGTACCCACTCCAATACTCAAAACACAATGCAGAAACAGTGTAAGAGAGTGAGTGGAGCTTTGGGACACATCTCCTCTCTTCGGAAGTGCTAGAGGATCCGGGTCGTGGTATTGGTTGGAGCAGTGGCACATATCCACGGAGATGTATGCAAAAAACCGGAAGCAGGAGTTTCCCACATTGTCGTGGTAGCGTACAGTGACAGCTTTGAGGGTTGAGGGTTCTTCTATTTACATTATGTGTTTACCTTAATCACATCATTGGCTAATTCATGTATATGAACAAGAGGAACTAGGGGATTGGGGGGGGGGGGGGGGGGGGGGGGGGGTTACGGCTGAACTCCTGTGTGTGAGTGTGTGTGTGTGTGTGTGTGTGTGTGTGTGTGGTTTACACAGTAAAATGTTCAGTGTTAAATTAACCCTTACAGAGAGCACACAGTCCCTATTGGACTTGTATGCACTCAGAGTTGAATTAACACAGTCAGCAATCACAGACTGGGGAACTGGCCCCAGAGCAATAGCATTGAAAAAGCTATTCTTGCCCTCTGAATATGGCACAATTAAAATGCCTTTTTAAAGAACAATATTTAAAACCTGAATTGTGTGGCCCTTTCGTGCTTTTGGCCCTAAACGACCGGCCACATAGACCATACTCCTTGCATCTGGACAGTATTATAGACCACACTTCCTGTGACTGAACAGAAAGTCCATACTGTAGTTTATACTCATTGTCAAAGGAAATACTGTAGTCCATCCTCATTTTCAGGACGTAGGGTATTTAAATGTAAGACTTTCCAACAAACAAATCATTACTGCAGTTGCATTTATCCCTGCTGATGTGTTGCTGTTAAAATTTGCGATATTTTGTGTCAGAAAACAAGGCTATTGCTAGAATCTACATCATCATACACTATAGATTTATATTTTTTGCAGCTTAACAAGGAAAATAAAAAACAAAATAAATGTTTTTATTTACACTCAAACTTCATAAAGTACAGTTCCCAACATGTAGTATTGGGGGGATTCAGGGTTCAAACATGACATGAAAGAATCACATTGACACACACATAAAAAGGAGCAATCACAAAGTATGATCTGGCATCCTCTAAAATGTAGGAGGATATTAGCAATCCATTATTTAACTAAATAAGTTATTGGCCTTCGATACATTGGAAAAAAGACTAATAGTATTAGTCCATAATGGTATCTGATCAGGGCTCTGTCCCTGCAAGAGCCTAAGATTATTACCTCAGTGCAACACAGAGCAGTTTAGGAAGTCTTTTCTTCCTACGGCCATAAGGTATATGAATGCGGCAGCTGTCTGACTGACTGTATGTATTAGCTCCTGGACCCATACACTGCACTATGCACAACCTGATTATTGTTTATACCAGACAGTTTGCTGGTGATGGAAGCCCCTAGTGGTTTTGTCTGTCTGTCTGTCTGTCTGTCTTTTTAAAGTATTTTCTTTATGTATTTATTTTATTTTAACGATAAAATATTATGCAGTGGTGACGATGCAAATTCCTCCTTTTGGGTATCAGCAAAGTAATCAATCATTCAGTTTGTGCTCCAGTTCTGAGAATCCCTCTCAATGTGGTGCTGCTAAATAGAGCAAACACAAAAGCATGTTTGATCAAAATCAAGGAAAAGAGACAGAATTCTTATGCAAGATGCCTGGTTCATAAATATAAATACTTATATATGAATTTAAAATATTTATACATGAAAATAATGTAATATAATTTAATATAACATTAATATTTATCCTCAGTTCATAATATTTATACATGAAGGCAGAAATTAGGCCCCTTATAGCATGATGGCACTTAAGTACATTATCCTACACACACACACACACATGCAGATACACACTCACTCACTCACACATACTCCACACATACTCACACACACACTCTCTCTCTCACACACTCACACAGAGACACTCCCTCACACACATTCTCTTAGACACACAATCTCTCAGATGCACACACCCTCAAACATGCGGCCTAAGTCCTTTTCTTAAAAACACGTTCTCACACATCAATTTCTCTATCAAGAAGACACAGATTCTCAAACACAGTGCACACACATACATACACACACAAAGATTCTCCCTCTGCCTCTCCATGTTCTCACATGCACACACAGGTGCTCACTCACACAAGATTAATGCATGTGCTGTTGGGACCCAGGGGTGTTAGCCCAGAAGCCACAAAAATGTGTTTTGCCATGGTCCTCTTTACAGTCAGAGTGCTAAGCATATAAATGTTTGACACTGTTGTTTATTGGTTACAAATAAAAATGGGGTTGTCTACTGCGTTGGTTATTGTTTCAGTTTTGTTTCCGAACCTTTTGGTCTTAGGCCACAGCGCTGCCGTCTCCATACGGAAAAAAAAACGGAATGAAATTCTTTGTCACACAGCACGATATCAACGCACGAGCGCAAAAGCAGCGGGCCGCCCCGGCTCTCTCGGCTACCCCGGCGCTCGCAGATTGATTGGCGTCTGATTGCAGCGAAGAGATGTGCCACGAGTCAGCACAAACCGTGGCCGGCATTGTCCCTCTCCCCTACCCTCGTGATCATGCACCGCCGCGACGCGGGAGTCTTCCCTGCACTCGCTCAGCACAGCATCACTCTAGAAGAGCTGTCTTTATAAAACGGGTGCAATAAACTACCGGGGTGAAAAACCTTCCATGTCGGCAAAAAAGGAAGAAGGACCGCTTGTTTTAATCTTCGCTGTCCTTGTTCAAAAAAAGAGGGATTGAATTTTTTTTTTCATTCAATAGAAGTATGTACACCCACCTCCCGGCTCAGCACCAGCTAAATGGCTCGATTCATTCTCATTTGACTGGACTGACTCACACAAAAATATCCTGCCATGTGACACAGTGCTAAAGTGCAGGCCTACCCCTGGAGCCTAGTCTGTACTTGGAATATTTTGCGAGAGAATTAATCTACAGGAAACCGTAGGCTATATTGAAGACACGCAGAGAAACCCATGTAATGTTTTTATATACAGCCAACAGTGAATTAATATTAATATTTGAAGTGTAATAGGTCATATTTCTTCAATACATGTAGGCCTGTTTGCTTGGATTTTTAGAGCCTCTCTCATGAATACACATGAAACCTTTCAAACTAAAACAAAAACTAATGGCTGTACAGAACTGTAGTCGCTTCATTTTGTAAAAATGTATTTGTTGTTGGGAATATCTGGTTTTCTCTCTTCCTTTTCAGAGAGGTTGTGGGGGGGGGGGGTAATCATTAAAAAAACTGTCTCCTAGCAACTGCAGCTGCCTGCTGTTATGGGAGTGGGGAAGTGTGTGTGTGTGTGGAGGGTGGGGGCAAATGAAACTTCAAACTCTCATCCACCACCCTTCCCCCACTTTCACTTTAGCTTAGCTTTCGATGAACTGAGAGAGGGGGGCTGGCTAAAGCTTAAGGAGGTCTGAGCAAATCCCCCACCCCTTCCCATGGTAACAGAACTGTCAATCAAAGAATGGGTTGGAAATATATTTCTGTTTAATTTATGGACTGTGGCTGTAAGTGTTATTAATATAGCGGTATACATAGTGGGAAGGGAGGGGAAAAAACAGAATTCAAGCCCAGAGAACAAAGTAAAATGTTTCTTTATTTTGTCATAACTTTAAAAATGGAAAAACTAGTTGGGCTACTGTACACACTTTACCACATTTCATGAAATAGAACATGTGAACAGGCACCTTTTTGTTTCCCACGATACATACTGCCAAGTACGTCAAATACTATACGCAACTATGAAAGCTTTGTTGAGAATGTATTGTTATGTTAGTGTCCTTTGTGTTTCGTGTATTTGAATTTCAGGATCCTTAACCGCCGAGGGGTTCTGTTTTTTCATTTGCATATCGCTCGGCAACCTAAAGGGTCTAATACATCAAACAGACTTGCGGAAACTTGATGGACTGCCAGCTCAATTGAGCAAATTAGCAGTTTAGCGTCATTAAGGGGTATGGTGTATTCAGAAATGTGTGTACCATAGCCAAAAGCTTAATTTGTACGTTCATTTCCATTAATCTGTTAACCTTTCCGCGATTTGACGTGAATGCAGAAGAAAGGGCCGCTGTGGAGAACTGTGCCGAAGCTGCCACATAGGATTATGCTTTTAGAAATTAATTTTCGCTTTTGTCTATCGACGTCTCGGTATCAGCGTGTCTGGCAAGCGCTTAAAAACGGGATTAAGACGGAGATTACTCGTCTCCACAAATTCGTACATTAGCATTGCTAATATTTTAAAGTCAAATTAAAATAATATTTGTCGCACTGATTTGCATTCCTTTCCCCTGTTGAGTCACGGTCACCGTTGGGTGGTACAGGGTAAATCATCACATTACATCTCTGTAGCAAATGCTCTTACATGAAGTACCAGACTGACCAGCGGTACTTCCCCCTTTATAGCCGAGTTCCTCCCGAGATTTCTTCTCATCCTTGAGTTTTTTTTTTTGGCCACCATTTGAGTGTTTTTCTTCCCACTGGGGAGCTTTTTATTATTATTAGCCTATTGGTTTTCCTCACTTACTTGATTTTTGGAGGTTTCAGCCCACTTTTTGTCCTGTTTTCTTTCTGTTACTCTGTAAAGTTTCTTTGTAGTCAACATATTTATCAAGTAATTGGTTTAGCAAGACCGTGGAGTGGAAATCGTGGGGTTGGCTCACTGTCACCTGTATATTCCCCAGAGTGAAAAGGCTTTTCTATTTTACAAAGCAGAAGTGCTCACCTGCTCAGTCTTTATTCCTATAAATATACTTTGAAAATCGTGTCAGTCGGTTGAGAGAACGCGTACCTTCATTTGACGAGTGACGTGAGGAATATTGGCGAATGACACCGGGGTCAATTAATGACAGGCGCGAGGTGGCAGTCGGTGTTCTGTGTAACGGCAGATATTCCAACTAGCGCACCTATGTAAATGTTTGTCATGGTCGTTGCCGTTTCAACCTGTTTTATTTATTTATTTATTTATTTAGCAAAGTAGTGACAGCTAGCCAAATGGTTATTTCACTTGTCTACATATGTGAACCCTATTGTAGGTGTTAAAAGTGTGAAAGCTACCATACTGAACCATTTTACCTGACAAAGATGAACTTGATCCTCTAAGTAGACACAGACGAGCCTTTGGAACACCATTTCTTCGGAGAGTGATAGAGCCGAAGCCAATCGATTTAAGCAAGTTCAAAATAGACCCCTGAGTTTTCCGTGAGAATTTAGAGTCATTTTTAGTTTTTAAACCTTAAGGGTCGCTCAGATACCATTGCAATTGTGTGACGTAAAACTTGAACCAGTAAAAGTCCAATTCGCCAAGATAAACTGCATGCACCCCTTCGCCCTCTCTTCGGTTAGTCAGGGGAAATTACCCACCCCATCAGGTCCACATTGTAGGTTTAATAACGAACCCGCACAAGCATCTGCGCGCGCTGGGTACGCTTGGGTAATTAAAAATTATGTTAATGACCCTGTAAAGACGCATCGTAAATCTGTCATTGAGATCCGCTCTCAGTCCACAGACGTTGAGCAAACTTGCAGAAGGAACCCTCGTCCCCTCTCTGGTGCACACACACTGGAAAACATTCCCGTCCCTCCCCGCGGTCCGAGATAGGAACGACATCTACCCTGTGGCCGATGACGTAGCGATGAGGACTGTGTGCGCGAGACCGCCGTCGCACTGGGAGTGGGGGAACGGGAGAAGGAGCGAGCGACGGGTAAACGAGAGAGAAACAACAGAAAGGGGAAAAGAGGAAAAAAACGAAGCAAGCTGACCAGCACAAGCGGGTTTGCCGTGGCTTGCTGGTCGGACTCAGTGGAGCGTTGTCTTTCTATATCGGGTCGTTTGCTTCCGTTCTCTTGTGTCTTATTTTTATCGTACTGATTCCAGTCCTCTGCACCCCGCTCTGGTGGGTTAATGCGTGGAGGAACAGGAGCCAACGACACGCTGGGGCTACTGCCGTGGACCCGTTTTAAATTACTTTGTTATTGTTAGCTTGCTAGCTGGCTACACATACTCGCAAGCAAAAAAAAACAAACAAAAAAAAAACAACGGTGGAGTCTAGGGCCTGGTTTTAGTGTCAAAGAAAAGCATAGGGGGGCTAAAATAGCGAGAGTTTTAGCAAGCTATTATTTTAAACGCTGTTGGCGCATTTGTTAGAAATTCGATCGGGCTTCCCCCTAGCTTGCAAGTTTACAAGCTTAACATTTCTTGTTACAGCATAGTTTGAAGTAACGTTACATTTGCTGTAGTAGGTAGGCTACATTACCGTAAGGCATCCATTCAGTTCAGTTGTAGCTGACAAGTACACTGTTTTTAAATATATTGGTTAAGGTTAGCTAGTCTTCATACATGTAGTGAGCGTCTGATCACAGTGGTTCATTATAAAATAAAAAAATAAGCGTTCTCGTATTGGCTATTAGCCTATGTGACCATTTTATTTGTCAGTGAACGATGTATTGATGCCCGTTGTTTACATCTCAGCTTTTGAAAACAATGCACTCGTGTGACAAGCCACTTTGAACCACCGCGGTTTGGCGTCTGGATGTAGTAAAATTTACACTTGTCGTTGTTGTTTTCTTTGATTTTTGTTTGGTTTGTAATTTTTCCACGAGAGCCTCGGATTTCAGATTTCATCCATCCACAAAGACACGCGAGCGAGCCGCTTTGTACTCGCTGCCCGTTCAGCTAGCTAGCAAGCTAGTGCGTGTTTTCGCTGACATTATATCTTGGGGCAGATATTAATTGAAACAGTCTAACGTTTCCCTGTGGAGGTTTTGCGTGCAGGATTCCCCTCTAACTATCGAACCGACTCTTGGTTTTATTTTGTGGCGGGGGCCGAGGTGGGGGTTTTTATCATTCTTTTTTATTTTTATTTTTTGTATTCAATTTTATTTCTCCTACCCATTGTAGCTAGCTAATTGTTAAAACTCGGTTGCTCGCGAAGACGGCGAGGTTCTTCCTGAAACTATGGATGATCAGACCCGTATGATGACGGGTCTCGTCGGAATCGGCGGACTAACCCAAGCCGATGTGGGCGACCCAGATTCGGTTCGGAAACAGCAGTCTCTCGGCCAGCCCCAGCAAGACATTGGGGATATTCTTCAACAGATCATGGCTATTACGGACGAGAGCCTCGACGAAGCGCAGGCCAGGTAAGATTTCCCTTCAGTGAGTGGGGGCGGTGGGGGGTGGGATGAGCCAGACAATAAAAAGCCGCAATTGTCGTTCTCATTCCGTCTCCCTATGCCACTTAGCTACGATCCATATATGTGCTCTATGTATTCGTATGCAGCTAGGCATCCTATAACTTGCCAGTGGTGTGTTCTTGTATAACTGCACAATCAGCGCCTTCTTGCAGTGTAGGTTGCAAAAGTAGTCAGTGTAAATTGATATTTTCACGAGGGGATACGTTTGCTCAGACGCACTTAGTCTGGCATTTAAGGAATTTGGATAGCGTTGTGTGTTTTATTCAACCACTGGCCTTGTCTAGCTTGCTCGTCTGGTAGAAAGCGGGGTGTCGTGCGTCTGCCCGTTCATTTCATTCTCAGTTATGCGTTTCCATTCGTACAGGCAAATAGCTACAGTTTGTGTTCCGTTCTAGGGCATATGAGATGTGCCGTGCACTGTAATTAAACTGTAACTCGCATCTGTCGGCTTGTTTCAGGTAAATATTACAAGGAAAGACGACTTTTTTAGGATTGTGTTCGGTGCGCGCGCAATTGTGGTGGTATCCCGAGTTCCAATGTGTCTGACAATGGTAATGTTCCTCACAATGAAACAAGTTCAAACTTAGAACGAGTTTTTATGTCTGTATGCACAAATGATCCCCTTTTCAGCGGTTACAAAGCCCATCTATACCTGTTTGAGAAGTCCCGAGGTGATGTACCCAAGTGTGAAATCTCCGAATTTCACAGTTGAGTGTGAAAGATAATTATTTTCTATTTAAATTTGAAAAGTGTTGGTGGTGGTGGTATGTAAGTAATTTAAGGAAAAAGTGTTTTAATTCCAGATAATTCTACTAAGATCAACAGTTGAGGTATGGGACGAGCGCATGGGCAGTCGACAAGCTGGACAATTGATTTGGAAACGAAATGTATAATGAACTTCTTTTTTATTTATAATGATTTTCTTTTCCTTCTGTTGCATCACCAACTCAAGAACGTGTCAGTATGGACTCGGGACGTCCAGGCTGTTGCAAAATTGTGTTTGTGACTCAGTTGGAAGGTCTGCGAGTTTCTTAATTATATATAGAAAAAGTAATCGCTGGTGCTGTAGATTTCGCGCTAGGTTTCGCTGACATGGATTACAACCATTTGGTAGGTGCGTTGGCCAAACCGTTTGCTAAATGACTTTGACTGATGCGATATCTTGTCATTAGCTTAGGTAATTAGAGGGGGATTAATGCGAGCCGTTGGAACGGCGTGGGAGTTGCATTGATACGGAAATGTGGATTTGTTGCACGGTGTTTGTGTGGTGCGAAGTTGTATCCCTGCCAACGTTGTGGGAGGTGGGGGCACGTCTTCTGTTACTCTGGGCTTGACCTTAGTGGACTTAAATAGGCGCATAAGCAGCCTGTGGTATCAGAACTGGGAGTTTCACACATCAAAATATATTGATTATATATCAGCACAACTGGAGAACGCGAACCTCTTTTTTGGTTACTGTGTCAGGTGTTTTTCTTATATTATAATTAATCTTTTAATATTAAAGAAGACCAAAGTAGCAGTTCGTGTATTGGGTAAAGCATACGAAACAATAATAAACGACCTTATTACAATAGGCAGGTTTGGGTGTTTTGTATGTGCATCATTGGATTTCCTCTGTGCCATTTGGCCACCTGGTACACTTGATTAATTCACTCCTCCTCCAGCCCCCCCACCCCCCCCCCCTTTTTTTCCCCTGTCTCCCTGGTGATCATCCTTTTCATTGTGTGCAGGACACAATCAATTCTCCCATAATGTGTCCGCCAGCGCAGCTGGCTGCAAATCCAGTTTCTATTCATGAGACCCCCCCCACCCCCCCCCCCCACTCACACTCTCCTCTCACACACAGACACACACACACACAGACACTCTCTCTCACACACAGACACACTCTCTCTCTCTCTCGCAGACACACACACAGACACACACTCTCTCTCACACTCAATCACTCACTCTCTCTCGCACACACACAGACACTCCACATACACACACTCTCCCTCCCTCTCTCTCACACACACACACTTCACATACACAAACTCTTTCTCACCCACAGGCACTCCACATGCACACACACACTCTCTCTCATGCACACTCTACACACACACACTCTCTCTCTCACACACACACATACTCCACATACACACATACTCTCACACACACATGCAGACACTCCACATGCACACACACAGTCTCTCTCTCACACACACACACAGACACTCCACATACACAAAAACTCTCTCTCTCACACACAGACACTCCACACACACACACACACACACGGTCTCTCTCTCTCGCACACACGCACCCTCACTCGCACAGAAAGAATACACACTCACACATTAGCCTGCTAAGGCCATGCAGGTCTACAAACAAAATAAAATTACATTTTAAATGTATTACTTTTTTTTTCAAACGTACTTCAAAAAACTTTGTACTGAACACGTGATTCAGTGACTGCGTTCAGAAAAGATCCCCCACTCAGCATACTCGGTGAAAATGAGGGCTGCAGTGTTCTGGCAGATTGCCTTCATCCAGGGAAAAAGTCTTATATGCTGACCGTAGACTTGTACACCCATTTCCCGCCAATGGAAAGTCATGGTCCTCTGACCTGGGTGTACCGTTTCAGTTCATTAATGTCCAGTCGGCCCACACGGGCAGCATAGCGGTTAGAGAACTGGGCCTGTGACTCACAGGTTGGGTTCCCCTTGAGAGCGCTGCTTGACCTGAAACGCTTCGCTGAAATTCCCAGCTCTATAAATCACGTATGACCGTAGCATGCATAAACATGTCTTCATTATTACTGTTTAGAATTCGATTGATTTGCTTTTTGTTCTTATCAATGTCTTGTGTGATGTATTTTGGACTGACTTTTGTATGAAAATGTACTATAAATTAAGATTCTTTGTCATCTTTTTATTCTTTGTCAACTTCTTTGTCGTCTTCTTTTTCGTTGTCGTCTTTGTCTTCGTCTTTTTCACCGTCTTCATTTTCGTCTATATAATGGCTCCTGGTTCCCTCCAGTGGTGCACCTGGTTTAGGCACTTGTTCATAGTACAGTGACACTGTATTGGGTGCCACCATATTTGTAGTGCTGTACTGGCTGTGGCCATATTAGCTGTGCCCATATTGACTGTGGCCGTATTGGTTGGAGCTGTACTGGCTGTGACCGTATTGGTTGTGGCAGTATTGGTTGTATTGGCTGTGGCCATATTTGCTGTGGCTATATTGGTCGTATTGGCTGTTGCCATATTGGCTGTATTCGTATTGGTTATGGCTGTACTGGCTGTGGCCATATTGGTTGTGGCTGTGACTGTATTGGTTGTGGCCGTATTGGTGTTGATCATACTGGTTGTGACTTTGTTGGTGATATTGGCTGTGGCCGCATTCGCAGTGGCCATGCTGGTTGTGGCCGTATTGACTATAGCCATACTGGTTGTGGCCGTATTGGCTGTAGCCATACTGGTTGTGATCGAATTGGCTGTAGCCATACTGGTTGTGGCCGTATTGGCTATAGTCATGCTGGTTGTGGTCGTGTTTGTTGGGGCTACCTGCAGGGTGAAGCCTAACTTGCCGTATTCATGTTCAGGATTTGGAGGCTTTGGGTTGGTGTGACATCAGTCAACAGCAGCTCATCTGGCCTGTGTTCAAACAAGGCCAACATTGCCTAATGTTCAAATTTTTCTGTTGTTGCCACAAACATTAGCTGATGGTAGCCAACAGCCTGAAGAGATGGAACAGGAATGGCCACCAAGGAAAGTCTAATGTGCCCCAAGTCCGGAGTCATTAGGCTGTTATGACGCAGTTACAAAATTTGTTCCTAAACTAAACAAAAAACACCTGTCAGTGATCCATGCTGAAAACCGATTTCCTTCTCATTGTCCATCTCGATTTAGTCGATGATGTCATGAATCGAGTGTCCACCGGTAACCATTGCAAGGGGAATGTAGTTTACTGAGAGCGTTCTCCTAGCATGAAGGCGTGCCTGGTTGATCTGCTGCCTGCACAGACCTCTCACCTGGTTGCCATGGCGGCTTAGCGGGGAGGATCCCAGGGTGGAGGAGGTTCTGTTGGCTAAATTCCACACTTTTGGTGGAGGCTGCTTCCTGAAACGAGTGAAGGAAGTTGAGCGAGAGAAAACAACCATCTGTATTCACAGAGCTTCCCAACAGCAATCGAGATTTATACCAATATTCTGTCGCTTGTCCAGGTAGCTGTCTGCAGGCAGACCGTAAAAAAACGCAAGAACAGGCCACTCAGCCCTGTGGGACTCTATTTTCTCTAGCGACCGTCTTGTCAGGTCTGGACTTGAGCACCTAGAGGGTCTCTCTTAGTATAACATTACCTCACACAAGCTGTTTCGTGCATGTGTAGAAAAATACCTCCCGGCATGAGTAAGAAGTTCACCTTTAGCAAAATTTTCCACTCCTCTGTTCTGGACTGTACCAGAAATAGACAGCTAACTTTCGTGCTGAACTTTCAACTGTCGTAATCAGAAAGTCTCAATCTTAAAAGAAGCAAGTTTAACGCCTTGCACAAAGTCTTGCTGTATTACTGAACGTTTGCCTCTCTGCTCTGACCGTGTGCTCCACAGCCAACCCCCCCCCCCCCCCGCGGTTCTGCTGGACTTCTGTAGACTCGCCACAAATAGCCGCTGGCGTGTTGTGTTCATGAATGGCGGTTTTTCCGTCGGCTTCCGCCAGTCCTTGCGAGCCTTGTCTGCGGGAAACCGCACACCGGACCGGTTTCTTTTTTTTGTTGACCAGCCTGAAACCAAAATCTTGGCTTAGAGGTGTTGTTTAGACAGGTGACTTGATGTGACCCAAATCAGATTTTTTTCCCCAGATATCCAATACATATCTGTTCTTTTCCTAGAAGTGTAAATGTCAAATAATGAAAAGCTATCAAAATATTTTTAGTTCTTATTTGGACCACATTATTAAGTGGTCCTAAATCCCATGCGTATCTGTTACCTGACCGTGCAATTTGAGTCTGACTGGGTTAAATCTTTTACTTATTTATGTTTGCCCTCTCATGTTTGTCTTGTGCTGTGTTGACTTAAGAAATGGAAATAAAAGAATCAGTACAGCTTGTCTAAACACACAAATCCAGTCTTTCCACTTGGTCCCCATAGTCTGTTATCTGTAAAGGCTGTATTCTAGTGTGTGAGTAGGTCCCATGGTCTGGTATCTTTTAAGGCTCTGTTCCAGTGGGTTAAGGCTCTGTTCCAGTGTGTGGATGGGCCCCACGGTCTGGTATCTGTTAAGGCTCTGTTCCTTCGTGTGGATGGGCCCCATGGTCTGGTATCTGCTAAGGCACTGTCCCAGTGTGTGGATGGGCCCCATGGTCTGGTATCTGTTAAGGCACTGTCCCAGTGTATGGATGGGCCCCATGGTCTGGTATCTGTTAAGGCTCTGTTCCAGAGTGTGTTTGGGCTCCACAATATGGACAGTTGCCCAAATAAATTGACTTTGAAAAGCCAATCCAGTTTGAGCATTGAAGCCTGCTGTCTCAGTACAGCTGTAGGCTATTTCAAGAACCATTGTGGAGTCTCCTAATTGCATTTCCTGACGAGATCCTGTACCTCTGATTGAACTAGGGACCATAGTGTTGTTTCATAGTTCGGGAACTGTGCTTAAAACTAAAAGGATCAGGGGTAAGATGAGTTTGCCCAACATCTGTGGATCTGCTTTGCTAATAAACCAATAATCAGCTGCTATTGTCGCCTGTTGGTGACAGTAATTCAAGCCAACACAGCCATCGACCAATACCATTATGCTGGACACAACTGCCTGGAGCCAATCAGATTGCAGGGATACTCACCAACTTCCCTTTTTAGTTTTCCCTCTCTGGATGGGTCTGGGGGTGAGACTGAGCCAGAGGTCGCAGGTGCAGTTCCCAGGTGGGTAATGGCAATGGTGGTTTTGGAGCAAGGCATGAAACTAACCTTTTCACCCACTGGCCAAAGTGGCTTTTGGATCCTTTTCATTTTCAACATTTTACCAGCCACATGACCTTTTACAATAGAACAAAGTGGCTTCTAGAGAAAAGAATCTTATCAGCCACAATCCAAATTTGACCAGCATTTGGCTGGTAGCAGGTGTTAATTTCGCACCCTGTTCGGGCGGAAGCTGCTGAACCTGGCTTGCCCCTCTGTGGGAACGGAGGTGCGGGAGCTTCTGCCGGTCGCCCCGGCGACGCGCGGAGCAGATTAATAATGGAAGGGCTATAACGCGGTGCCGTATTACCAGCCCTTCTACTCCCCTCCTCCGTTAGTCATGTGACCCCGGGCCCCCTCCTGGAGGGTTCCTATGCCGACCGGCTCCAGTATTCTGTGAATGCCTGCAGCTCTTTCTCCACACTCTCAGGTTTCTGTCATTACGTAACGTTACAGGCGTTTAGCACTCGCTCTTGTACAACTTTTAGCATTTTTACATAGCATCCATTTATACAGCTGGATGTATTACTGAAGCAGTGCAGATTAAGTACTTTGCTCAAGGGTACAATGGCTGTGCCCTACCTGGGAATCAAACCTGCAACCTGCAAGCCCAGTTCCTTGCCTACACTGCCACCCCTTGGTCTCGCCAGTGTCTTAAAAGCGCCCTTTTAACTGAGCTGGCGCAGCTCTCTGACTGATCATTATTTGAATTCTTTTTAAATTTGCTGTACTGGTCTCTTTAATATCAGTTCACATTTGTGTTGCTCGAAGAAAGATAGTTGATCATAGTCTTGGGAAAAAAATGGACCGTTTGCAGAAACGTAAGCCCGGCTGTTGAGTCAGCTTTTAAACTGAGAGCTTGCAAGATTTGAATTTGTTGATTGCATTTAGTACACAGATCAACATTTTTCAAAATGTCCGGTGTCTTTTGTTTCGTTATCAGAACTGTCATTTTAACCGCATTTGGTAACAAACTGATTTTGTCAGTTGGGGGTTTTTTTTTTTTTTTTGAAAAATGGCAAATGGGCATATTTTGCCTGACATCAGCCTCTAAGCAAGCAACTTGAACACGACTGAACCACACTGGGTCTGTAGTTCTGGAAAGTGAATACTTTTCAGCTAATGATGGTTGAAGAATTGAACATGTGCTGCAAGCATATGTTTTTTATCTTTATTTTTGTGACATTCTAAAACATGTAGGAAGTTCTGAGCAACCACCACAAGACATTACTGACATCCTGTTTCTGATTATGATTATGGCTGATTTTGATTTAAGCAGCTGCTGAGTACATTGTCAAGATGTGCAGGTAAATGCTTTCCTTGGTTATTTGTTTGTCATGAATGTATTATGGGCTGGATTCTGGAGTCTGTTTCACAATCTCTTAAGGTGGTGCCTGTGGTCAGGTTTTTGAGTTCTCAGTCAGTGGTTTGAACACACATTCGGTGGGTTTCATTCAAATTGGAACGAACTGTGAGTCTCCATTCTCTGGAAAGGGGGAGGAGTTGTGGATCAGTTCAAATAAGGTTTGTAGTTATTTCTCATCCTACAATATATTACAGGTTATCAGAAACTGCTATTATGAATGTTATTATACTCACTTCTCTATAAAGCAGTTAGAATATAAAACATCAGAATGAATTTTAAAAAATGTCATTATAAAAAGCACACTCACTTTATAGTGGGGTCACTATAATTTTATCTCTGACAGATTAAGGGTGAGTTCTTTCTTTATGACAAGCTGGTTTGCTTTATTAATTGCGTAACTTAGCCTGTTATTGTTTACATTTACTGCTATTACTTGTACTAGGCTACTGCTACTACTTACAACAACATTGCTGATGATGATGACAATAATAATAATAATAATAATAATAATAATAATAGTAATACACTGTGCTATATGTTCAAAAGCCCCTCTGGTCACCTGGAGAGGGTATCAATACAAAACCATGGGATGGAATGAAGAACTGCATATGACCAGTAAATCATAATATCGTGTTCACAATTTATTCATTCAGTTATTCTTTCGTTGCTGTCCTCCTGAAAGGTACCTCTCAGTTGTGCATTTGCACAGATACAGCGAGTGTTAAAAAGTCTATGTAAAGAACACCCAGTGAATAGCGTCTTCGTCTGGGCCCCTCAGTCCCCACAGGCTATCGTGGGGTGACCGCTTCCTGTCCCCAAGATAGCTCAGAAAGCGGCTTCACTTTGGGGAGTTTTTTTGGCTGGACCGCAACAGCGGGGTGGACGTGGTGTTGAACACGTTAACGGACACTGTTGAGGATATGAAGTGAGAGGAGCGGCGTTCTGAAAGGTCGGGACTCAGTCCGGAGGTCTCCCACACTGGGCTGGCGATGCTTGTGTGTGAGAGGGTGCAGCGGGACGGCTCGTTTCGTTTGCACTCATCTTCTCTGAGCGAGACTGATCGTGGTGCTCGCTGGTCGCGGCGCTAGCTCGTCGTGCCGTTCACTGGCTGATATTGTGCTGATAAGGTGGCACTCAAGGCTCAATGCTAGCATGATGCCCGCTGGGCTGTATCCTGTAGCAGTAGCCAATCGGTGCAGATTTAGGCTGCTCTTCTTTTGGTTGGTGTCTATCCGCTTCTCCGTACTGGTTGCATTACGTTAGATTATAGGCAATTAGACAGTGTTGCGGCTTAGTATAATTGATAGTTGAAATTAAATTAAGGTGATGAGTATAAAAGTTAAAAGACATGTTTCCGAATATTACAGAAAATGCTAGGCCTATGTATTTGTGATGCATTTATAGTCTTTTATTTCGAATGATGCAAATGTGGAAATTTTGTTCTCCAATGATATTACATGTACGCACTGACACTAGAGAAAAACTTTTTTTTTGTTTCTACATTTTGTCAATATAAATGCAGCCATTTTTCAGTAAGGACTTAGTTTAACATGCACATTCGTCATCCAGGTCATTATTCCGAGCTGCCAGTACATTTCAGACCATGCTCTTATCCTGAGCGACTTGCGCAGCTTTATGGACACAGCTGGATATATACTGAAGCAGTTCAGGTTCAGTCAAGGGCACAATGGAATTGAACCTGCAACCCTAAGCTCCCTAACCACGATGCTACACTGCTGTCTTTATTACCACCCATGGCACCATACTAAACGGAGGAGTGGCAGGGGTGGAGGCTTTTTGACACACGTGTGGTCCACCAGCGGACCCTGTCCCAGTAACGCTAATGGTTTGGCTTGTATGAATGTATTGTGTTTGCATCTTAGCGTGCTGAATGGTGATTGGCTGATTCTCCAATTGGTTGATAAATATGCGATGTGTCTTTAAGAGCTGGCAGTGTGTTGTGCTCCTCAGGTGAAAAGTAGGGAAGCTTTGGGGGGCTGCACCTGATGTGGGGGGGGGGGGGGCGGTGCTGCGAGAGCAAAATGCCATTCATGCTGAGGGGGGGCGGGGTTTGGAGTGTAAGGGGGGGTGTCATGTTGCACGCCGAGGGTGATGGCGGTACGTGTGTGTGTGTGTCCGCCCTCACCCACTGGCCCTCTCACCCTGTGTGTTCAGATGCTGGCCAGAGGAGGCGCCGGCACGCTGGGCCGGAGCTGACGAGCCTGCAGAGGGAGGGGGCGCAGGGGGGGGCTCAGAGGGGGCCCTGCCGCTCAACTTCCAGTACAGGTCAGTAAGGGACAGCATGAAGCCCCCTCCCTCACCCCCCCTCCACCCCCCATCCCATCACTCACCTCCTGCTGCAGTCATTACTCAGACTGGGCCCCCCCCCGCCCAGCTGCTCATTGCATTCGCCTGATTGGCCCGACTGCTCATTGCATTCACCTGATTGGCCCGACTGCTCATTGCATTCACCTGATTGGTCCGGCTGCTTATCGCATTCGCCTGATTGGCCCGGCTGCTCATCACATTCACCTGATTGGCCCAGTTGCTCATCGCATTCACCTGATTGGCCCAGCTGCTCATCACATTCACCTGATTGGCCCAGCTGCTCATCGCATTCACCTGATTGCCTCAGCTGATCATCGCATTCGCCTGATTGGCCCTGCTATTCATTGCATTCGCCTGAATGGCCGGCTGTTCATTGCATTCACTTGATGGGCCTGGGTGGTCATCGCATTCTCAAGATTGGCTTGGCTGCTCAATGCATTCACCTGATTGACTCTGCTTGTCATTGCATTCGCCTGATTGGCCCAGATATTCACTGCATTCACCTGATTATTGCATTCTCATGATTGGCCCGGCTGCTCATCGCATTCACCTGTTTGGCCCGGCCAGTCATCGCATTCGCTTGATTGGCCCAGCTGCTTAACACATTCACCTGATTGACTTGGCTGGTCATCGCATTTGCCTGATTGGCCTGGCTATTCATCGCATTTACCTGATTGACCTGGCTGGTCATTACATTCACCTGCTTGGCTCTTAGCCTGCAGCTTCACACCCAATTGGCTCTTAGCCTGCGGGTTCGCACTCTATTGGCTCTTAGCCTGCGGGTTCGCACTCTATTGGCTCTTAGCCTGCGGGTTCGCACTCTATTGGCTCTTAGCCTGCGGGTTCGCACTCTATTGGCTCTTAGCCTGCGGGTTCGCACTCTATTGGCTCTTAGCCTGCGGGTTCGCACTCTATTGGCTCTTAGCCTGCGGGTTCGCACTCTATTGGCTCTTAGCCTGCGGCTTTGCACACAATTGGCTCTTAGCCTGCGGGTTTGCACTCTATTGGCTCTTAGCCTGCGGGTTCGCACTCTATTGGCTCTTAGCCTGCGGGTTCGCACTCTGTTGGCTCTTAGCCTGCGGCTTTGCACACAATTGGCTCTTAGCCTGCGGCTTTGTACCCGATTGGCTCTTAGCCTGCGGGTTCGCACTCTATTGGCTCTTAGCCTGCGGGTTCGCACTCTATTGGCTCTTAGCCTGCTGCTTCACACACAATTGGCTCTTAGCCTGCGGGTTTGCACTCTATTGGCTCTTAGCCTGTGGCTTCGCACCCGATTGGCTCTTAGCCTGTGGCTTTGCACACAATTGGCTCTTAGACTTTGCACCTTTCCTGGGGTTTTATTTTTCCTCTTGTTTTTATACTCAATGGTTGGACCACCCCCCCCCCCCCCCCCAAAAAAAAACCGGAGGTTTGGCGGTTTGACCGGACAGAGAATCTTTGTGTGATTGTGCGATTTCATACGTGTGCATGTGCGGGCGAGCGCACGCTCACATATAATTGTGTGTTCGAAGATCAGTTCGTACTTGCTAGCTCACACTAGCATGTAGCCTCAGCATAGCGATGTTCCGGCTTGAAATCCCTGGTTAGAACTGAGCCAGTTCCGCTGAGCTATTTGTGTGGAGAAGACGAAATGAATTGGGCTTGGAGTCTGGCCAGAGTGGACCATGCTGGGCCCAGTACTGGAGCTGGTCGCATTAAAATCAGCTGTGCTCTTATTACGGTAAAAGCTGTCTGAACTGATACGTGTGGTTTGCGAGACCAAAAAATGAGTCATTGTGTTCTTTCACCCTCTGCTTCTCCCTCTCATCCATCCCCTCCCTCCATTCTTCCCTTCCTTCCTTAATGAATCTCTCTCTTGCGCCATGTTTACTCCGGACAGGATTATGTTTTTGTTTTCTTTCGGTTGCGCGGCAGTTTATGAGCGCGTCACCTCTGTGTTGCACAAAGAGCACTTTCATTTCTCTGCTGCATCGTCTCCTCCGGATGACTGCTTAAAAATGAGGCCCTGGCTCGGAGCGGCTCTTTTACGGTTCAGGGGTCACCTGTGGGGAAGAGCAGGGGTGCTTAACCCTGGTGCTGCTGGCCAAATTCACAGTCGGGCCCCGGCCGTTTCCCCGGGGCGGCTGACTCACTGTGACCCCTCGTCCTTTCCCCGTCCGTCCCCCGACATTTCATCCACATTTTGGTTGGTTAGGTTCTCAATGCGGGGGTGGGCATGGGCGGCATTGGGGGGGGGTTCACAGAGAGAGAACAGGACATGTGCAGTTAGAGCTTAAAGAAGAAGTCTGTTAGAAACCAAGAAAATAGTATCCAAGCAGAACCAAAATTGTATAGAGGTGGGGGAAGGGGGGTTTGGGGGGCTTGAAAAATGTCCTCTTACCAAAGATGGGGCCTGATGGGAAACGTTTGGCAGCTGCTGAGTTAAGATCACAGAAGTGCACTCTGGTCAGTCCCTAATCCCACTATGCATCCTGATCAGCTGGTTAAATGAATAACTTTCGCTCGTTTGCCCTTGGGATGGAGGAGACTTGTTGACCTCACCGATGGAGAGGTTACTGCGAGCAAGAACTTTAGCGTGCGGCGGTGTGTGCGAGTGTGTGGGCGGTGTGTGCGAGTGTGTGGGCAGTGTGTGTGAGTGTGTGGGTGGTGTGTGTGAGCGTGTGGGTGGTGTGTGTGTGGTGTGTGGCCGGTGTGTGTGAGTGTGTGGGCGGTGTGTGCGAGTGTGTGGGTGGTGTGTGCGAGTGTGTGGCCGGTGTGTGTGAGTGTGTGGGTGGTGTGTGCGAGTGTGTGGGTGGTGTGTGCGAGTGTGTGGGTGGTGTGTGCGAGTGTGTGGGCGGTGTGGGTGGTGTGTGCGAGTGTGTGGGTGGTGTGTGCGAGTGTGTGGGCGGTGTGTGTGAGTGTGTGGGTGGTGTGTGCGAGTGTGTGGCCGGTGTGTGTGAGTGTGTGGGTGGTGTGTGCGAGGGTGTGGCCGGTGTGTGTGTGGTGTGTGGGCAGTGTGTGCAGGCAGTCTGTGCGGGCAGTCTGAACGTGTGTGTGGGCGGTGTGTCAGTGGTGTGTGTGCGAGTGTGTGAATGAAAAGAACACACACCTGGATTGTGGAGGTGCAGGCTGACGGAACGTATGCTGAAAGAAGAGAGACTACCGACCTTTCCAGCTTCGATGCTGAGAACATCTTTATCGTTTAAAATCAGACCAGCGTTTCGGCAAGCAGGTGCCTTTGTAAGGGTATCCTGATTATCGCCTGAACAGGGACTCGAACCCTGGACTCTCCCGCTGGAAGCCTGTGCTTGTGCTCACTGAAAGTCTCCCCACAGAGAGCTTGCTGAGTGTGAGAAATTCAGTCGCTGTTAGCGCAAAGCAAGTGGAGGCATCCTTTTTTTAACCCCACCGACAATTCCCCATCGCTGATGGAAGCCTGGAACTGAAGGTACTGACATGATTCACATCCAGAAACACACCCCCCCCCATTTTAGTTGGATTCATTTCAAAAGGGTGAAATTACTCCCAAAAAAATTCCGTCTAATTAAATTTATGTGCTGCAATGCACAAATAACCAGGAAATCTTTCAATTCTGTCGGTTAGTGTCTTCTCTTTGATTTTGATTTTTATTTTTTTAAGTTGTTTAGTTTTTTTTGGCAGAGGTTCAGACCAGATCCTCTTTACCTTTCTGTCTGACCCTCATATCTTTCGGTCTGCGTTATGACCAGCTCTTATTGGAAGGAAAACGTCTGTGGTGCCCAGTTTCCACAAAGATATACGCCGTCTCTGTGCCAGTGTTGTTTAATGCCATCCTTACTCTTGTCCTGACACATAGCATTCTACCCACTGTGAAGATGCGCACTGTTTCGAACTGTCAGAATATTTTGTCCCTTGAAGGGTGAACAGCGCAAGTCGTCTAATAACATTCATATTTAATATGGTCGCCGAAACTATGCTGTGCAATTATTATTTTTTTAAATTTTATTTTATAGTGACTGTCCTGTGTTTAAATTATGGGCTTAGCACTAAGGCTGCATTCAGACCAGATCAGGGGAAATACGGCAGTCCTCCCATTCATTTGAATGGGGGTAGTGTGTTTAGGCTGCGGCAGTGGGGACCGCATGGGGTGCAGAAAAAAACCGCAGCTGCCGAGCGGGAAGAAGTAGAACCAGAATCAACTTTTGCCATAACGCAACCCCGCGTCACGCTGCGGTGGCCAATCACGTGAGCCGGCGATCAGAGTGAAAGACGCCCACAGGGAGAAGAGCCTTGTTTAAATTACCATGGGGTTAAAGTTCACAACATGACGTCACACAAATGGGCCATGTAGTGACACGCCCACACCTCCACACAACCCTGCGGGAAGGTGCCGCATTGCCTGATCTGGTCTGAATGCAGCCTAAAGGTCTTTGCCAAAATTTTGGGCCCTCTGTGAAGACATTTCCAGTACCCACCTGGATCAGACGTATTTTTAGAGGCCGGTAAAATATGGAAACACGCTTGCGTATCCCTGAGAATTTTCAACAAGACGTGAACATATGAAGGGAAAATCTTTAGACCTGAATATTGATCAATGTAGGAGTTTCTCTTAAAACTGCCAGCAACCTGCTGGAATTTTACTGACTTACTGATGCACTAATAGCGACTTTCACACTCTAATACCCACTTTCACACACTTAATACCCACTCTCACACTCTAATACCCACTCTCACACTCTAATACCCACAATCACACACTAATACCCACTCTCACACTAATACCCACTCTCACACTCTAATACCCACTCTCACACTCTAATACCCACAATCACGCTCTAATACCCACTTTCACACACTTAATACCCACTCTCACACTCTAATACCCACTCTCACACTCTAATACCCACTCTCACACTCTAATACCCACTCTCACACTCTAATACCCACAATCACACACTAATACCCACTTTCACACACTTAATACCCACACTCATATCCACTATGAAACACTAATACCCACTTTCACACACTAATACTCTCTATCATACACAAATACCCAATATATACATATATATCCACATAAATATCCACTATCAAACACTAATACCCACTTTTAGAATCATAATCAGAACCCACTTTTAGAATCAGAATCAGAATTTTATGCACTTTCTCACACTATTGCCCAATATCATACACTAATACCCACTCTCACATACTAATATCCACTATCATACACTTAATACCCACTTTCACACACTAATACCCACTCTCACGATCTAATATCCTCTATCACACACTAATACCCATTGTCATCCACTCCTTCCTGGTTTCCTTTACTGTCGCCCACCGCCACTCATAATCAGTCTTGTGCAAACACCTGCATGATTAATTAATGCCTTCTTATCGATTAGCAGAGTAGCACTGAGGTAATCATGGGAGTTTTTGTGTATTCTTTGTGCTTCTATGAAGGGCCACTTCATTGGTGGGTTTCATAGGGTCAGGCCTCAGGGGTAGTGTAACTTATACAGTTAGCTGACATTGAAGGGACAAGGGAATCTAGAAGCTACATACTCAGGTAACTTGTGGTGTGATTTAAAAAAAAAATTTACTTCATGAATTAGAGTGCCCTCCATATGGAGCAGGATGTAGTACAGGCCTAAGAGAGTGTAATCGGGGACGATGCTGAGTACCTAGTGATCTCTATGGGTCACAGACTTCAAGCAGTCATTGCATGCAAAGGATATGGGACTAAACCTGACTCCTTTCATTTACATAGCACTAATATATCCCAAACATTATGGTGCCTTGTATAAAAAGTTCTGTAATTTCTACATGGTGAAACCAAACTGTATAATGAGGTCCTTTAGTAAAAGCTGAGCATCTGCACATTAACCATGTGTGGAATGTTTGATTATTCATGGAAAATTATGAAGTGCAGAGCCAAATCAAGAAAAAAAATTTAAAAATCTTTGTCTCTAACATTTTGCAGTACTATTGTAATTGAGCTATGGGCAGTTCCAGTTTTGGGAACCATCGCCTTTGACCATTAATGGGCAAAAACCTACATGTATTTGGTCATCAAAATGACTGCAAGGCTGCTTTGAAGTCCTTGGCAGAAGGGGGTGTGTGTCAGCAACGGTGTGCCAGGGTAGCACAGAGGTTGGGGAACTGGACGTGCGATTCAAAGGCTGTGGGTTCGACTGTCAGCCAGAGTGCTGTCCCTTGAGAATGGCACTTAAACTGAGTCACTTCAGTAAAGTCCCACTGCTGTAAATGGATTGTAGAAAAAAATTAGATCTGTGTGAATCGCCCTGAATTAAGACGAATGTTGTCGAATGTCTGAATGGTGTGGATAGGCTAGCTCCTCAAAGCACTGATCCTGGTTCAGCTTTTAAATAAAAAAAGATGGGGCATTGGAGTTGGTGTTAGAAGTGGTCCCAGGCCTATCCCTGGAGGGACTGTTCACCCAAGGAATCTTATCGATGGAGTAATTTTATTTATTCATTTATTAATCTTTCTTTGAATTTTTGATTTTTATTTATTTTTTGCTCACTCTATCATTTTTAAGGTAGCCCATCGGCTCAGCTGCTTGAGAATAAACTCTCCCGTGTGTTATTCGGAGTCGTTTCGAACATGCACAGGTGGGCTCATGCATAAGTGATGATCTGAAGCCTGAGTTTGTGCGTTGTATTGAACTGGATAAGGTTAGGCTGTTACTGCACTTTGAGTTAGTTATTGTTGAACTCCCATAAGCATGCACTGATATTGTGCTCTTCCCTAAGGAGTCTTATGCCGCTTTTCCACCGCATGGTACCGGCTCAACTCGACTCGATTCTACTCTACTTTTTTGGTTTTCCATTAGGCAAAAGTTGTGGATAGTACCTGGTACCTGGTACTTTTTTTTGGTATCACCTCCGTCGAGGTTCCAAGCGAGCTGGGGTGATACCAAAAGGGGACGTGAAAACATTGCAGACCACTGATTGGTCAGAGAGAATCGTCACTAGGTTAGCTTACCCTCTTGCGTCGCCTTTTATGCTAATGAGCAGCCAGAGTGGTCTCGTCATCTGAGCTCTGATGTAGGATTTCCCAAACTCTCCTGTTTTTTTCAGCAGTCTTTTGTCTTGCTGCCTTCAGCCTCTTCTGAAACAAAATTTGTCTCCTTGCTTTACATTACATTACATTACAGGCATTTAGCAGACGCTCTTATCCAGAGCGACGTACAACAAGTGCATTAGTTCAAGGTGCAGAGGTGCAAAAGAAACACACTAGAGTGAAGTAAAGATCGTAGTGCCAGAAGTGACCACATAGATCAGGACTCCAACCCTGTAGGGTAACCTGTTCAGCAAACAAACAAACAATCCTGCCAAGTACAAACTAGCACTGAAATCACATTTGCCTAATCAGAATCAGACAAAAACAATCCTGCCAAATAAAAACTAACGTGATCGTATTAGCCTAACTAGGTACATTGAGCTAAACTATAGGCTAGGGAGGGGTGGGGAGAGGTGCAGCCTGAAGAGATGAGTCTTTAGTCTGTGTTTGAAGGTAGTCAGATTCTCTGCTGTTCTGACCGCCACGGGGAGGTCATTCCACCAGCGAGGGGCCAGGACAGACAGCAGACGGGAGCGGGAAGTACAGACACGAAGAGGGGGAGGTGCCAAGCGTCCAGAGGTGGCAGAACGGAGAGGTCTGGCTAGTGTGTAGGGTCTGATGATCCTCTGGATGTATCCTGGTGCTGACCCCTTAGCTGCCTGGTATGCAAGCACCAAGGTCTTAAATTTGATGTGACAAACCGAGAATCAAGAACACCATCCCTTCAATATCCTCCATTGTTCCTGTGTGTGTCGCGTTGAAGATGACATCAGGGCAGTTTCATGCGGCATCGCTATGACGACCAGCTACATTGACAGGGGGTACTATCTGCGGTGGAAAACAAAGTACCTGGTACCAAAAGCGAGTAGAGTCGCGTTGAGCCGGTACCATGTGGTGGAAAAGCGGCTTTAATGTGCCAGGTGATGTACAAACTGCGACTGCTTTCACAAACTCCTGTTACGGTTAGTCCGTTTCTCAGCAATGGAGGGAACTGCGTCCATCTAAAGATAAATAGGGAGAGAGAGGGCCCCGTTTCCCTGTGCCTAAAGGTCTCCCATGAGAAAACGGTGGAATGAGTGTCAGTTGGGGGCTGAATAGAGGTGTAACTGCGTGCGATCGGTTTTTCCCTGAGCGATGGTCCGTACTGAAACTCAGAAAATGCTGAGGGCTTCTTTTAAAAACTCGAGCATATCTGACGTGACTCCAACGAAGTGATAGCCAACTTGTATAGTGTCCGTAAAGTTTACCTCGCTGGAGATCTTCAATGGTTGTCCTCTTTGTATTTGGGATTTGGCACTCTTTCAAATTGACTCACATTCCCTCTCTCCCTGTCTCCCCCTCCTCCCGCCCACCCCCTCTCTCTGGGACAGGAAGCACGCCCTGAACTGCCACAGAATGAAGCCTGCCCTCTTCAGCGTCCTGTGCGAGATCAAGGAGAAAACAGGTGAGCCTCAGTCTGCCGATAGCTTCTGTCCCGAGTCCTCTGAACCAAATGAGCTTCTGTCCTGAGTCCTCTGAGCCAAATGTGCTACTGTCCTGAGTCCTCTGAGCCAAATGAGCTTCTGTCCTGAGTCCTCTGAGCCAAATGTGCTACTGTCCCGAGTCCTCTGAGCCAAATGAGCTTCTGTCCTGAGTCCTCTGAGCCAAATAGTTGCCTGACTCTGTGCCTGTCGAGTCCTCTGAGCCAAATGTGCTACTGTCCCGAGTCCTCTGAGCCAAATGAGTGTCTGAGTCCTGTCGAGTCCTCTGAGCAAATGAGTTCTTCTGGTCCTGAGTCAAATGTGCTACTGTCTCGAGTCCTCTGAGCCAAATGAGCTTCTGTCCTGAGTCCTTTGAGCCAAATGTGCTTCTGTCCTGGGTCCTCTGAGCCAAATGTGCTACTGTCCGGAGTCCTCTGAGCAAACTGCTTTGTCGTCTTAGCAGTGTTCTCCTGGTCCTCTGAGCCAATTGTGCTACTGTCATGAGTCCTCTGAGCCAAATGTGCTACTGTCCTGGGTCAAATGTGCTACTGTCCGGAGTCCTCTGAGCCAAATGTGCTGCTTTCCAGAGTCCTCTGAGCCAAATGTGCTACTGTCCTGATTTTCTCGCTGTGAACCAGAGAAACTCAGAGATCCAGTATCTCCCATGGTTTACTGATACATTTGCTGCTTCCGAATGCAGAATGACTGGTGAAAAAGACTAGCTGTCATTCAAAGGGCCTTTTGAGCTTTTTAGACACCCATTTATGACAGGCAAATTATTGTGGCCTGTGTGTGTGTATGTTAGGGAGGTGTAGTACAGGTGTGGTATGTGTTAATTAGGTGTAGTACCGGTGCAGTCTGTGTATTAGGTAGGTGTAGTGCAGGTGTAGTGTGTGTGTTAGGTTGGTGTAGTGCAGGTGTGTGTTGGTAGTTACTAGGTTAGTGTGTATGCAGGTTAGGTGTGTTGTGGTACAGTGGTGTTGTGTGTGTTAGGTCGGTGTAGTGCAGGTGTAGTGTATGTGTGCTAGGTCAGTGTAGTGCAGGTGTAGTGTGTGTGTTAGGTCGGTGTAGTGCAGGTGTAGTGTGTGTGGGTTGGGTAGGTGTACAGTAGGTTTTTGTGTGTGTGTGTTTAGTCGGTGTAGTGCAGGTGTAGCGTGTGTGTGTTGGGTAGGTGTACAGTAGGTGTTTGTGTGTGTGGTAGGTAGGTGTAGTGTGTGTGTGTTGGGTAGATATACAATAGGTGCTTGTGTATGTGTGTTAGGTCGGTGTAGTGCAGGTGTAGTGTGTGTGTGTTGGGTAGGTGTACAGTAGGTGTTTGTGTGTGTGTGGTAGGTAGGTGTAGTGCAGGTGTAGGGTGTGTGTGTTGGGTAGATGTACAGTAGGTGTTTGTGTGTGTGTGGTAGGTAGGTGTAGTGTGTGTGTGTTGGGTAGATATACAGTAGGTGCTTGTGTATGTGTGTTAGGTCGGTGTAGTGCAGGTGTAGGGTGTGTGTACTGTTGGTGATTTTGCAGTAGCATGGGTGGGTTCTGGCTCGGTCAGACCCCAGTTTACAGGCACCTCCTGCTCCCACCATCGTTTTTTACTCATTTGCTCGTGTCACCTTGCCTTCTCTTTTACACACACACTCCTGCTGTCCTCCCCTTTTCTTTCTCTCTCTGCCCCCTTTCTTTTTGTTTCTCTCTATATCTCTCTCTCTGCCTCACTGACACACACAGAGTGTAAGAGGAATCCATTTCTGGCGGTCACGGCGACCTGTCAATCACCTCCTCTTGCTTACCCCCTATTGGCAGAGAGCAAAGGGGAGGCTGAAAGGAGGGGGGGGGGTCCTGTTGCCTGGGCAACCAGCTGTCTTATTTACCTAATATCCTCCTGGTGCTGTGAGACCAGACTCCAGCTTGCGTGCTTGTGTGCTTGCGTGTGTGTGTGTGTGTGAGAGTGCGTGCGTGCGCGCGCAATACGCTCACCTCTAGGCATGCACATATGCAACACACACACACTGTGAGAGCAGCACTGAGAGAGTGGAATGCAGTTTCTCCCTCTCCTTCTCTTTCTCCCCCCCTCGCTCTCTCTCTCCCTCTCTCTCTGACTCTCTCTCTCTCCCTCCCTCTCTCTCTCTCTGGCTCTTGAAAGAGGAGACGTGTTCTGAACTCTGTGCTTTGATATGGTAATGTGTGCTGGGGGAGGGGAGCGAGAATTCCTCAGTGTGCAGTTTGGCGGATTGTTTTCATTGTTAAGGAAAATGTTCTGCCTTCTCTCTCTCTCTCTCACCAGCTCTTTCTCCCTTTTCTCACTTTCAACATAACCTTTTTTTAGGGTGGGGTTGTGGAATTTCAGTGTGCGTTGGATTCTTTTGTGGAATTTTAAAAAATAACTAAAAATGCAGGATATACTGAAAGGGAAAGTTGAAAAAAGCACTATTCTCTCCTCTCTCTCTCTTTCTGTCTCTCTCTCTCTCCCTCCCTCTCTCCACCCCCCTCGCCCCCCTGCAGTTCCCCCGTGACCCCCCCACTCCCCCGTCTCTCCCACTCTGGTCTATGCTAGTTCACAGTAAAAATAGCTCTATTGGCATGACAAAGATATTCTAGTTTTGTCAAGATGTGTACAGTTGAGCAAATGTTGACCCTCTCTGTCTCCGTCAGGCTGCGTGTCGCCCTTTCTCCTTTGTCGTTTTGTCTATCTTTCCTTTTCCTTCCTGCCCTTTTCTGTCTGTATCTCTGTGTCCGGTCCCTTCACATCCTACTCTTTTCCTCTTCCTCTGTCTGTCTGTCTCTCTTTTTTCTTTCTCTCAGTTTTCAGTCTCACCATTTCTCTTCCTCTTTTTTCTCTCTGTTCTGTTCCTCTTTTCTTTCTTTACATTACATTACATTACAGGCATTTGGCAGACGCTCTTATCCAGAGCGACGTACAACAAAGTGTATAACCATAACCAGGAACAAGTATGACGAAACCCCTAGAGAGAAGTACCGGTCCAAGTGCAGGGAACAACCGCATAGTTCAACTTGGACCCTGGAGGTTAAACTGATTAACACTAACAACGAGAACGGCAACAACGCGATCTATGGAAAAAATACAAGTAGTCGTTAAGACAGTTAATGCACCTAAATCACCTACGAAACAGCTGCCTAGTTACAACCCTAAGCATAGTCATTTACAGGGGGGTAGGGAGGGATGGGGAGAGGTGCAGCCTGAAGAGGTGAGTCTTCAGTCGTCGTTTGAAAATTTGTGTTTTTTTATTTCTCGTTTCTCTCTCTGCATTTCTCTTCTCTGGCACGGGGTTTATACTGTGCTCCTGTTGTTTCTTTAGTTCCCTGTGGCATCCGCCTGCTCTCGTCCAAACCGGAGGATCAGTGCTGCTGGTCCCAGATCAGTGTTTTCTGCCAGTGAATTGTGAAGTCAGATTATCAGGTCCAGAGCCTGTTGTTATGCTGTGTCACACTGGCTTAATTGAGCCGTTGCTCAGCCCAGTTGGAAACATTTAATTATCCGTTTTTATTAGTTTTTAGCTAAAGTTGCTCATAAATTTTGAGAGGCCTTGGAAATGACTTATTTATGAGCTGGTGCTGGAAAGGAACAGGGAAAGAAGGGTGGAGGTGCAGGCAGTGAGGGGGTGGGGGGGCAGGCAGATTTTTTTTTGGATGCAAGGACGTGAAGGGTGCAAAAGGGGTGTGTGTGGGTGCGTGCGTGCGTGTATGTGTCTGCCTGTGTGTGTGTATGTGTTTGCATGTGTGTTCTTGTGGGGATGTCTAAATATTGGAAGCCTCCAGTCCAGTTTAATACAACCAGGTTGACTATATTGAAGAGCGACAATTTTAAGTTAACTTGAGCTGATGTTAAAGGGCATATTCAAATTTTTTCTCCTGTTCACCATAAACATTGCCCAACAGTCTAGATTTCTGCAGACAAGCATGCCAGAGGGTTACACACCAGAGCACAAGTAGCCATGTTGACAGTCATGGCTGTTACCATTTATTTAAATATGATATTTGTACAATCCACACATAGTCCAAAACGGGAAAATTTGCTTGTTAACGTGCGCCATACTCAAATTGGTCTTTGGTGAACAAAAGTCAAACCCTTGGTTTGAATTTGCTAGGGAATGTAGTTGGCCTTATTGAGCGCACGTCTGATCTACGTACACATTAGAGAAAGTGCTGGGTAGGAGCTGTTGATTCAGCTGTGGGAATGAGGCTGCGTTGAGGACAGAGCGTTCGCGTACTCTTTTATTCAGTCCCTTGGATAAGTACTCGGACGGCTTGGTAACTCGCTGTGAATTAAGGAAAGCACAGTCTGAGTTGTGGCCACTCATCCATATTCAAGAGAATAGTTAAAAGAACGAATACCCTGCATAAATTAGTTAGCCTAATAATGTCAGCGGGTGACCTTTTCCCGCCTGAACCCGTTAGCGAATGTGGCGCTCTGACAGACGAGCGATTGTGGCTCACAGGAACTTGAGCCGTTTCAAGCAGCACCAGAAACGATTGGTCACTGGAACACTCGCTGGGGCTGCACTGGTGTCTGCACTACAGCGTGAGGGGCGTTTTGGCGGGACTGCTTTACAGGAGCGTATACTGTATACGAGCAGAACAGGAGCCGTCCAATCAGCAGCTGCCTGGAGCTTTGGTGGTACCCAGAACGAGTCTCTGATTTATTCCACTGGACTCACATGTTCATAATGTGTGTGGATGAGCAGACACCAACTCCTACATACACACGTCTACACACACACGTATGCACATATACGCACACACACACACTCACACACATGCACTCACATATACACACGCATACAGACACACACACATGTACACACACACACTCACACACATATAGACACACACGCATGCACATATGCATGCACTCCACATGCACGCACACACACACACACATGCATGCAAGAAAGCATGTGAGTGACGATATTTCTACACTCACACTCCTTTCTGTCCAGATATTAGCATGTTGCGATATTCCTGTGTGTGCATACTTGTGTTTTTATCTTAAAGAGAAGGAACAAGTCAGCAAGGGAGTGATGGCATGAAAGAGAGAGAAAGGGCGCAAGAGAGGGCAGAAGAAAGATAAAAGGTAAGTGAGAGGAGGGAGAGAGAGGGAGAAATGGAGAGAAAGAGAGAGGGAGAGCCCTGATTGATGAGGCTGCAGGAGGCACAGTAATTACCCTGTCCATTTCCCTACCCTGGATTGGCAGACAGCTGATATCTTCCAGACCTCTGGCCCTGACACTCCTCCCCCCTCCCCCCAACACAAGCTCTCTGACTGGGGGAGCGCAATCACCCGCCGCCCCTGCTCCGGCCTAGCCTGGTGTGGGCCAGGCTTTTAAATGCATTTATTTATTTATTTGTGAAATTGAGCCTTCGCGTGGAAAGTGAGGCACATTGTTACTGCAGCGACGCAGAAAATCTTCTGCTTCTCTCGTTATTGCTGTTCTGAGAGGAAAAACAGCTCGTAGTGTGTGTAAAACTGTTGAGTTTTAACAGTTTGCATTTATTCAACTCACCATTTCAATTAATAATGTGCATTGGATCGAAAGATATTCCACTGTCATGGTTCTGATTTCAGTGGTAAAGAACACAGCCCATTCCCACTTATGGGCAGATCTGGAATGGAAAATCCCAGAATCCATTCATTCCGTGATGTCACTTATCCAGGCAGTTGGATAAGTGAAATCATATGCTGTCACTTCCTGTTGGTAGGTTTTTCTTTTTTTGTGGCAGTGCTCAGGAATACCTTTGAACACTATTATTTTGTAATTGCCATTTTCATATTATTGTACAAGTAATGGTACAAGTGCATCATTTGCTCTGGTCCTGAATTGATAAACCACTTGAAGTGCATTTGTACTAGTGCATTTTAGCATGTACAGTTAGATCATCACAAAGCTCTCAAAGTGTGGTTTTTGTTAGCAGTTGGAAATACTGTGAACCCCTCCATGGCCAATTATGGGTGGGTGCAGGAACAGAAAAAACAGTTACAGAGTGGCTCATTCTATTAAACCTCCACCCCACAGTCTGGTATCTGTTCAGGCTCTGTTCCAGTGTGTGGATGGGCCCCATGGTCTGGTATCTGTTAAGGCTCTGTTCCAGTGTGTGGATGGGCCCCATGGTCTGGTATCTGTTAAGGCTCTGTTCCAGTGTGTGGATGAGCCCCAGCCTGGTATCTGTTAAGGCTCTTTTCCAGTGTGTAGATGGTCCCCATGGTCTGGTATCTGTTAAGACTCTGTTCCAGTGTGTGGATGGGCCTAACGATCTGGTATCTGTTAAGGCTCTGTTCCAGCGTGTGGATGAGCCCCACTGTCCGGTATCTGCTAAGGCTCCGTTCCAGTGTGTGGATGGGGTTATTGTATGTCACAAAGAGTTAGAACAAGGCATTAGAATAAAAAAATACAATATTTTCAATCACTATTTGTATTCATTGAAAAGCGCTTTAATTTGGAACAGCCCTGGGATTTCTTGGAGAAGTACTGGGATTTAATGCATGATAAGGCAAATATTTTGTTTTACAAATCAGAAATTACAGAGCGTTTTTGGGTGTTATTTCGCCCTGGAATCTTTCTATGGGGAGACTGAGAAACCTTCATTTCAGCCATTTCTTGCTCAAGTCAGTCTGTGAAAGCCTCACTTTAATTTATTACTGACTAATTATTACCCGGGGCTTGCTTTATTATAAGATCAGTCACAGAGCCCAGTGATTGGGCCAGGTTCCTGTCAGTCATTAATGCGCTTTTGTCTGTATAGACATTTGAATGGTGTTGTTGGAAGGTTTGTCCTCTCCAGTGAGCAAAAAGTGGACAAAATGCTCATTCAGTTTTGGAGAATTTTTTCTATTTTTTTCTCCCTGTTCTTTTCATTACCTTTCCTTTGTCATATTCTCCTTTTCTCTCTCTTATTCTCACACTCCTTTGCTCACTTTTACTCTCTTTTGCTTTGCTCTTGTTTTTTTGCTCGCTCTCTCTTTTTTCTTTCTCTCTCTCTCACTCTGTCTCCCTCTGGGCCAGCATGTTGTCGTTAAGGAAGACCCCATCTCCTTAATTAAAACTATGTAAATGTGGCCTCTGTTGGATTGTTTGTGTGTGTGTGTGTGTGTGTGTGTGTGTGTGTGAGCGAGAGAGAGAGAGGGAGCACAAGTGAGAGAGAGAAGGAGGGGGGTGGCGTCGGTTGGTGCTCTGAGAGCCCAAACTCATAATCCAGACTAATTAAGGATTAATTAAAACTAATGGGAGCTGGCTCTACATCCACTCTCTCTCCCCAACTGTTCTGCTCTCTCCTCAGACCTGGGACCCTGCCAACAAGGAAAGGCAATCAAAACAATCCCCCATAACCCACACACACACACACACACACACAAACACAGAACACGTACACACACACTCACACTCACTGAAGTCGCTACACATTGAAATTCTGTTCTACCATTCATACCGTATTTTAATCTGCTCAAACGAATAACCTTGTCTTTGTAACAGACTACTATGTTTCACATATTTAAAATGAACAACAGCCCCAGTTTTTAAAGTTGTGATTAAGTGAGCCAGAGCTTCTCAGCCTGAAAAGACCTGGATAAATACACTTCTACACTCAACATTACCACGTACCTAACAAAAAAAAAGACTTTTGAAAACAGGCTGTCAAATTAAAAGGTAGAGTAGGCTTACTCTGTGGATAATGTATTGAAAGTAACAGGTTCTCTCTCTCTCTCCATGCCTGACTTGCTGGGCATCTGTCCTAAAAGCGAGTGGCATTTGACCTGCGTTCTTAAAAAAACTTGAAAGGTCTGCAGTTACAGTGACAATGCAGAAAGTAGACAGGAGGTAGAACATCGCCACATAGCGGCACAGCTACCAAGAAACATACAGGCCGGACAGAAGCCACTCACTCAGCTTTTTCGATGTGTGACTGAGTGAGTGAATGAATGAGTGAGTGAGTGACTTAGTGAGTGGGTGGGTGACAGGTCCCAGGGTTCAGAGCTGGAGAGTGTGGAGCCATGAGTCCTCCACAGTCCCAGGGTTCAGAGCTGGAGAGTGTGGAGCCATGAGTCCTCCACAGTCCCAGGGTTCAGAGCTGGAGAGTGTGGAGCCATGAGTCCTCCACAGTCCCAGGATTCAGAGCTGGAGAGTGTGGAGTCATGAGTCCTCCACAGTCCCAGGATTCAGAGCTGGGGAGTGTGAAGCCATGAGTCCTCCACAGTCCCAGGGTTCAGAGCTGGAGAATGTGGAGTCATGAGTCCTCCACAATCCCAGGATTCTGCAAATAGCACTGGGGGGCACTTCATACCCCTTTCATGGGCCGTGCGATCCTCGGTCCAGTTCCTCCACAGGAAACGACGTCGACCTCCGTCTTCACTCTGATTGGGCAGTGCCGGCCCCGTCCAAGGTCTGGAGGTGTTGGGCAGGTTGTTGGCTAACTGACCTCATAGTGCCACCCAGACCCTCAAATGGGATGCTAAGCGGAACCAAAGCAGGTATATTTACTGTCAGGGTGTGAATTGTGCTGTCCACTGCCTTAGCCTCACACTACAGCCAGATGTGCAGAGTGCGCTTTTGTGAAATCGCCTGTGCTGTAGTGTAGTTAAGCGTGCTCAGAGTTTATGCTTTAATGAACTGTACTATGTCCTACTGCCGTGAACATGTGATGGATTTTATTGTTGTTAACTACTGTACTGCTATGCTGAAGGGAACAAAAATTGTGGACAGAGCTTATGGAAATTAGTGGACAGTACTCTTAGCATATATTGTTGTAACCTGAAGAACAGGGCAGTAGGTGTGTACTGTAGTAAACTATAGAACGCAGCTATTGGTGTGTACTGTAGTTGACTGTAGAACAGGGCCAAAGCTGTGTGCTATAGTAGACTGTACAACAGGGCAGTAAGTGTGTACTATAGTATACTGTAGAACACGGCTGTTGGTGTGTACTGTAGTAGACTGTAGAACAGGGCCAAAGCTGTGTACTATAGTAGACTGTAGAACAGGGCAGTTGGCGTGTACTATAGTAGACTTTAGAACAGGGCAGTAAGTGTGTACTATTGTATACTGTAGAACAGGGCAGTAAGTGTGTACTATAGTGTACTGTAGAACAGGGCAGTAAGTGTGTACTGTAGAACAGGGCAGTAAGTGTGTACTATAGTAGACTGTAGAACAGGGCAGTAAGTGTGTTCTATAGTATACTGTAGAACAGGACAGTAGGTGTGTACTATAGTATACTGTAGAAAAGGGCAGTGAGTGTGTACTACAGTAGGCTGTAGAACAGGGCAGTAAGTGTGTACTATAGTATACTGTAGAACAGGGCAGTATGTGTGTACTATAGTAGACTGTAGAACAGGGCAGTAGGTGTGTACTATAGTAAACTGTTGAACTGGGCAGGTGGTGTGTACTATTGTAAACTGTAGAATAAGGTAGTAGGTGTGTACTATAGTAAACTATGTACAGGGCAGTATGTGTGTACTATAGTAAACTGTAGAACAGGGCAGTAAGTGTGTACTATAGTCTACTGTAGGACAGGGCAATATGTGTGTACTATAGTAAACTGTTGAACTGGGCAGGTGGTGTGTACTATAGTAGAGTGTAGAACAGGGCAGAAGGTGTGTACTATAGTATACTGTAGAACAGGGCAATATGTACGTACTATAGTAAACTGTAGAACAGGGCTGTAGGTGTGTACTATAGTAAACTGTTGAACTGGGCAGGTGGTGTGTACTATAGTAAACTGTGGAACAGGGCAGTATGTGTGTACTATAGTAAACTGTAGAACAGGGCAGTATGTGTGTACTATAGTAAACTGTGTATAGGGCAGTATGTGTGTACTATGGTAAACTGTAGAACAGGGCTGTAGGTGTGTACTATAGTAAACTGTAGAACAGGGCAGTATGTGTGTACTATTGTAAACTGTGTATAGGGCAGTATGTGTGTACTATTGTAAACTGTAGAACAGGGCAGTAAGTGTGTACTATAGTCTACTGTAGGACAGGGCAATATGTGTGTACTATAGTAAACTGTTGAACTGGGCAGGTGGTGTGTACTATAGTAGAGTGTAGAACAGGGCAGAAGGTGTGTACTATAGTATACTGTAGAACAGGGCAATATGTACGTACTATAGTAAACTGTAGAACAGGGCTGTAGGTGTGTACTATAGTAAACTGTTGAACTGGGCAGGTGGTGTGTACTATAGTAAACTGTAGAACAGGGCAGTAAGTGTGTACTATAGTATACTGTAGAACAGGGCAGTATGTGTGTACTATTGTAAACTGTGTATAGGGCAGTATGTGTGTACTATGGTAAACTATTAAATGGTATGGTGTGAGTGGTCTGTTTCTACAGCCCTGCGCAGTTTCTGTTTTGGTTCTGTCATTTTCCTCGTTCAATCGTTATAAATGGGAGCGGCTCCTTGGAACTACGGCTTAATTGCCACCTAATTTGCATAACTGTGCAAATTAATGACCTCTCAAATGAGTGTTCATTTTTCACAAGGTCTTTAAGCACTCCTTAAGAGGCGGTGTTAATTAAAATAGGGAGGGGGGGCAGAGGGGGGGAGCCCAGCGGTGCCAGGGAGAGCTGGCATCGCCACGGCAACAATATGACTGTTAACTATCGCTGCTGGTACTGGGGTCTGCCCTGACTCTTCAGTTTCTGTGTGAGTGAGCATGTGTGTGGGCGGGTTGCTGAGTGAGTGAGTCAGTGAGCGAGTCTGTGTGTGAGAGAGAGAGAGAGTGAGAAAGACATAGACATAGATTCAGTGTTCAGCGTGTGAGCTGTGAATGTTAATATAGCGAGTGAGTGTGTGTGATTCAGTGTGTGTGTGTGTGTGTCTGTAGGTATTGTAAGTGAGTGAGTGAGTTTGCAATGCAGTGTTTTTTAGTGTGAGTGTACGTTAGACAGCTGACAAAACCACAGACATTTCATGCACATGCTCATTTCTTCTGCTGGTAACACACCAGTGTATAGCGACTCCTTAGCCGGCTCATTGTCTGCGTCTGCCGTGTGTAAGCATTCCATGGAATGCCCAGCACCAACAGGCTGGTCTGACCCCCCAGCAGAAGGTTCTGGAATGTTGTAGCTGCTACAGTGTAGCATTGGATCTCAGCTTATGAGCCAGTGGGCCTCTGTGACAGTGCTGCTGGTAAACAGAATGGAATCGCTGCAGTCAAATTGAGCGCTCTCACTGCTCAGTGCTAAGATACATCTTCACCTGCTTCCTGGCTGTAGATACCCAGTCTTGTGAGAACTTGCAGTTCTGTATGCGGGGCAAGGCACAGGAACGTACCCCCGTTCCAGCGCCGTGCTGAGGGGAACAGCAGGGGTACCCCAAGCCCTGATTCAGTTACCTCATTTAAAAACCTCAGAGAGAACTGTGTGTTCCACTCTTTATATGTGCTGCTCATAATATACATCTGTATTATCATATCACGCACACACACTCACACACACACACACACACACATCAGAAGGATTTTTTTGTCTGACGCATTCCTTAGCGTGTGACTCCTGTTTGGCACATTCTCAGCAGTATATTTCCTGTTTAACTCATTTTCGGCAGTGTATTTCCTGTTTGGTTCATCCTTAGCAGTGTGTTTTCTGTTTGGCTCGTTCTCAGCAGTGTATTTCCTGTTTGGCTTATTCTCAGCAGTATATTTCCTGTTTGGCTTATTCTCAGCAGTATATTTCCTGTTTGGCTTATTCTCAGCAGTATATTTCCTGTTTGGCTTATTCTCAGCCGTGTATTTCCTGTTTGGCTCATTCGCAGCAGTGTATTTCCTGATTGACTCATTCTCAGCATTGTATTTCCTGTTTGGCACATTCTCAGCCGTGTATTTCCTGTTTGGCTTATTCTCAGTGGTGTATTTCCTGTTTCACTCCTTGCTCTCATGTATCGGGGTCCTCCATGGTTTCTGCTCCTTCACACTCTCTCTCTCTCTCTCTCTCTCTCTCTCTCTCTCTCTCTCTCTCTCTCTAGCCATGTTTTTTTCTCTCTCGCCATACTCTCTGCACTGTTCAATCAGACTCTAACCCACCCCCCCCCCGTTCTCTCCTTTACCTGGTCTTTCTCTCTCCTCCCTTTCTGTCTCCCTTTTCTCTCGTCTCTAGCTTTCCTCTCTATGTGCACCCCCCCCCCAAGTGAAAAGTGCTGAATTCCCGAGGGAGCTGATGCAATTAAAATGCTAATCCTGTCTGTCGGCAGAGAGAGGGAGAGGGGGAGGAGGGGAGGGGGGTGGGAGACTGACAGCATGAGGGATTGCAGAAGTCGAAATGGAGAACGGGGGGGTGGGGGGGGGCCAAGGGGGACAGAAACGGGGTGGGGGGGGGTCGGGTGGCAGGAGCGGGTGAAGAAAATGCTATGATGGCTTTGTGTGTATGTGCGTGTGTTTGTGTGTGTGTGTATGCGCAAGAGTGTGTGTGTGTGTGTGTGGATGTCTGTGCGTATGTGTGTGTATGAACGAGAGTGTGTACCTGTATGTGTATGCGCGAGAGTGTGTCTGTGTGCGTATGTGTGTGTATGTCTGCATGTGTGTGTGTATGTGTGTGCAGATGCATTTGTGTGTATATGCAGGTGTGTGTGTGTGTATGCACGTGCAGATGTGTGTGTGTATGTGTGTGTGTGTGTGTGTGTGCAGGTTGTGTGTGTGTAGACTCCTTTAGCCCTGCTCTGGTAGTTGTGAGTGTTATCTCAGGCAGCTGGTTAGCAGAAGTGGGGATGTCATGGTTCAGCCTTTCATATTATCAGAGGGGGTAAATATTGGACTGGGAAAGAGGGATGTCTTTAAGGCTATTCTCATTTCACTCTGTTCATAGCTTCCTCTCACTCTTTCTCTCCTCTCTCAATGCTCCCTCTCTCTCTATTTTCTCTCATTCCTCTCTTTTTCCACTGTTTTGGTGAAGGGGATCTCATGACTTCCTTAGCACCAGGTGTAGCAACAGCATCTCTAGGGCCAAACAAATGGGCCAAGATGGCCGCCTCTGTTCCTTTCTGGGAGTGACAGCACTGAGAACGAGGAGAATGTGTGTGTTTAAGTGTGTGCCTGTGTTTAACTGTGTGTGTGTTTTTAAATGTGTGTGTATGTGTGCGTGTCTGAATGAGTGTGCATACGCATGCGTGCGTGTGTGTGTGCACGTGTCTGTATGAGTATGCGTGTAAGCGTGTCTGAATGAGTGTGTGTGGATTTGTGCGTCTGTGTGTATTTGTGTGTGTGTGTGCGTGCGCGTGTGCGTGCGTGTGTGTGTGTGCGTGCATATGTGTGTGCGTTGTGTGTGTAAGTGCGTCTGTGTGTGTTTAGGCGTGCGTGTGGGTAATTAATAGCAATCAGGCTTAATTGCAGTAATTAGGGGAGTCACAGGGCATTAGACTGCAGCCGGGGAAGAGGCAGGAGGAGTGAGGGATGAGGGGAGGGGAAAAGAGAGCACAGAGAGGGGGAAAGGGAGGTGTGAAAGGGTAGAGGAGGCGTGGCAGAGAACTGGGTGGGATCTCACAGCTCGCTAGGCCTGGCCCGACCCAGTCAGAAGGCCCCGATTGCTTTTTAAACCCCGCCTCCACGTTCATTTAGCGTCGCATCCTCGTCCTGCTCCTCTCTGGAGCTGTCCGTGCGTGGAATACACCGGAACCCGGTTCTCTGTGCGGAGCCACCTGCTTTAATAATGGCACATGATAAAGTCCAAAGAATTAAATAGAATAAATAAGAATAAAAAGTAAACCTGCCGAAGACGCTCCCTGTGACCATGTGACTCCCTGTGTTCACCAGCACACGGATTTAAAAGCCCTCGGCCTCCGCAGCGTCGGTTCCGAGCGTGGCAGTTATCCGAGGCGTTAGAAGAATTCAGGCGGCGTTTCGAGGTCACGCTGCCGTTCTGACTGTCGGCTCCGATTCCACGCATGATGCTCATTGGTCGTTGTGTCTGTCCGTGACGGTTATCTACAGGAATGGGCTGCCATCGTACTGAAAATTGTTTTTTTTGAAGGCCAGCACCGTTGTTATGGGATTCTACCGTTTTTCTGCAGACATAAAAGAAAATGTTTTGTTTTTTAAAAATTATTATTAATTTTTTTAAATGATACTTCTCGCCTAGCTGGTTACCACGGAGATGCTTGGGGGTGAACTTCCTGGTTGCCATGGAAATGTGGGAGTGAACTTCCTGTTTTTGTTTTTTTTGCATGAATGTGCAGTGACAGAGTTATTAATTTGTGGAGTGAGCCCTGATTATAAGTCTCACACAGATCTGAGATCAGTGGATTTATATCAGCACAGGTACAGCTGTCAGGTATTCTCAGGTTTGAGATCAGTGGATTTATATCAGCACAGGTACAGCTGTCAGATATTCTCAGGTTTGAGATCAGTGGATTTATATCAGCACAGGTACAGCTGTCAGGTATTCTCAGGTTTGAGATCAGTGGATTTATATCAGCACAGGTACAGCTGTCAGGTATTCTCAGGTTTGAGATCAGTGGATTTATATCAGCACAGGTACAGCTGTCAGGTATTCTCAGGTTTGAGATCAGTGGGTTTATATCAGCACAGGTACAGCTGTCAGGTATTCTCAGGTTTGAGATCAGTGGGTTTATATCAGCACAGGTACAGCTGTCAGGTATTCTCAGGTTTGAGATCAGTGGGTTTATATCAGCACAGGTACAGCTGTCAGGTATCCTCAGGTTTGAGATCAGTGGGTTTATATCAGCACAGGTACAGCTGTCAGGTATTCTCAGGTTTGAGATCAGTGGGTTTATATCAGCACAGGTACAGCTGTCAGGTATTCTCAGGTTTGAGATCAGTGGGGTTTATATCCAGCATTACAGCGTACAGCTGTCAGGTATTCTCAGGTTTGAGATCAGTGGGTTTATATCAGCACAGGTACAGCTGTCAGGTATTCTCAGGTTTGAGATCAGTGGGTTTATATCAGCACAGGTACAGCTGTCAGGTATTCTCAGGTTTGAGATCAGTGGGTTTATATCAGCACAGGTACCGTTAGCCAGCGGAAAGCCCCAGGCCTCGCGTTTACCCTCCGGCCGGACGCCGCCGCCGCTCCCTCACCTCTCAGTTCTGTATCCGTCTGTGCCTGAAGTGCCATTGTTTTGTGTTTGTGGCACAATTAAGCGCGGCAGACGGCACATTACCGGCACGACGCCGGGTGACGAGGCGCTCTTTTTTTGAAATTTGGGGTTCGATGACTCGAACGCCCTCTGGCACCGTGTCACGCTGTGGGGTGGGGTGGGGGGGGTTGGGCACAGGCTTAATTATTTCCTTACAGAGACGCTGGGAGCTGGAGGCTGAAAGCTCAGCTTGTTAGCAGTCAGGCTAATGTGTGTGCCAGGCCCTTTCGGGGAGCACTGCGCTTCCGTGGCTCAGAGGCCGCTCCTGATCTGACTCCAGTGTGTCTGACTGCATAAGCACAGCGAGCTGTGTGTGTGAGACTGTAGGCCAGTAGGGCTGGCTAACAGAAGTGTGTCTTTCCCCCAGAAAAGATGGGGTGAGATTCAGAGATGGTGCTTCAGGTAGCGCCACTGTGGGCCTTGAAAATGGCTTGTGATATGGATCTGATATTTAGTGTAGCTTTCAGCTCATTGTATCTGATATTTAGTCTGTATTAATGTGACTTGTAGCATAATTAAGCTGATATTGTGTATAAGTATGGCTGTGTAGTGTAGCTTATAGCTTACTGAAGCTGATGTTAAGCCTGTATGGTTGTAACGTGTAGCTTGTAGCTTACTGAAGCTGATGTTAAGCCTGTATGGATGTAACGTGTAGCTTGTAGCTTACTGAAGCTGATGTTGAGCCTTTATGGCTGTGTAGTGTAGCTTATAGCTTACTGAAGCTGATGTTAAGCCTGTATGGTTGTAACGTGTAGTCTATAGCTTACTGAAGCTGATGTTAACCCTGTATGGCTGTGTAATGTAGCTTATAGCTTACTGAAGCTGATGTTAAGCCTGTATGGCTGTGTAATGTAGCTTATAGCTTACTGAAGTTGATGTTAAGCCTGTATGACTGTGTAGTGTTGCTTATAGCTTTCTGAAGCTGATGTTAAGCCTGTTTGGATGTGTAGTGTAGCTTATAGCTTTCTGAAGCTGATGTTAAGCCTGTATGGCTGTCTAGTGTAGCTTATAGCTTACTGAAGCTGATGTTGGAGGCACTGACATTTTTCAGCACAAAGAACCTGATTTAGCCACGCACACTCTGGAAGTGAGTGTGTGTGTAAAGTTCTCCCACATCACTGCATACATTGCACGCACGCGTGCACACACACACATACACTTCTCTTTTCTCGTTCGTTTGTTTCCCATTTTTTCACACATTCTTTATTTTTCTCTCACTCTTTCTAATGTTTTTACTGTCTTTTGTGTGTGTGAGTGAGTGAGTGAGTGAGTGAGTGAGTGGGGGCAGTATCAAGGTCATTAGTTCAGTTGGCTGTGTCTGCTGCATTCTTAGCCAATGAGGCTGGGGAGCTTGGGGGGCCTGGGTGAGAGAGAAAGTGGGAGGGAGAGAGAGAAAAATGTTGTTGGGGAGAGAAGTTCTGAGATTAAGTTGAAAGGGAGTTTTTTTTCTACAACAGGATTTGGAAGGTTTTGGGGAGGGATTAAGGATTCAGGTTGGGACAGAGCAGTGGAGACGTTGAGTGTTGAGCATGCCATGAGGGTCCTGAGTGTGCGATAGGGCTGAGTATGTGCGATGCTTGTATGTTTGTCCTGGCTGACTGGCAGGAGTGATTCAGCCGTGAATTATATTCTGTTTGGCTCTTCTCCTTCTCTTAACCCTGTCAAGAATAGGTTTTTTTGGAATGTTTTTTCAATGTTCTAGAACACTGCTTTCAGTTACCAGTAGTGATTGTGACATCAGCATTAGAATGTTCAGTTAAGAACACAGTGTTCTGTTAAGAACAGAACGTTCGGTTAAGAACATTCTAATCACATATTTTGACCTCACAACTTAAGGGGTTAAGCACACACATGCATTGTTCTTCTGCTTTGTTCTCTAGTGCTCTAACGCCGCGAGCAGTCCCCTGGATTCCTCTTGGTTTTTATTGGATGAAGCCCCTTCCTTCAGGTCTTGTCTTGCCCGTGGTGTCAGCCGGAGAGAGCCTCCTTCTGAAACGGTCACGAGCGGTCCGTTTGAGAAGGAGAATACATTCGCGTAAACACGAGCAGCGGTAAACTTGGCTTTGGGCCTCTGTTCAGTGGTGCTGGCCAAACAAATCCCTGAGTTTTCAAGGCACTGCTGTCAGGTTGTCAGTGTGTTCCATTTCAGTATGAACCAATTCAGGAAATGAATTTGAAATTAAATTTGGGGATCGAAAAATACCCATTATGCTCATTTAAGGAGAACTCCTCAATTAATTGTGCATCAGCTCATCTCCTGGATTGATAATATCCCCTGCTCTGCTGATGGTTTGAATGTCAGTGTTTATTATACACAGGATGGCTCTCTTTCCTGCTGTATTGGGTCGTAATTGCCGCTGTTTTAACTGTCCCGTTCGTCTCTCTTCTGTGTGTGAGACGGGCTGAAATCCCTTGATCAGTTTTACAGGGGATCCCAGGTTATTACAGTCATAATATCTACCCCAGAACTGCTTTATTAAGACTAAATAGACTATCCTCTTACATTTAATAGTTTTTCTTGTGCCATTTCCATCAGTCGGGTTGATTAGACATCAGAGATGAAAGGAGCCGTCTGATTGGTCCACGCGTCATCCTCTGGTCCTTTGATTGGTATTGATTACAGTGCTAGATCTATTGATTTCTCTTTTCCTCATAATTTAATTTACTTTATTGTGTCCAGCGTATTTTCGTTTTTATGATGTGTGTTGAAAGGGACTGAGCGTTTATTTTGGCACTCCCAAAATGCATCAGTTTTTCTTTAAAATTGTCTGTGAGTGCCCTGTCACCCCATCCAGTGTAACTGTACGACAGAGGTGTGTGTGTGTTTTTATGTATATGAGAGATGAGTTTGTTTGTGTGTATATAAGAGATGAGTGTGAGCATGTGTGTGTGGATATAAGAGGTGTGTGTGTGTGTGTGTGTGTAAGAAATGAGTGTGTGTGTATGAGATGTGCTTTCGTGCGTGTGTGTGTGTGTGTATAAGAGATGTATGAGTGTATTTGTGTGTGTATAACAGATGTGTGTGTGCGTGCGAGTGTGCATGTGTGTGTATATAAGTGATTTGTGTGTGTGCGTGCATGTGTGTGCGTGTGCGTGTGTCTATAAGAGATGTATGTACGCGCGTACGTTTGTGTGTGTGTGTGTGTATGTGTACATGCGTGAGCGTGTGTGCGTACGTGTGTGTGTGTGTTTGCGTGCATGCGTGTATGTGTGTGTGTGTGTGTGTGTGCGCGTGCGTGTGTTTGTGTTTGTGTGCGTGTGGGAGATAGAGATAATAGTAAAGTAAGTGTGTGAGGGGTTCATAGAGGTCCAGCTTTAATAAAGTGCTGCAGCGGAGCTCCTGAAAGCTGTACTTATGGCCTGCAGAGCCGGTCCTGACAGTACACACAGTCCCATTACAGACCCCATGATTCACACACTGTACCGCCCAGCCCTTTACCCAAGCCGCTAGCCTGGCTGGGTGCTGCCACCTGCTGGAAAAGAGGGGAACTGCGGCGGGCTTTTTGTTTTCTAAGAAACCGCTCTTCTATGAAACAGCGCGGGGGGTAGGGGCACCGGGAGTCACATGAGTCCTCCCTGCATGTAAATATGGAACCTTCTGGAACCTGCTGCCACTGGTCAATTCTGGCCATGACCTCTGACTTGCTGTGTCTTGTTGATATTCCTGTGGCCTGTCTGAGCGGTCTTATATTTTTTGCCCCGACAGTTCTTGGGGTTCCTCTTTTGTTGCATCTGCGGTTTCTGTCCAGCTTTTCTGTAGTTTCATTCTGAGATTTTCCTGTAGTTTTTCCTTTGAGCCTTTCCTTTAGTTTCTAAATTATTTGTTTGTCTCCGATAATTTCTGTAGCTTCACTGAGCTTTTCCTGCAGCTTTTCTGAGTTTTTCCTGTAGTTTCACTGAGCTGTTCCTGTAGTTTTTTTTTTTGTTTCCTGTAGTTTTTTGTTGTTTCACTAACCTTTTTTCTGCAGTTTGTGTGAGTTTTTCCTGTAGGTTTACAGAGCTTTTCCACTAGTTTCGCAGCTTTTACCTGTAGTTTTATGTAGCTTTTCCTTTGGTTTTTCTGAGTGTTTCCTGTAGTTGCAGGGTGCTTTTCTTGTAGTTTCTTTGACTTCCCGGCGGATTCTCTGTAAAAGTGCCGGTGTAAGCGACCTTCCTTTCTCTTCCACAGTGCTCAGTATTCGGGGGGTACAGGAGGAGGACCCCCCCGACCCCCAGATCATGCGGCTGGACAACATGCTGCTGGCGGAGGGCGTGTCCGGGCCGGAGAAGGGCGGGGGCTCGGCGGCGGCGGCAGCGGCGGCGGCGGCAGCCGGGGGGTCGCCGAACGACGGCAGCATCGAGCACTCGGACTACCGAGCGAAGCTGGCCCAGATCCGGCAGATATACCACTCCGAGCTGGAGAAATACGAGCAGGTGAGGCTGAGCGCCGGGCGTGGAGCGGGTGGGGGCGGGTGCGCCAAATCAGGGGCTTCTCAAACTTCTCAGCCTTGGGTGCCCCCTCCCACTTCCAGAGCATGCTTTGTCATTGCCCAGGGCTCTATACGCTAACATTTTTTTCTGTTGAAAATTGAAAAACATTATGAGCACACTACTGCACCCCAATTAGTAGATGTGCTCCTACATTAAATCAGGGGGCTGTAGTTTGTTTTGGACAAAAGCGGTGTGTTTGGGGGACATTCAGAAATGGTATGAGAACCCCAGCGCCAAATCGGACAAACGTTTTGGAAAGTGCCGAATTTCGCCAAGAATCAGCGGATATTCAGTAGACGAGCGAGGGTGGACTTTCAGCCGTGCGCGGACTGAAAATGACCTTTTCAGCTTTTTTTTCTGTTCCGAAACGGAGCGGGCGGCTGTGTCTGTGCAGGGTCACATGACTGGTAATTGATGACACGGCTGCGGTCCCAGGGGCAGGTGCTCTCTGGGCACATTGATTGCGACTCTTTCATTAGGCCTTAATCACAGAGCTGCTAAACCAATCAGAGGCTCTGCATTAGAGCCCGAACTCTACAGGGACCTGACCACACACACACACACACAGAGTGCACACACATACACACACATTACACGCACACACACACTTACACAGACACACACTCACATGCACATGCACACACACACACACACACACAGAGTGCACACACATACACACACATTACACGCATACACACTTACACAGACACACACTCACATGCACATGCACACACACACAGAGTACACATACTCTTTCACACACACACACACAGTCGCACACTCATATACACACACACACAAAATCTCCCAAGCGTGCACAAAGGACAACCTATATACAAGGTGTTTGCTCAAAGGGATATATACTGTGTGCGTGTGTGTGTGCATTCTTATAGACAGGGATATGTGATTTTGTATTATGTACAGGGATGGGCTGTGTGTATTTGTTTGTGGACAGATGTATGTATGTTCATTTGTTTCTCTCTCTCTCTCTCTCTCAGGCGTGCAGTGAGTTCACTAACCATGTGATGAACCTGCTGAGGGAGCAGTCTCGAACCCGGCCCATCTCGCCCAAGGAGATCGAGCGCATGGTGGCCATCATCCACCGCAAGTTCAGCTCCATACAGATGCAGCTCAAACAGAGCACCTGCGAGGCCGTCATGATCCTGCGCTCACGCTTCCTCGACGCCAGGTGTGTGTGCAGTGTGCGTGCGTGTGTGTGTGTGGGGTGTGTGTGTGTGTGTGTGGGGGCGTGTGTGTGGGACGGACGGGCGTGCATGCGTGCGTGTATGTGTGTGTGTGTGTGTGTGGAGAGTGCGTGCGTGTGTGTGTGCTAGTGTGTGCATGTGAGTGCGTGTGTGTGTGACTGAGTGAGTGACTGAGTTATTGAGTGACTGAGTGTGTGTGTGTGTGTGACTGAGTTACTGAGCGACTGAGTGACTGAGTGTGTGTGTGTGACTGAGTGAGTGACTGAGTTACTGAGTGACTGAGCGTGGGAGTGTGTGTGTGAGTGTTTTTTCCTGGCTCTTATACATGTCGTCATTGTTTTGTAGACGCAAGAGGCGCAACTTCAACAAGCAGGCGACAGAGGTGCTGAATGAGTACTTCTACTCCCACCTGTCCAACCCCTACCCCAGTGAGGAGGCCAAGGAAGAGCTCGCCAAGAAGTGCGCCATCACCGTCTCTCAGGTCAGGGGTCAGCGTGGGGTCACCGTCTTTCAGGTCAGGGGTCAGTGTGGGGTCACCGTCTCTCAGGTCAGGGTCAGCATGGGGTCACCGTCTCTCAGGTCAGGGGTCAGTGTGGGGTCACCATCTCTCAGGTAAGGGGTCAGCATGGGGTCACCGTCTTTCAGGTCAGGGGTCAGCATGGGGTCACTGTCTTTCAGGTCAGGGGTCAGCATGGGGTAACCGTCTCTCAGGTCAGGGGTCAGCGTTGGGTCAGGTGTCAGCATAGAGTCACTGTCACTCGGATCAGGGGTCCGTGTGGAGTCAGTCTCTTAGGTCAGGGGTCAGCATGACATTACGGTCTCTTAGGTAAGGGGTCAGCATGACGTTACGGTCTCTCAGGTCAGGGGTCAGCATGACGTTACGGTCTCTCAGGTCAGGGGTCAGCATGACGTTACGGTCTCTCAGGTCAGGGGTCAGCATGACGTTACGGTCTCTCAGGTTAAGAGTTCATGGGGGGTCACCGTCTCACCGGTGAGGGTTCAGTTTGGGGTGAGAATCTCGGGTGAATTTCACCTGTCGTTACTTTGGCACATCATTTGCTATGTTAAATTTATCCGTTATTCCTGTTGAGATACGGGAAACCTTCAGTGTTCAGAATGTGGTTATACATCACATCAAGGCAACATCACGGTCCTGCAGATTCCTCCTGTACAACATCAGAAGGATTCTACCATCCCTGACTACACACTCCACCCAGCAGCTTGTCCAGGCTATGGTGATCTCCTGCCTTGATTACTGCAACTCTCTCCTTGCAAGCCTGCCAGCTTGTGCCATACATTAAATTACATTACAGGCATTTAGCAGACGCTCTTATCCAGAGCGACGTATAACATCAGTTCAAAGTGCAACAGCCACTACAGATGATTCAGAATGCTGCTGTCTGACTTGTCTTCAACCTTCCCAAGTTCTGTCACGTAACTCCTCTGCTGAGGTCACTCCACTGGCTACCGGTCGCTTTCAGGATCAGGTTCAAAGCCCTGACCCTCGCCTTCACTGCAGCCAACAGGATGGCCCCCGTCTACTCACAGGACAGGATTCAATTCTGTACACCCGCTCGACCACTCTGCTCTGCGGCAGCAGGGTGCCTTGCACCCCCTGTAATCCGGGTAAAGGGTTCCCGCTCGTCCCGACCACGGAGCTTCTCCACCCGAGCTCCTCAGTGGTGGGACGAACTCTCTGTTCCTCTACAAATCACTCCCTCATTGCTCATCTTCTGCCAGGTCTGAAGACTCGTCTCTTCAGACTATACCTGGACTAACTATCACCACTCTGCAGGGCACTCCCAATCTGGGATCATTTTTTTCACCCAAGTCCCCCTCTTTCATGCTACACGTTTACCTCCTGTGCTACTTTCATGTTACATGTACCTCCATCCAGAACTTACTTTTGATGTTGTACCTTGTAATGCCTCCTAGTTTACTTAGCATAGGTTCACTCAGAGAGTAATGTTTACTGTGTGAACTGGACCTAATTTGGTCATGGCTATGAAGAACTGTTACAAAATGAGTATGGTACCTTATTGGACCTTTACGGACCTTTATTTTGTAGTTGTTCCAATGACCTTTGGTACGCTCTTATTGTATGTCGCTTTGGAAAAAAGCGTCTGCCAAATAAATGTACTGTAATGTACCTGGCTGATGGATCGTCTCTTTCCCCCTCTCACCTCTAAGGTCTCGAACTGGTTCGGCAACAAGAGAATCCGCTACAAGAAGAACATTGGTAAGTTCCAGGAGGAGGCCAACCTGTACGCAGTTAAAACTGCAGTGGACGCAGCCAGCGTTTCGGCCCAGGCAAGCCAGGCCAGCTCTCCGGCCACGCCCAACTCAGGTACCGCCCACCCGCCCCACCCCCTCACACGTCCCGCCCCCCTCACACGCCGCTCCACTTCCTGTGCTATGCGCGCCATCTGCCCTCACAAAGCACACACACACACACACACACATACACGTGCACGCACACTCAAACGCAAACATGCATTAACACACATACACACAAACACACGTTACCACACAAACACACATTGACACTCTCAGACACTCTCACACACACCCACACACACACACACACACACACTCTCACTTGGATGCACAAACGCACGTATATACACACACACACACACAGAATGCAAACATGCACACACACACAACATGAACATACATATAATCACGCAAACACACGTACACACTCCTAAACATACAAAAAAACACGCCGCACACACACAGTTCACGCACCTCATATAAACACATACACTCGTACATACTTACCCACACATGAACGCACACTCACACATATGCAATAAAACAGACACACACTCACACTTTCTCTCTCTCTCACACACACACACGCTCATACAGGTTGTGGCCAAATAGTCTGCAGAATTCTATAGGCTGGTAGGTTCTATGCCCCGCCCAATACAAGCTGTTCTGGCAGCACGTGGCCACACAAAGCCTGTCAGATAACTTCATTTTGGCATTTCCACTTTTTTGGCCACTGCCTGGAAGCACACACACACAAACACCGTTTACCCAGTATTCTGTGACCGAGAGTCACCGCCCCCCCCTCCCCCACGCACACCCCCGAAGTGACATCATGCTCTGACATAATACACATCTCTCCGCTCGCCACCCCCCTCCTCCCCACCACCACCACCACCTCCACTACCACCACCCCTACGTACCATTCTCGAAAGGCCAGTCCTGATTGGCTGGTGAGTTCTCCGTCATGTCACAGCTGCTGCGGTTTCAACGGTGATTTATTCCCTGGTACCACCACCATTTTTATTTACACCTGCCCACGCCCCTCTACTGCCTCCTGGTGGCTAGCTCTGACATTGGGGCTTTATCCTGAACAGCAGAGCAACAATGTGTGGAATGTGACACTGTTTGGGGTTGGGGGGATCGGAGGTCACATAAGGGACAGTGATTGCCTGTTTGCTAAATAAGGGAGTTTAATCTGGCCCCTGAGGCCAGTGGTGCTGCTGGTGTTCATTTTTCTCCTCCAATCATGCCTCTTTTCCACCAACGCGAATCTAGTTCTGGTTCTGGGCTGGAGCTAGTGCCGGTTCGCAGTTGGTTCAACTTGCGAACCTTCTAAGAACCGGTTTGCTTTTCCACGTGTTAGAGAGCCACGTCATTACGTCACTCTATACATCTGTATACATCTCCGCTTTCCCAGCAACATCGTTACCTATTAAAATGTATGTCCTGTAAAAATACACATAATAAACTGTCTAAATGTAAATAAAAAAAATTTAAAAAAACTACTTCATACATATACATTTAGTTATATTATTACAGCCTTATTTAGTCGCTCCAGTTTTTCGCGATTCGGAATTTTTGGAATTCAACACAACATCAAAATGCCGCATTTTCTCCCAATTCTGAATCGCGAAAAACTGGAGGGACCTCTTATTCACTATATCAACTTTAAGTCAAGCAACACGCTCAGAATTATCTCATCGTGACCCATTAAATCCAATGGCACAGACGTTGCTTCATAATTTCAAACTGCTTTCCTAACGGCTATTTTGCGTCCTGTGACTTGGGTTACAACTGTGAATATGTACGGATTCCTAGTCGTAACTGGTAGCGACCACGTTGCAAGACAGGACACTTAAACTGTATGCTAGCAAATTTATGTAAAGTTCCATTCATTTATATGGGGAGGTCGATACACGTCCCCTTAGCAAACAAAAGCTAGCGCTGGACCACCTCTGACTTATTTGCCGGCACAAAAACAAACAGCGAAAGTACTGAAAAAATAATCACTGGAGGATAACAAGGACATTTTTTCCTACATAACTAGGTACAGGTTGTTACCGATATTTTGCCTGTTTCATATATAGTTGCAAAGTTTACGTTTTCCTGTCTGTCGAACGAAGGTGGTCTCACTCTACCTGGCGGTCACAAAGTGTTAGTTGGTCTTGGTTAGTCACGATAATCCCGCCTCCAGCCCCTGACGAAAGCGGTTCTTGGTTCTAGACCAGCTAAGAGTTGGTTCCTCTTTGGAACCAGTTTTCCTGGCCGAGAGCCGGTTCTTTTGCTGTCGGCAACGGAAGAACTAGTTCGCGATTAGGCACCGGCTCCGAACCGGCCCTCAAAATGCCTTGGTGGAAAAGGGGCATCAGAGACTGCTTTAGAACTGGGTCACCAGGTGGGTGGGATCTCTGGCCAATCAGTGACAAATCAGTTAGCCGATGGGTAGAAATAAAAGCAGCAGCCCTACTAACCTCCTGGGTCAGATTTGAGCAGCCCAGCTCAAAGTTAAACCTGCCATCCCCTGCAGTGAATTTTGAAAGAATTTAGCCTTTCAACCACTCCCCCCCCACCTCCCCTCCCCCAAGAATAAAAGGGAGCCATCTGTGTGTGACCCATAACCCCCCCAGACAGCCAGCTTTGTAAAAATACTGTGTTGTCAATGAAGTGGAGCTCTCTGCTGGTTCGTCTTTCCCATGCACTGCAGTGAGAGAGTGAGCCAGCAGTAACAGCGCCACCTGGTGTTGTGTTGTGTTCCTGCAGGCGGATACCCTGCTCCCTGCTACACACCTGACGGCCGGTTATGAGGAGCTGCCAGAGAGAGACCTGCACCCCCACACTGCCTGGAGTGAGAACTACACAGTCTCAAATGCACACACACACACACACACACTGCACACCCACACTGCCTGGAGTGAGAACTACATAGTCTCGAATGCACACACACACACACACACACTGCACCCCCACACTGCCTGGAGTGAGTACTACATAGTCTCTAATGCACACACACACACACACACTGCACCCCCACACTGCCTGGAGTGAGTACTACATAGTCTCTAATGCACACACACACACACACACACACACACACTGCACCCCCACACTGCCTGGAGTGAGTACTACATAGTCTCTAATGCACACACACACACTGCTTGGAGTGAGTACTGCATAATCTCTAATGCGCACACACACACACACGCTGCTTGGAGTGAGTACTACATAGTCTCTAATGCACACACACACACACACACGCTGCTTGGAGTGAGTACTACATAGTCTCTAACGCACACACACACACACACACACGCTGCTTGGAGTGAGTACTACATAGTCTCTAATGCACAGACACACACACACACACTGCTTGGAGTGAGTACTACACAGTCTCTAACGCACACACACGCTGCACACACACACACTCTGCACAAACACACAGTACACACTACACACTGCACACACACACTGTACACACTACACACACACACAACCACACTGCATGTATATGCACATACGCTGCACTCTACACATGCACACGCACGCACACACACACACACAGTTATCCACTGCTGCATCTTACTACTCTCTGTCTCTCTCTCTCTCTCTCTCTCTCTCTGTCTCTTTCTCCCAGTTTGCAGGACAGCACCAACCCCTCCCCCTCATTCCCAGCAGCCCCCACTCTGACATGAGCATATACTCCATTCCGCTGCCCCTCACACTCTGACCCTCGCCACTGACAGACGCGCACACCGTCAGCCAACCCCCTGGCATTCTGGCCTGGACAGCAAGCAGGAAGTCCCTCCCTCTCCCTACTGCAGGAGGCGGGTTAAAGAGGCGGAGGGGGCGGAGCAACACTACACCTCAAACGTCTGCGAGGAGCTCCTGTTTTTCTCTCCACTGTTTACACTCTGTACTTCCTGTGCTGTGTTCCTGCTCCAGGCTCAGAGTGAGTGTGTGTGTTTGTGTGTGTGCGTGCGTGTGTGTAGAGTGTGTGTGTGCGTTTGTGTGGTGTGAGTGTGTGTGTGTGTGTGTGTGTTTATGCGTGAGATCATGTATGTGGGCTTGCATAATTGCACCCATGTTCACAACCAAAAAAATCTTTTTGGATGTCTATTCTGTTTTCCAGCTGATGCTGTGCTGTCGCGCACACACAAGCACGCACACGCACTCCAAAACAGTACTGGTCAGTGTGGTGATGCACATCATTTCCGCTGTGATGTGACTCTGGTCTCGCTGTTACCATGGAGACCATTTAGTCCTCCCCTTGTATCAGAGAAGGAGAGAGAGAAAGAGAGAGAGAGAGATAGAGAGAGGGAAGGAAGGGAGAGACACAGAGAGCTCTAATAAACACAGGATGATGTATTCTCACTACAGCATGCGTTTATGTTCCTTCAGTTTCCATTTTGCACTCCGCTTGACGTTTCTTAGGGTTTTTCTTTAATCTTGTTGGCTCAGGCTCACATTTAGACGCACACATACAGATACTACAGATAGGCGTACTCTCTTTCACACACATGCGCAAAGGCAATTATCCATTCATTCTGTGTTTTTAGTGTGTGTGTGTGTGTGTCATTGTGTGTTGGCCTGTGTGTGTCATGTTGTGGATCACAGTTGTTGTGGTGTGGTTTTGTGTGTTGTGGGTGTGTGTTGCATGTGTGTGTGGTGTGCGTACATTTGTGTGTGAGTGTGTGAGAGTTGTGATGTGTGTGTGCGGTGGGTTGTGGCAGGATGTGTGTTAGTTATGGCAGGGTGTGTGAGTTGTGGCAGGGTGTGTGTGTGTGTGTGTGAGTTGTGGCACAGTGGGTGTGTGTGTGTGTGAGTGTGGCAGGTGGGGTGTAGTGTCAGGTTGGTGTGGGTTGTGGAAGGGTGTGTGGGTTGTGGCAGGGTGTGTGTTTATGTGTGTTGTGAGTTGTAGCAGGGTGTGTGTGTGTGTTTGCAGTGTGTGTGGTGTGTGGTGATGAGGTTGTAGTGCAGGGTGTGTGTGTGTGATTGTGTGTGGAGTTGTGGCAGGGTTGTGTGTGTGTGTGGTGTGCAGGTGTGTAGTTGTGGCAGGGTGTGTGTATGTATGTGTGTGTGCGAGTTGTGGCAGGGTTTGTGTGTGTGTGTGAGAGAGTTGTGGCAGGGTTTGTGTGTATGTGTGAGTTGTGGCAGGGTTTGTGTGTGTGTGTGTGTGTTGTGGTGTGTGTGTGTGTGTGTGTGAGTTGTGGCAGGGGTATGTGTGTGTGTGTGTGTGTGTGAGTTGTGGCAGGGTGTGTGTGTGAGTTGTGGCAGGGTGTGTGTGAGTTGTGGCAGGGTGTGTGTGTGTGTGTGTGTGAGTTGTGGCAGGGTGTGTGTGTGAGTTGTGGCAGGGTGTGGTGTGTGTGTGTGAGTTGTGGCAGGGTGTGTGTGTGAGTTGTGGCAGGGTGTGGGAGAGGTTGGTGCTCTGCAGCCTCGGCTGTGTTTTTCATTTTTTATAACCTCGTTCTGTTTCTTTTTTAATTTTAAACTTTAGTCCAGATTGTAGCCAACTTTTTTCTAATGCTGTTTCACAAAGAACGCACCAGCCACCAAATAAATCTAGAGTTTATTAGCAGATGGTAAATTACCTGTTTGGGGTTGGGTGGCAGGGTTGGGGGTTGGATGGGTGGAGTTTGTGGGGTGGGTGGGTGGGGGGTGTTGGAGGGAGGGGAAGGTTTACAATGTTACAGAAAATAATTTTAAAAATGTAAAAAAAAAAAAAATGTTTTAAAATGTTTTGGTCTTCCATGCATGTGGTCTTTTTGAGGTGTTCTAGCGATTGATTGTATTTCTTCATTTTTAAACATTACATAGATAAAAAATTGTATACAGTGAAAAAAATCTTCTAAATAACGAAAGACCAAAAATGGATGAACACATTATTCTTAAGTAATCACAATAACTTACTGTGTCATTGAAGCCAGGGTTGTACCCAAATTTGCGCATTTTTGGAATACGTTTCACCAGGCTGTGGTTATTCCGTCACTGTGTCCTCCCACCTCTAGAGGGCAGCAGTTTTGTTCAGTGAGACACATTCTGACACACTTGGCCTGCCCTCCGCATCCAAAACCTGCACACTCAAAACACCACTGGTGTGAGCAACTACTAAGACTGCTATCTGCATTGTTACAAACCAAAAATAGTATTATCGGTAATGTAATTGTGATTTTTTTTTTTAACTCATAGTTGTAATAAATAATGAAATACAATAATAATAATGATGGTACGTAGACTTAAGGTGGGGAAGGAGGAAGAGATGGTGGGGTGGGATGTGTATGCGTGCGCATGTGTGCGTGGGAGGGGTTGCACACGTTTTTTTTTTTCTTAGTCTTGGTGTTATCCTTTTTTTTTTGATCTTCAGTGTGCCTTGAAAGATGGTTTCATCTACAGAACGCTCCATAGATCAGTTACAGGTCCAGAATGTGGTCCAGTTCTCCAGACGGGGGGGCTAGGGAAGCAGGGGGGGTGGGGAGATGCTCATGAAGAGGTTCGTCTGGCAGAGGGGGCCTATAAGAATGGTTTTGGGGGTGAGGGGGGAGGGGGTATGTGAAAGGACCCCTGTAGTCAAAGCACAGAGTGTTTGGCTGTGCTAAGAAATACCTGCTTATCGCTGACGTATGGGAAAGAAAAACACTTTTAACCTATTAAAACACAATGTACCAGGTTTTTAATTTTTATTATGCAGATCTAATGTAGAATATTTTGGCATTCCAGCATAGCTTTTCTCTAGGGAGTACTGGCAAATAATGCTGGATGTGTAGAGTGCTCTGCTGCACACACACACACACACACATACAGACCTGTCCCCTGTTATTATTACACGCACATTTTATGAATAGCATTGGTTGTTTTCAGCATTTGAACTGGTATTGCTGTTCTCCCTTTTCACATCTCATTTATTGTTTTACACCATATATATTTTTCTTTTTTTTAACTCCTTGTAGCCTTTGGATGTCTCTGTACAGATATTTGGAACACTTGTTTTTAAAAAAAAAAATTGTGTTTATATATTTTCGGATCTGATTTTGGGTGTCTGGGGTCTCTTGTCCCTCTCGTATGTTTTTGTCGTGTGAAGAATGTGGTCTGAGTTTATGTGACTTATTGAACCAGGACAGGGGCTGTATGTCTAGCCTAAACCGTAAACCCCCTCACAACGTTGCAGCAGCTCATTGCTAACATTAAAAGAGCCAATCGGGCTAGCTCAAAGGCAGGAGAGAACTCAACCAGGACCCAGCGCACCTGTAGAAATACTCCTCACTTGTGTACTCCACACCTGTAGAAATACTCCTCACATGTGTACTCTACACCTGTAGAAATACTCCTCACCTGTGTACTCCACACCTGTAGAAATACTGCACACCTGTGTACTCCACACCTGTAGAAATACTCCTCACCTGTGTGCTCCACACCTGTAGAAATACTGCACACCTGTGTATTCCACGCCTGTGTTCTTCTTAGGAGTAGTGTGCACCTGTCAGAATGGATCACAGGAAGGTGTGGCACCTGTGGAAGTGATCTACCTTCCTGCCTGGTCCTCAGAGATAACAGCCTCACCCTGTGCAGATCCACACCTGCAGTGCCCCAGGTGACTGGGTGACCACACCCCTGGCCCTCCCACCTGGTGGTTCTGATTCAGCTGCCCCCCCCCCCCAACAGGAAAGTTAAATTTCTCCCACTGTTACACAAACATCTAAGATAAAATCTTTTTTTGTCTCTTTTTTTGTTTTGTTTTTGCTCATCTGTCTTTGTTAAGAGTGCTTTTAGGGTAGGTTTTTCTATTTGAATCCTCCATGACTGTATGAAGTTCTGTGCTCTAACCCCCCCCCCCTGCACACACACACTTCTGGAACAATAATGGTACAGTCCACAAAGCATTACTAAGCATTACTACTAGTGCTTGTGGTGCAGTGCTGATAGGACAATGGGAGACGGACATAGTGCTCTTGAGTCTTTTTATTGGGCAGGTACAGCTTCTGCTGAATTGGACTTGCCCTCGGACATACCAAAGCAGTCATGAAGGATTTTTTTTTTGGGAGGGGGGGAAGGTTTTTATTGTATGAAGCAGTATTTCAATATTTTATTTCTGTGTCAGTGTTTGTCTTCCCCCACCTAATCTCTATTCTCCCTGCCCCCCTCCCTTCTCTCTACCTCTCTGTGAAACAATGTAGTGTTTCTTACTAGAAAAAAACTCAAGTGTTTTGTGTGCTCTTTCCTCTTAATTTAGTTTTTTTTTTTTAAATATATATATTTTTTTTTTTTCGTTGGGTGGGGTGGGGAGGGATAAAGGTTATTTGCTTGTTTTAATGGGTACAATGGTCTTTAGTCACTACATCTTAAACTTTCATGGCGTTAAAAAAATTATTAATAAAAAAAGGAAGAGAAAACAAAACTGTTTGATTGGAAAGGTTTTTGGTCTGCTTCCATCTGCCTCACCCGTTCCATTTTCTCTCACATGGTACCTCCCGCACCCCTCCCCCCCATCCCAGACATTGGACCAGCCGTGTCAGTCTTTCTCCTGGAGTCCTGGTATCCAGCTGGCTTAGGTCTAATTCTTCAGACACCACTGGCACTGTTCCAATATGATTACAACGGGACTGCGTTTTTTTTTCAGCCAGGTTTTTAAAAGTATAAAAAGCAGTTGATTTGATGCATATTAATGTGCTTTACGTTTTTTGATAGAGTGACTATGAGTAATGTATGGGGGAATTCACAGCTTTACAACACTTTAATACTGTTTTATATAAGTCACATAGCTCTATAGATTCTTATTGGAGCTACTAAGGTAAAGCACCCTGCTAACCAGGTAAAATACTGTCTTAGCTGAGTATCCGGTCTGCAATGTTTGGGTGTGGGGTCCACTGCAGTGGCGTTTTGCTTTGCAGAACTCCAGGATTTGGTCACTGTGCTGTGAAGTTTTTTTTTTTTTTTTTGTTTGATTGATGTGAATGTTTTACTGAACACGCAAAGCATCGTTTTTCCATTGCTTCAGCGGAAATGCCCCACCCTACCATGCCCTGTGTGTGGCAGTCTACCTCCTAATTGTGCCAAATGATTTAAACATGCTTTTTAAAATGAGAACACGCAATGCTACATCGAATTCTGAATCCCCTTCATATTCATATCGGAGTAGTCACATAGCGAGTTTGTGTGTATAGGGGTCTAGATGATAGACAATTATGTCATGAGCTGACTCCATTCTGGCTCCTACCCTGTCTGTGTGTGTGTGTGTGTGTGTGTGTGTGTGTATTTTTTCAGATCCAAAATGGATGCTGCCAAGAGGCCTCAGCTGCCTGGAGAAAGGTGGGCTGTCTTGGTGTGGTGAAAGGCTGAACAGCGAGGTTGTGTAGAAAGCAGCCATGCTGTAGGAGGTTTAGGAGATTTCATGGCCAACAGATCTTTTTTAAAAATAAAAAAAAAAACGTTTTTCTTTCCTTTTGGTGAAGGGTGTGGGCTTCAGAAGGAGAGAGGAGGGGAAGGGATAGAGGCGTTACTCAAATCGTGGTCCTCCAGGGCTGAGAAATGCTGCTTTCTCCCCCTCCCTTTACCTGGGAGTCAGGTGTGAAGGTGTGAAGTCCGTAGCCAGTGTTGTTCAGTTAATGACCCTGGAGAAAAGAAAAGGGCCAGATTTGTGTATCCATGTGATGGAGGGTTTGGGGCAGGGTCATTCCTGGGATGTTGTTTGTATGTATTTTTTTTATATATTCCAATTTTTAAAATATATACAGTACTGTGCAAAAGTCTTAGGCACCCTAGATTTTTAAATATAATATCTAAGACCAAATATATACTATATGTTTATTTTTTGTTTTCTGCATTAGTGTGTCAGTAGAAAAGAGCAAATCTGAGATTTCCAAACATGAATTTTACAGATACATTTTTGTATTTTGTTAAATAAAGTGATATTTTAAGTAATAGACTACTTTTCAGATACAAACTTGATCAACGGTCTCTGGGATTACCTGGAGAGCCAGAAGCAAGCGAAACAGCCAAAATCTGCAGAAGAACTGTGGCAAGTTCTCCAAAATGCTTGGAACAACCTACCAGCCGATTGTCTTATGAAACTGCCGGACAGTGTACCTAAGAGAATTGATGTAGTTTTAAAGGCGAAGTGTGGTCACACCAAACATTGATTTTATTTAGTTTTAAACTATTTCTGCTCTTTATATTATTATTTTTTTTAAATTATATTTATAACCTTTCATTTCATTATTTTTGAAAGCACCTTAGCTGTACAGCATTTTTTTCACAGGTGCCTAAGACTTTTGCACAGTACTGTACATCCAGTTTTTTTTTGTCCTTTTTCTTAAATAAGCAGGATTCTTCTCCTTGCTGAAGGAGTCGGTTGTGTTTGACTGTGAGATCGTTTGATCCTTGTTTTGGGAGATGGTCCAATGAAGATGACTCTATCAGCCTGGACATTTAACTCTTTTACATGGCCTCGCTTCATAGGCAGGATGTTCTGTGAAATGAACAGGAAGTTTGCTCTGATTGGTTTGCTATGTTGTGTTACCAGAGGTGAAAAATCCAAGTTTATATAGTAAAAGTCCTCCCAGCTTTTTTATTCCAATTGACTGGATTTACTCGTTAGCACAGTCCTCTAGCCAGGAGGTAGAACTACTCAGTGAAATCAGCTGGCTGAGTTCATGCGCATAAGAAACACACGGCAGGACTTTATAACCCGTGTGTAACCAACATTTCGCAGGTGCATTGGAGGGGGTGGGAAAGTTAGTTCTGCTAGGTTTGTGTTGGGGTACCGTACTCAGGTGTTTCACTGGCAACAGTTTGCAGGCTACAGCCAAGACATCCTCCTAAGTTCTGCAGCCAGATGTTCAGTTAAGTCCCATTTCATTTTTAAATATTCTTATGTTTTAAGTGATCTCTAATAGGCCCAATTTTCAACTGCAGTCATCCAATACAGGTTACAACACAAATGCACATTCACATTTTCCTTCATTTATATGTTGAGTTTATGTGTTCAATTACATAGTTTTTTAAAATATACATACATGACACACACCAATACCACCCCTCCCCACACCGCCACCGTCTGTGACAGCCTGCCAGCTTTATGATGCCATTTATGGAGAATTTGGGGGTGGTAATCTAATCTAAAGCAAAAACATACACTTCAAGTAACTCCAAAGAAGCTTGAACAGCAACGTTAAGCATCCAGAGATTCTGCCTATGTGTATCATTGTTTTATTCTTCACAAAATGACTAATTTACTGTTACTTTTGTTTCGAACTATTTCCTCTGGTATGTGCAACTGGAGAATTCTGCACTCAATGAACGTACAAGCACCATAATAAAAAACATTAATTTATTTATACATTTATGCTTACAATCGTGAGTAAACACTATAATATTAATATGCTTACATGTACAGCCACCTGAAACACTGTATGTTGAAAGTAAAAAATAAAACCCTTATAGTGAACTATCCCATAGAACCATACAGTTGCACACTGCAAAAACCAAAAAAAATAGTCACACAAGTATTTTAGTCTTACATTTAGACTTAAAGTCTTATTTCTATTACTTTTTATGGTAAAGTAAGCCAGAAAATATTGCTAATGAGGTGGGACTGTTTGACTCATTTCAAGATTTTCCAATGGGGAAAGCCAATTTCACATCAAGCAAAAAGTAATTTGAAGCAAGAAAAGATTTTCTTCTTTGGTGGAAAAATAAAATTTTAAGTCATTTTAAGATGAAAATGTTTAAGACAGACTTTTTTGTTTGGCTTTTGCAGTGCAGTATGCTGGCTCATTTTGCTTTTATCTTTGCAGGAAAACTTTGATCTAAGAATCTGGGGATACAACCATCACACAGACAGTCAAAATATCCCCTCCTATTATATGATAAACTGGGTGCTTTCAATGAAGTGCCCTTTCATGTGTAGTTTCCCCAACCACCCTAACAGAAAAGGGTATTAAGCTCATTTATTTTATGTAATTACTAATATATTAAGTAATGTCATTGGTATTTTATAACTGCAATGTTTGTTTTTTTCTATAAATTTGGTCCGGAGAATGGCAGAATGGATCTTGCCAAATATCGTTGAGCGTTTCACACAAAACCAGTGTGCTGGAGCAAGCTAGCGCCTCCTCTGGTCAGTGGATACAGTGCAATAAGACTGCCGGCTAGTCAAGAAGCCCCAGAGTCATTTGGAGAAGTGGAAAGACTAACCAGCTGATCACTCTGCACATAGTTGTGGAATGATCAGAAAGTTTTTTTCTCCCCTTTTTTCATAAATAGAAAAAAAAAGATTAACTGGCAAGAAAAAGAGGCAGCAGGTGAGGGTACAGGTGCAGTAAGAGAGGGAGAAGGAGCCGATTCCTTTCGTCCGTTCTCTCACTTTCCCTAAACTGCATTCTGACACTGAGCTGACACGCTTGTCCAAAACAATTCAGGCAGAGTACTGCAGTGTCCCACCTGGGAACTGAACTTGCAACCTCCCGGCTAACAGAAAATGTTCTCACAATGTTACTAGAACGTTTTTTTTGCCAATGTTATAACATTGCCACTGCATTTCCAGCAAAGTTGTGAGAACGTTTTGTATTAGCTGGGGAATCTACAAGCCCAGCGCCCAACCCAGAACACTATAGTAATAAAGGAATGCACCATGCACTTGTGTACATTGCAGATTGGTGGTGCATGCTGTTGCTCAGCAGCTGGGGTCAATTAGTTGCAAAGGAATCTTGGGAAATCTCTCAGTTTCTGGAACCAGATGTAGCTTTGGGATATGGAAATCACAATACACGGTAACAAGCGAACTTCATTCAGAAATGGTTGTCGTTAGACATAAATGTCTAGGAAGTTAGAGAAAGAAGCAACACTTCAACACTGAGCTTCTCCTCTGTCCAACCGAATTTGAGCTTGTTTGTGTGTGTGCAGTACCTGCTGTGACCCACTCACACACGTTAGGAACAAGAATATAGATTTTCCAAGTCCAAAAAATATATTTTAAAATGTAGACAACAAGCACTTTCACCCTCTTGTGTTGCACTTGGACTTACAAACGTGCACACACACACACGCACACACACACACATAGAAGAGGCATTCAAATACACAGCAGACACCACAACAGTCCAATCAAGATTGTGAGGGGGCGGAGTTCAGGAGGCTGTCTGTCTTGGCTCCGCCCTCTGCCCGTCAATCTCCCCTCATGAAGGAAGGGGCTCGCCGCTATTCTGCAAAGCTAAGAGCTGGGCGCCGTTATTCCCGTTCTTTGCCGAGTCTGTTTCACGATTGTGATTCTGTAGAGACAGGAGGACATAATGTAGGGACAGGACTAGCAAACACACACACACATATACAAACATATATATATATACACACACACACACACACATACATATACAAACATGTGCACACACACACACACATATATATATACACACACACACACACATATATATATAACAACACACACACACACACACATATATATATACACACACACACACACACATATACAAACATGTGCACACACACACACACACACACACAGATAAAAGTCCTCAGTCAAAATCACTGTTTTTACACAAAGTGGTGAGGAATTAAAAAGGCCTTGTTGCGGTCAGGTCATTCCCTAATTTGTGCCAACTCCCCATCACTACCCCCCCCCCCCCCTAGGGAAAGGAGTTAGTCATTGATTTGAGAAATCAACATTTTTCACCACTGGGTCCTAACACTAGAGCTTAAATGTATTTTGCTCATTTTTCATAAAAATCACTTCAAACACATTTGCTTCTATATCTTGGGTTGCATTGATAATATTTAGATTAATTTAAAAGTCTGATATTTGAGAGGACTCCGAGGGCTGAAAAACTATAGTACTTATTCGCAGAGGTGAACAGTTCCCCAGTTTGAGCTGAAATTACGTTGCAGTTCCTCACTCTACCAGCAGGGACCACTACAATCACAGGAAAACTCAATTCTGATGATCAGCCCCAATGAGAATTCATACGAAACACCGCCCAAACATTTTCTGCCAGGGAACTGGTCGTGCAGTTGTTCATGAACACAAACTGAGGTTTTGGTGTAAAATTCTGGTATGACAACCTTGCTTTGTAAAGAGGGGGCTGCAGGTACACATCCTAACAATAGCCCTGATGCACTTGAGTAAGATGCTGTTCATGTAATGGCTTTTGTTTCAAATGAAAAAATTAAAACTCCAGCTCCATAAATACACAATACAATTCAATAAAAAAATCATAAAAGGGATTACCGAAGCAAACTGCAAAGTATTTTTCAAGTTGATTTGGGTCAGCAAAGTCCCAGAGGAGAAAATTAGTCACATGTAAATGCTGCACTGATAAATAGGTAATATTTTTTATTTTAAATACAATGTTTTCAATGTATGGAACAGCTTGTGAGGTAGATTCATAGCCATTCAGGCCATCCTGAACATAAGAAGAATACCTAATAAGAACATAAGAATACCAAATGAGGAGAACAGTACTATTCTAGATGGGCCTGTTCTCATTCTGTATTTTTATGTTCATATGTTCTAGATGGACTGAATGGCCTGTTCTCCTCATTATGTATTCTTATTTTACTATGTTCTAGATGGGCAGATTGGGCTCGTTTTCCAGCTATGTATTCTTATGTTCTTTCTCCCCCTTCCCACAACCCCCAACTGCCCAAAAAGCTCTTATTTCCCGGGCCGAGTACCCTCAAGCATCATTAGCTCAGCCACTTCACTGTCTCTCTGAAAGAGAGGGCAGCTCTTCACAATGCAGTCATTCCCAGCAGCTACAGAGTCCTGTATACAGTCTCAGCCACAGAGTCCTGTATACAGTCTCAGCTACAGAGTCCTGTATACAGACTCAGCTACAGAGTCCTGTATACAGTCTCAGCTACAGAGTCCTGTATACAGTCTCAGCCACAGAGTCCTGTATACAGACTCAGCTACAGAGTCCTGTACAGTCTCAGCCACAGAGTCCTGTATACAGACTCAGCTACAGAGTCCTGTATAGTCTCAGCCACAGAGTCCTGTATACAGACTCAGCTACAGAGTCCTGTATAGTCTCAGCCACAGAGTCCTGTATACAGACTCAGCTACAGAGTCCTGTATACAGACTCAGCTACAGAGTCCTGTATACAGACTCAGCTACAGAGTCCTGTATACAGACTCAGCTACAGAGTCCTGTATAGTCTCAGCTACAGAGTCCTGTATACAGACTCAGCTCAGAGTCCGATACAGTTCGCCACGAGTCCCTATACAGACTCAGCTACAGAGTCCTGTATACAGACTCAGCTACAGAGTCCTGTATACAGTCTCAGCTACAGAGCCCTAGTATCTTTTTTTTAATTATTTTTTTATTTATTACAACTCAGACCTGAAAACTTTGCTTATCCAGCATGCTGCTGGTCACACAGGGCTTGGGTTCAATACACATCTGGAACACTTTAACTTTTTAAGGTACCCATAAAAAAAACTCCTGCAGATACCTCGGACTTTTCAACAAAACACATTAATAACTCAAGATTATCAAAATAACCTGCAGGAGTTTTTACTTGGTGTCTAAAGGAGTTAGTTATTAAAGCATTTCAGATTGTGTAATTTGACCCAGGTCTTTGCATCACTGCTCAAAATGATGAGAGACCAAACAGCGGAGTTGAGGGATCTTTTCCTCGAGTATAGAACCGACATGGATACTGGAATTCCCACAGTGTGGAACAACAAGGTCAGCTTGAACAACAGACAGACAGCCAGACAGAGCCAGACAGTCACCTCTGCATGTCCAAGATCTTAGTGTAGACTCAGAACATGCGCTACTGGAAAGACCACCTCTTCCAGGGGCAAGGGAGGCATTCCCCCATTTTTACATAAATTGGCTCAATTTCGGGTGGGTTTCAGTTTTTTTTTCTCTGGAAAACGTTTAGTGCAATAACCTGTTTGTAAATGCACCTTCACACAAAATAAATTGATTGACTGAGTGATGGTTTGTTCTATTTATTGAAAATCTGTTCTCGATTTAGGAGAACAAAGCCTCCATTCCATTCAAGTTGAGTTGACTTTGGTTTGGATCTGATGGTCTGTGTATGAGTATGACCTGTTGTCACAGCATGACCTCATAGTTGCACAGGATGGGCAGGCAAAGCTGAACAATCACAGAGCACACAGATAGACATCACCAAGCAATAAAAAAACAACTCACATGGAGGCACAGGATGGAAAAAAAGAACAACTCACAAGACAGAGAGAGATGGAGAGAGAGATATGCCCGTGAACCACAGAACCTTTTCAGAAGCAATTTATTTATCATTTTATGTTTGGTCTATTTGCAGCAAAAGGAAAATAACATAAAAAAAACAAATCACAGCTCATAACTGGAATGAAACAAACAAATTAGAAATGATCCCCGACAGTCTTTTATATTACACGCTAAATACTTGTGACTAAAGATATTGGTGTTTTACAAGAAACAATTATAGACAAAGATTTTTTTTCCAGTTCTTGCATTGAAACTACAAAATCAAAAACTGCACAACACTTGCTGTATACATCTTGACTCAATGTCCCTTTTCTTAAACAATATATTACATACTAGAAAAATACAAGGCATATGTGATTTATTTTACGCAATTTGTATATATATTTTTACAGTACAGGTCTTGTGTGCAGCCCCTCTCTCTGACTACATGAGATATCTGGCAGACAGGAAAAAGTCCAGGTCTACAGACACTGCCCAACCACTCCTGATTAAGGGCAGACTGGTTACACCTGCCTGCCATCTTACAGGAAACATACATGTGCAGCCCACGTGTGTGTGTGTGTGTGTGTGTGTGTGTGTGTGTGTGTGTGTGTTTGTGTGTGTGTGTGTGTGTGTGTGTGTGTGTGTGTGTGTGTGTGTGTGTGTGTGTGTGTGTGTGTGTGTGTGTGTGTGTGTGTGCGTGTGTGCGTGTATGTGTGTGTGTGTGTGTATGTGTGTGCGTGCATGTGTGCATGCGTGTGTACGTGTGAGTGCGTGTGTGTAAGAGTGTGTGTGTGTATGTGTGTGCATGCATGTGTGCATGCGTGTGTACGTGTGAGTGCGTGTGTGTGTGTGTGTGTGTGCATGCTGTGTGCATGCGTGTGTCGTGAGTGCTGTGTGTGCGTGTGTGTGTGCGTGGTGTGTGTGTGTGTGTGTGCATGCATGTGTGCATGCCTGTGTACGTGTGAGTGCGTGTGTGTGCGTGTGTGCGTGTGTGTGTGCGTGTGTGTGTGTGTATGTGTGTGCGTGCATGTGTGCATGCGTGTGTACGTGTGAGTGTGTGTGTGTGCACATGTATGATTCTACCCTGACTCTGTAGAGAGACTAACCACAGAAAAAGAAGCCTCATCTGATGAAGAGACATCCGCATAATGAGGATCTTCAGCTTTAGCACTCAGTGCTTTAATGCCCTGCTACTCACTGTTTGTAGGGCATGATGCTAATATTTCACCCTCAAATACACGCAGTTAACAAATCTTGGCTCTAAACCGAAGAGATCAATAACTACCACCAACAACCCGTAAACACTGAGGACAAGACCATAGCGTTGCTGAAACGTTACAGAACCGTTTTGGGAACGTTAACTATTATCTAAACTTGCGTGCTACCTTCAGCATTAAACATTAACGGGTAAGTCTTTTTTTTGGCTGAACAATCTGACATCTGTCAGCAATGACTAATTGTAACCCCCTGAAATTTCATATCACCTTTCAGTTTGTTCAGATTACAGTTTTTCCTCAGTTGTTTGCACACCAACACTGGTACCTGAGACACAAAACCTGAAACTCATGTACCTAACCCTATACCACGTCCGCAAAAACACCGCTTTTCCTCGAAAGTCAAAACCACACTTTTTGCAAAACACCACACACAATTCTCCAGATTCAGCACAATGTTTATAGATATAATCTCTTGTGTTCACATGGAGAATACTGCCATTAAAAATGTTAAACTTAAATTACCACTCGACCACATTGATTCCTCTCAGGAAAACACTTGTTACTTACGATAACTGTTCAAATGTAAATCAGAGCTTCAGCAATGTACGAGCCAAAGGTGTCTCTCAACTCCTATAGCCAGTCAGAGACTGAAGACAGGATGCAGTCTAATTTTGATTTATTAATTTATCTGCATACAGTTGACCTATTTTCTACTGTACGTTCTGCATATAGAACACTTAACATACCCTATACAAATTTTTTCCAGAGTATTTTGATCATTGTATTAGTGTTTTCTATTTGAGTGTAATAACATTACAATCTTTTCAAACAGGCTACTGTAATAAGTAGTAAGAATGGAACTGAAAAAGGCATAAACTTACTAAAATATTCATAGTAATGTTTTCCACTGTCCACGTCAGTGTGGTTCTCAGAAACACCTCTTCATATGATGGTGTGTGCGTGTATCATTTGAGCACAAACTGCCATGCTGAGAGGACATAACGCGGTTCTGAACACAATGTCTCTCTTCGCAGAAGATTTGAGGAGTTTGGCGTTTTGCGGCTGCGTTTTCCGTTTCGCGTTATGAGTTCTGAGAAAATGAGGTACGGCTTCAGAAAGACGTGTGCAAACAGTTGAGAAAAAACTGTAAATGACATTTTTGTGACCTTTAAAACAGCACAGCCTCACTGAGCAAGCAAACCCAGCAGCATGCAAAGATCAAAGGGCAAGCCTCTACATCAGTCACACTGACAGAAAAAAAAGAAAAAAGAACCCTTATCAGGTTAAAAATGCACCCGCCCTTCCTGGACCCTCGTTTACAGCAACGCCGTCGCACAGCGGCTGACTTTCTGACCGCGTTCGGAAGGGAGATCTTTTAGGGGCGCGACGTTTCCAAGGAGACGGAAAACTGAAAGCGCTCCTCTCAGCCTGAACTGCGGGCGCCCTCCCCCCTCCCCCGCACGTTCAGACCCTCCCCAAAATATAAACAGCACATGGGGGGGGGGGGGCGGCGCATGTGGACAAGAGCTCTGCTCAGAGCGCTGTATAAACAGCATATACTGTACCTCTATACACACACGCGCCCGCACCGCACAGCCGCATGCATGTATTCATTCCTCCTCTGCAGCTACAGCACGTACTGTACCCAAGCAGAGAGCAACCGGCCCTCGGGTTCCAATGTTTTTGGTCCATTTTGCACATTTCTCCTAAAAGTGCTTTGTTTTTTTCCCCCCCCGCTGTGGTGCCGCCCCCTTTTGCGCTCTGACGCGAAGCGACACATCTTTCCTACATCTGCTAAAGGCCGTTTCTGAGAGACTTCGGCCATTTTGAAAAGAAGAAGACCCTTCGGAATACAGGGACATGGGTGGGGTTGGGCACAAGTGCGTTCTCAGACACACGCTAAGCGGCGAACTGTGACCCCACGCTCTGCACTACTCGGGGGGTGGAGCCTGCGCTGAATGGGGGCGGGTCTCGGCTGGATGGGGGTGGGGCCTGTGCTGATTAGGACGGGGTCAAACAAGGATCGGGATGGGGATTTAGCCAGATGGACGGGGTCTGAGATGGGAGGAGGTGGGGTGGGTGTAATCGGGGCCTGAAGGAGCGGTGCAGGGGTGTGGGGGTTTTTGGGGCAGATCTGGGATTTGGGGCCTGGACTGATGGGCAGAATGTGAAGAACACAGAAGAAGACTTTTTTTTATACTTCCCTATCTTCACAACTTTAAGTCAGGAGCCTTTTCTCCTCTACCTCATACTCGCCTTACCTTCCGCTCTCTCACTCTCCTCCCTTCCTCCTCCACCTCTCTTTTATTTCTCCAGCCCTTTCTCTCATTTCCTTCTCACTCTCTTTCTCTCTTTTATCCATAAAATCCTTCTCTTTCTCCCTCTCTGTTCCCATTTCTCCTCTCCCCATTCTCCACACTAACCCCCACCCTCCCCTGGGAGGGGGGGTAGCCGGTCAAGCGGGGGGGTGGGGTCATGGACAGGGGAGGGGCGGGGCTTATTCAGTGCGTGTTGCCGGGCGAGTGGTGATGGTTGTTGTTGCCGTAGCTCTCCGAGAGTACCTCCTGCTCCAGGGTGTTGAAGTGCACGCCGGACTGCTCCCCCTCCTGGTCGGAGGACCGTCTGCACAGGAAGCACAGGATGCGCTTGAAGGTGCGGCGCATGTCCTTGTCGCGGTACGAGTAGATGATGGGGTTCATCAGCGAGTTGCACTCGGCCAGGACCAGGCAGTACTTCTCATAATTCAGCACCTTGCAGCTCACACAGTCCAGCCCGTCCAGCAGCAGAACCACCAACCCCGGGGTCCAGCAAATCACAAACGCACCTGCACAGAGGGAGGGGTGGAGGGGAGAGGAGAGGAGAGGGGGGGGGAGAGAGAAAAGGAGGGAGGGGAGAGGGGAAAGAGAGGGAGAGAGATGGGTAGGGGAAGAAAGAGAAAGCGATATAGAGAGGGGGAGGGGGGAGAGAGACAGACAAAGAGAGAGAGAAGGGGAGGGAGATTGAGAGAGGGAAAGAGAGAGAGAGGGAAGAAGAGGGAGGGGGAGAGAGAGGGGAAACGAGGGAGACAAAGGGAATGAGAGAGAGGGAGGGGGAGGAGGGAGACAAAGGGAGAGAGAAAATGAGAAAGCGAGGTAAGGGGAGAAAGGGATAGAGAGGGAGAGAAGGGGAGGGAGATAAACAGAGAAGGAGAGAGATAAGATAAGGGAGGGGGAGAAAAGTGGAGGAACCGTTGACAGAAGGACAGGAATGAAGGGTTGGGAGGCAGGAGAGACAGAGAGGGCAGGAGAGCGGGAGGGAAAGAAAGAAAAAATAGCATAGCTCTTCATCAGCTTGTTCTCCATTCCACATGTAAGTGAGCCTGTACGCTCACAAGGTCATTTGGGGAGAAAACAATGTGTGATTCAGGGCGCCTGTCTCCGCAGGGGAACAGTGGCGCGGAGTGGCCAGCAGGTGGCAGCACTCAGCGCACTCAGAGAAACACAAACACACTGGCAGTCCCCACGGCGCCATACGTGCAGCTGCACAGACACACCCACCAGAGCCCCAGAACAGGGGGGGCCTACTGAAACAGTGCAGTCACACTGCAATAACAGCTGATCAGATCACATACAGCACACACACACACACACACGCTCGCGCACACACACACACACACACACACACGCTCGCGCACACACACACAAACACACACACACACGCCCACACACACACACACACACACACGCCGCACACCACACAACACACATCGCCCGCACACACAAACACACACACGTGCGCACACACACACACACACACGCTCGCGCACACACACACAAACACACATACGCTCGCGCGCACACACACAAACACACATACGCTCGCACGCACACACACAAACACACTACGCTCGCGTACACACACACACGCGCTCGCGCACACACACACAAACACACATACGCTCGCGCACACACACACACACACACGCTCGCGCACACACACACAAACACATACGCTCGCGCATACAAGCACACACATTCACACACACACCATACACACCACACACACACACACCTACGCTCGTGCATGCAAGCACACACACACACACAAACGCCATACACATCACACACACGACATACACACCACACACACAGACACATACACACACAGAGGGAGAAGATGAGAGGGAGGGAGTGAAAAACCCGGTTAGAAACAGAGAGAAAAAAGAGGAAGAAAGGATAGGTGTGTAGTACTGAAGGTGGTGGCATGCTGGGCAGGAGAAGATGTTGGTATGCTGCTGTGCTGCAAAGGGGATTGGAAAGTATGCAGCCCTGCTCAGACATGCCCTGTACTGAGCCTTTATGAGCCTGCATACACACACACACACACACACACACACATCCCACACACATGCTTATACGCACACTCACACACGCTTATACACACACTCACACATACTTATAAAAACACACGCAGTTGCAAAAACGCAGTCACACACACATACATGCACACTTATAATCACACAGGAACACATACACTTATAAACACACAAACACTTATAAACACAAAAACTAATAAAAACACAGTTATAAACACACACACACACTCTATTTAATCATCTCGCTCAAATCCTGAGCCTGGATCTAAAGTGGGGAATCACAGAAGGACCCGGTCAGACGGTGGAAGAACAGAAAGAGCAAGCGAAAAGCACAATGGTGGGCGGAGGCATGCAGGAGAGAGAGAAACGGCAGGAGCAGAGGCAGGAAAGAACTCGTTAAACCAGTTTAAGCAGATCTCTGATTGTGTGTGTCTACGTGTGTGTGCGCGAGCGTGCATGCATGCGTGTGTGTGTGTGTACATGCAGGTGTATCAGTAAAAAAGGAGTGCAGCATAATCTGCTTAGACAGCCCTAAATGCCAAATGTGATTCATTCATTTTTTATGTATTACACATGCAACCTTACTTAACTTTTTTTTTAAAAAGGTCAGGGGAAAAGCTGGAGTTCCAGCATAATTGCTCTGGAAAATTTTCTGGCTCAAGACTTACTATCATTCACAGAAATGTTCTGTTTCAACGGTAGCGTGAATAAAGGAATAACTACATTATCAGGTCGAGCACGCAAAAGCCTACCTTGCTTACTCAGATACATAGTACACACTGTCGCAGTCTCATGTCATGCAGTTACACAGAAGTTCCCATAGGTGCAAGCACATATTCAAATATTGCATTTTCCTAGCTTCACTTTGTTTCCCCATGAGCTACTTAACATTAGCATCTCTGGATAGTAAAGCCAGTAAACACAATGAGACCTTGCCAGGACTGTGCTTGTCTTGGTTTTGTCCTTGACCTCCTCCCATAACTCTTTTGGACTATTTTTTGAAGCCATTTGTCCAGACAACAATTGCTGGAACTATCATGAGTGAACGCTAACAAACCCTTAAAACTCTTCTTGTTTTTAAGAGTGGGCCCAAAATGTTCCTTTTTTCCATGGCTTTTGACTAGTTTCTTTAATGTGGACAGGTGGGGGAGCGGGTGTGTGTGTGCATGTGCGTGAATGCGTGTGTGCGTATGTGTGTGTATGAGCGTTGGTAAGGACCCTCACCCAGAATCATGGAGATGGTCTGTGACTGGTGTGTGTGCGTTGGGGGTGTGTGTGCATGTGCGTAATGCGTGTGTGCGTATGTGGTATGACGTGTAAGGACCCTCACCAGAATCATGGAGACGGTCTGTGACTGTGTGTGTGTGTGTGGTTGGGGCGGTGTGTGTGTGCATGTCCAATCGTGTGTGCGTATGTGTGTATGAGCTGTAGACCTCCCCAGAATCATGGAGACGGTCTGTGACTGTGTGTGTGTGTGCGTGTGGGGGGGGCGGGTGTGTGTGTGCATGTGCGTGAATGCGTGTGTGCGTATGTGTGTGTATGAGCGTTGGTAAGGACCCTCACCCAGAATCATGGAGACGGTCTGTGACTGTGTGTGTGTGTGCGTGTGGGGGGGGCGGGTGTGTGTGTGCATGTGCACGAATGCGTGTGTGCGTATGTGTGTGTACGAGCGTTGGTAAGGACCCTCACCCAGAATCATGGAGACAGTCTGTGACTGTGTGTGTGTGTGTGCGTGTGGGGGGGAGGGTGTGTGTGTGAATGTGCGTAAATGCGTGTGTGCGTATGTGTGTGTATGAGCGTTGGTAAGGACCCTCACCCAGAATCATGGAGACAGTCTGTGACTGTGTGTGTGTGTGCGTGTGGGGGGGGCGGGTGTGTGTGTGCATGTGCGCAAATGCATGTGTGCGTATGTGTGTGTATGAGCGTTGGTAAGGACCCTCACCCAGAATCATGGAGACGGTCTTCATCAGGTTGATGACGGTCTGCCTGTGGCGCACCTGGGTGGTGTGCTGTGACATGCGGTGGCTCTTGTGCCGCACATAGATGAAGATGCGCGTGTACACCGCCACCATGATGGAGAAGGTGAGCAGGTTGAGCCCCGCCCAGAAGACCATGTAGGTTCGGCTGTACATGGGCGCCATGGTGGAGCAGCCCTCCAGGTCGCAGATGCAGTGCCAGCCCATGGTGGGCACCAGGCCCATGATGATCGCCAACCCCCAGATCCCCACGATCAGCAGGACCACCCGCTGGTTGGTCATGGTGCTGTGCAGCTGCATGGTGAAGACGGTCTGGTGGCGCTCCACCGCCACCGCCAGGAGGTTGACCACCGACGCGGTCAGGCTGGTGTCGATGAGCCCCTGGCGGATGAACCACTCCTGCTTTTTCAGTTTCACGGTCCAGGGCCCCGTGTGGAACATCAGGTACAGGTAGGAGATTCCGGCGAAGAGGTCGGCCGCCGCCAGGTTACCCAGCAGGTAGTAGATGGGGAAGTGGAATCGGCGATTGATGATGATGGCAGTCATGACCAGGATGTTGGCCAGGATGACGATGATGCAGACGGTCAACCCCAAGCCGACCACCAGAAAGTCGCGCTTTCGCCATGTTGGGCTGATCAGCTTGCCGCTGTGGTTGTAGAAGAACTCAACAGTCTCGTTGTAGTGACAGCCTGGCGGGTTATTAACTTTGCTGTCCATCTTTGAGACTCGGGGAGGATGGGGTGGTGCAGTGGGTTGTTTTTCAGGGGGAGAGGGTGGAGTAAGGGGTGGGCAAAAGGGCAGGGCGCTACAATGGGAACTGGGACCACTCTGCCCCCCTTCTCATGCGAGGGTCTGAAGGATTCGTCCTCAGACCACCAGACCACACCCACTTCATGTAGGTCCCCCGCTGTGAAAGACAAACACCCAATTAGAGTTCAGGTTCAGCAACCATTCCACTGACAGGAAAGCTCAATTACTCCAGACATGAAAATGACATTGGAATCAATACCGGTTCACATCCAGTCTAGGCCCTGCGTTTATAAAGCACCTCAGGGCTGCTGATCTAGGATCAGCTTTCTCCTGTCTATGGGCTCTCTCCAGTTGCTTATTTTACCTCTTTGCATCCTTTCCTTGCTTCCTTAGCTCCACCCAACAGAGGACGCAAGGAAGGAATATGAGGAAAACAGGAATAAAAGAAACGTGTATTAGGTAAATGGAACATGCTTGTCCAGTCTAGCGTCAGTCAGAAGCCACATTATTACAAATGTGGCAGATGGGGAGAGGTGGATCCACAGGTTGATCATTTATGTCACACATTCCAAAAAAAAAAAACTTATGAAGAGGATGCATTTGTGTTTTCTTGAGAGCTTCCCAGCTCCCTGAAGAGCATGTAAAAGGTTGGAATGTCCTTAAAAATGGCTGACCTTGATTGACTGAGAAGACAAAGGAGGATGACATAAGTGATTGGAATTCCTAAACTAAGGAGGTAAATTGGTGAAATCAGGTGGTGTAGCGCATGGCTGGCGCAAATACTGCAGATACTTAGACCCGCAGGATAGACCCGGGGTTGAATAGGGCTAAGGTAGATGTTTTAAGGGGCGACATAGCTCAGGAGGTAAGAGTGGTTGTCTGGCAGTCGGAGGGTTGCCGGTTCGAGCCCCGCCCTGGGTGTGTCCTTGAGCAAGACACCTAACCCCTAAATGCTCTGGTTAATGAGAGGCATCAATTGTAAAGTGCTTTGGATAAAAGCGCTATATAAATGCAGTCCATTTACCATGCAGTCCATTTATGAACACAGGCCGAAATTTTATGAATATGGCTCCACTTCATCCAGTACCAGCTTTAAGTGTAAAACTAGATCCTACATCAGCAGTCTTACTGTCAAGAAGTTAGATTAAATTCCCCCAGTGAGTCACACCCAAAACTCGAGGAAAAATTCAACAGTGTCTCAAAATTTCTTATGCAATGTATTTTAACTCTTTGAAGAGCAGGTATTGTGAAATGCTCGTTTTTCTAGTCGGCCAGTGTTCTAGAACTGTACTGATTTCTGTTACCAGTAGTGATAGTTACATCAACGTTAGAATGTTCAGCTAAGAGCATTCTAATCGCATACGATTATGGCTAATATATACATTGAATTTCAGTTTCTTTCCCAAATCGACTGGTATGAAATGGAAAAGGTCCCCTTAGGCCAGCTCTACTGCCAGCGGCATTTATCAGAAGACCTGAAATAATGCCCTTAGGTGCACAGCGGCCATTACCAGGTTTTTCCCCATAAGCCGAGTAAGCACACCAGTCACCACACAATCTATCAATGAGACGGGCGGGCACGGTGGCATAGTGGTTAGCAGTTACCTCGCAAGAAGGAGGTTCCGGGTTCGAATCCGGATCTGACCGGATCCTCTCTGCGTGGAGTTTGCATGTTCTCCCCGTGTTCGCGTGGGTTTACTCCAGGTACTCCGGTTTCGTCCCACACTCAAAGACATGCTTGTTAGGTGCACTCCTGAAGTTGCACTGGCCTCAGAACTGGAGTTGGTCCCCGGGCGCTGCACTGCAGCTGCCCACTGCTCCTAAGTAACTAGGATGGGTCAAATGCAGAGGATAAATGACCCCATGGGGTTCAATAAAATATATCTTTATCTTTAATGTTCAAGGAACTTTCAGTGAAAAATATTGATAATCTCATGTGCCAGTGCCATATTGGGGCATATCACTGTACAAGGGAATGATTATTTTACTGGATGCATCACCCAGGACGTCATAGAGGACGCAGACACAGAAAACAAGAGAAAAACTTCCAAATGTGCAAGTTGCTTTGGGTAAGAGTGTCTGCTAAATGCCTGTGATATTATAATACGATTTCACAAAAAGTTGCTTTGTTTTTTCAACTCGTTCACTCTCCAGAAGAGCAAGAGCAAGTGTTCTCCGCTTATCCATTGTATTTAAAAAAACAAATAACAAACGTGAAATTAGTTCGCTAATGCCGTTAAATGATGTCAGCCAGGTGACTGTCAGGAGTGGAGTGCGGTAGCCTAGCAACAGCAGATAAGATTTCTTTACAGGGAAGGCTTCAAAAAAATAAAGGCAGGTAGTGTGCCTAGAAAGCACGTCCGGTATGATTGCAGTTAGCGTCATGCATGCACTATTCACACACGACAGCACAATACGGCAGAGATATCAAAAACCAGTGCTGAAGGACCACAGGGTCTGCAGGTTCTCTCAACTTGTTTTTCTCGCTTCTGTCAATGGACGGCTAGATGGGTGATTTTTTAAGGTATTTTGATGATCAAGCAAATAAAATCATTTTATTTGTGTCGCGCTTTTTATAAAAAACTGTCACAAAGACGCTGTACAGAGTAACAGAAAAAGGGCAAGAAACAGCAAAAACAGAGCAAAAAAAGCAAACACCAGGCCTGCACCCCCAAATAGCAAGCACATGACATGAAAACTCTCAGTGGGGAGAAAAACCCTCAAACAGTGGCAAGAAAAGACTTGGGAGGAACCCGGCTATGGAGGGGGAGCCCATCCTCCACTGGCCGGCCCAGTATAAAGTGGTGGCAGAATGGATGCAACAGAAATGCAATAAGGGATCTATCACAGCAAATAAAATGGGCTGAGCTGCTTACAGTCGAGGTAATAAACTAACTGGAGTAGCAGAAGATTCAATTATATAGTTCAGTATAGTGCAGTTTAGAGGAGCAGGGTGATACATCTGGCTCCAGGCTGCGTTGAGGCATGGGCAGAGAAGGAGCATGGCTACTGCGGCCCACAGCCATGGAGCGAGGGCCCGTGAACTCAGGGCGGGGAAACAAGGCTGGAAAAGACTCACTTGGAAAATGGCTGCCATCTCTTCTGCAGATGTAGCGTCAGTGGGTACACCCTTATCAGAGATCAAGGACAATCAGCAATTTGCTTGCCAAAGCTTCTGCTATCTCAATTAATATTGAGTCTACATTTACAGCTCTGTGTTCCATATTCAGTTGTGAATATATGGTTGCTGGGTTACCGTGATTAGATTTGGTTTGATAGGCAGCTGACATTTTATTAAATTTATAGAGCATTAATAATAGTTTTTATTGCTCTGTACAAGTCCGCTCCACTCACTGAAACTGCTGTTACTTCCTGCTTTCTGACTGTCTGGGAGAGTTTTTGCCACTCCAGGTTAAATGCAGCATCATTTCATCTTAAAGTTTATTTGCGTCTAACTTGAAATCAGTGTGTGTGTGTGTGTGTGTGTGTGTACGTTTATAAGTGGGTTTAAGGACCCTCACCCAGAATCATGGAGACGGTGTGTGTGTGTGTGTGTGTGTGTGTGCGCATATAAGGGACAAAAAAATAGTATCCTGCCTGTATTCAAGAAGGAGGGCAGGACAGTCCATCTAATTTCATAAATGCTCCAGCTTTATTCAGACAGGCAGAGAGCAGAGAGGGCAGCAGACAGAGAAGGGACCACTGCAGGGAAAGCAGCGTGGTGAGCATCAGCCCTGAAGACTGCCTCGCACCACTCACCTCATCATCCATATCTCAACCCAACATCTGAAGAACGTTCGGTTTTGCGTTCACACTGAACTGATGCACGTCTAACTCTCCCTTTACCGTAACACCACGTGCATGACACGGGCGCCATGCATCATCGGTAAACGTGTAAGCTACACACTGCCGCGCACCTCACACAAGGCTGGACCACACTGCTGCGCACCTCACACAAGGCTGGACCGCACTGCTGCGCACCTCACACAAGGCTGGACCACACGCTGAGCGCCTCCAAACAGTTTACGCACTGAGCACAAACGGGGACACACTTCCTGATCGACAGGGAGACGCCTCACACGCAGCTGGGCCTGGAGCCCACACACAGCGTGGTCAGGCGCACAGAGGCTAAATGAAAGAGAGGAGGGAAGAGAGAAAGAGGACGGGAGAGAAAGAGAGGGAAATGAAAATATGGAGGCAGAGAAGTAAGCCTTTGGTGAAATAAAATATAAAAATCAATGAAATCACACAAACTACTTAAACTACAGGACTGCTATGTCACTTCATTTGAACAACACCTTCTCCCCACCTTCTCCCCAGTGCTAAAGCCCTGATGTCACAGTCTTACCAAAATAACATTTTACTTTTGTTACAATCTCCCATTTATATCATTGGCAGAAATATTACTGTTCTCTTTTGCAGTAGGATGTGTTGTAGTTCTGTTCTCGCTGCATTGGTAATAAAAACGTGTTTGTCGTGCTGTTAAAGATCGTTTGAATTAAAATTTGAATGTGTGGATGGGGCAGGGCAGGCAGAACAGCAGAGGGAAATCAGGTTTAACTCTCTGCCTCAGCTCAAATGTCATGACAGGTGCAACTGACCTGAGACACATTGTCTGATGGGTGTACTCGGAATGTGTGTGTGTGTGTGAGTGTGTGATTAAGTGTCTGTGTGCATATGAGTGTGTGCGAGTGTGTGTGTGTGTGTGCATGAGTATGTGAGTGTCTGTGCAAATGCAAGTGTGTGTGCGAGTAAGTGTGTGTGTGCGAGTGTGTATGAGAGTGTGTGATTAAGTGTCTGTACGCATATGAGTGTGTGTGCGAGTGTGTGTGTGCACATGCAAGTGTGTATGTGTGTGTGAGTAAGTGTATGTGCGCATGCGAGTGTGTGTGCATGTGAGTGTGTGTGTGTGTGTGTGTGTGTATGTGTGTGTGTGAGTAAGTGTATGTGCACATGTGAGTGTGTGTGCATGTGAGTGTGTGTGTGTGTGTGTGTGTGTATGTGTGTGTGTGAGTAAGTGTATGTGCACATGTGAGTGTGTGTGCATGTGAGTGTGTGTGGTGTGTGTGTGTGTATGTGTGTGTGGAGTAAGTGTATGGCACATGTGAGTGTGTGTGCATGTGAGTGTGTGTGTGTGTGTGTGTGTGTATGTGTGTGTGTGAGTAAGTGTATGTGCACATGTGAGTGTGTGTGCATGTGAGTGTGTGAGTAAGTGTATGTGCACATGTGAGTGTGTGTGTGTGTGAGTGTGTGAGTAAGTGTATGTGCGCATGTGAGTGTGTGTGCATGTGAGTGTGTGAGTAAGTGCATGTGCGCATGTGAGTGTGTGTGTGTGTGATGTGTGAGTAAGTGTATGTGCGCATGCGAGTGTGTGTGCATGTGAGTGTGTGTGTGTGTGTGTGTGCGCATGTGAGTGTGTGTGTGTGTTTCACACCTTTAGCTCTCAGGAGGGATCAGCCAGCTCCTCCCTCCTCTCCCCTCTCCTTCCTGTTCGTCTTACTGCAGCTCAAACCACAAGGATCAGCTGGCGGTCTGGAGAGCCGCCCCAGCCCGGAGCCAGACCAGGCCTGCCTTTTCCCAAAGTCACCCCTCTACCCCCTCTGAACTCCCAGACTTCCAGTCAGGGATCTGTCGAGAACCCGTTTTTCTGTCCGTTTCCTCCAATCCCCAGTGGCATTTTCCCTATTTGTTGTTAGCAACATACTCTGTCATTGTGGAGATTGCATCTCTGTTTTCCTATGTCTGGCTAGAATGTTCTTTTCTTCATGAAGCTCCAGTCTCCTGTTTAGGGAAGGGGGCTTGTAGTTGAGAGGTTGCAGGTTTCATTCGTTGGTGGGTGTACCACCACCATACCCCTGAGAAAAGTACTTAACCTGCACTGCTTCAGTTGTATAAATGGACTGCATGTAAAATAGTAATCTTCGTAATAGCATCTGCTAACTGTCAAAATGAGATACGCATGTAATGTAACTAACGTCTTCTAAGCAGTTTAACTTAGCAGACCAAAGTCAGAAAAAAAAGTTTAATAGGTAATAATAGGTAGCACTACTTTGGAAAATTGTCTGCCTAGTTTGTATGAATTATAATGGCATAAACATAGTTATAATTATTTTGATAACAATAATTTGGTGTGCAGGCAGTTTTGAGGAGTTATATTTGTACAGTACGTTTTGTGTACATGCATAGTTTGGAAACACTGAAAACATTATTGCTGCGATATCTTATACTCTAAAAACTAACAATTTGAAGGCATGAAGTGTAAGTTACTAAGAGTTAGGCTGTTCCCTCCATAGATGTATTACATTTCTTCTTGGAAACATTCTTAACTTTCCCAAGAGCCAAGGCCCTCGTCCGCGATTGTGTTGCTCTTTGTTGCGAGATGGGAACTGCTGTAAATATTTAATGTAATTAAAGTCGAGAGACCCCCCCCCCCAACCTCACCCCACCTCACCCCCCCCCCACCCCTCCCCCCCAAAAGTCCCCTTCTCACACGGCTGCTTACATTTTGAGACTTCAGTAAAGCCCTTTTGCAAGCTCTCTGCAGTCTCTTCGCAGAATCCGTTGTTCTGCAGAAACACGCAAAGTGCTCACACCACGAAAAAAAAAATTTAAGTGAAGTGAAAATGTGAACCGAGCGCAACCCTGCTACACGCAGCCTGTTCTCAGTTCGCCTCCACAAACACTCCCTCACGGTCACTGCAGGACGTGTGGCGGTTTACTGAATGTATGAATGAATGAATCATTGCACTTATGTAGCACTTTTCCGAACGCTGTAAAGTGCTTTACAGTGATGAGCGGGAACTCACCTTACCCACCAACAATGTGTAACACCCACCTGGGAAATGCACGGCAGCCATTCTGCGCCAGAACCCTCACCACACATTAGCTGAGGTGGAGAGATTTCTTGCATCATTGCAAAGTAGCCATCATCTCACAGCCTTGACTTTGCTGATTACAGTCGCTCCGGTGGAGTCTAGAGACCTCAGATATTTGAAGTCTCCGTTTTTGATTTTTTTTTTTTTATAATCATCACCTGACTTGGAGGGAGGTCACTGAACTTTTTTTTTTTTTTTTTAAAGCCCTAACCATAAACCATTACAGATAAATGCTGCAGTTACCGGAATTTACCCTCCTGCTTGTAGTCCTCATTTAACTCATAGTAACCAGAAACCAGGACTACATTTACCAGATTTTGTTTAGATACAATTACTGTGATGTGTCAATATTTCATCACTGTTGTTTTTTTCTGGATGAAACTCATTTGTGTATACACACTCAGTTGCACAGTGTCTCACACATAAACAGGCACATGCACGCACGCAAACACACATGCACACACACCCTGCATGGTAAACACACCCTGTCACACAAACACACACCAATTTTGACCAAATCACCTCACACCCCCACCCAGCCGTAATGGAATTGGTTGCGTGTGTGTAGCTAATTGAAACCAGACTTATATTGAGAAGCTCATGACTGTTGTCATTTCTGTGTTGTCCAGGGAGACCCACAAAATACAAACAAACACACGCAGACTCACACTAATAGTGTTACACACACGCACGCATGCAAGCACACACACAAATGCGGGTAAAGGATTTTCTCTCGTCTCTACCACGGAGCTTCTCCACCCAAGCTCCCCAGTGGTGGAACAAATTCCCTGTCCCCTACGAACCTCGCTCTCATTGCCCATCTTTCGCTGTGGCCTGAACACAAATCTCTCCAGACCATATCCGGACTAAATAACTATCACCACTCTGCAGGGCACTCCCAAACTGGGATCATTACTATCAATTAAATCCCCCCCCTCTTTCATGCTACACATGAACCTCCTGTGCCACTTTCAAGTTACATGTACCTCCATCCAGCACTTATTGTACTTTGTATCATTATCTTGATGTTGTAGCTTGTCATGCCTCCTAGTTTGACTTAGCATAGGTTAGGTCAGAGTAATGTTTACTGTGCGAACTGGACTTAATGTGTTCGTGGCTATGAATAACTGTACAAAATGAGCATTGTACTTTATCGGACCTGTGTTTTGTAGTTGCCCCAATGACCTTTGGTATGCACTTATTGTATGTCGCTTTGGATAAAAGCGTCTGCCAAAGAATTGTAATGTAATGTAGACTGTACTTATGCTTACTTACTCCTGTGTGTGTGTGTGTGTGCATACTCCAATGTGTGTGTGAGAGAGAAAGAAAGAGGGTGTGCACAAGAGTGCACGTATACGTGCATCAGCACAGCAGCCATTGTATTACAATCACACACTGAGAAGTGACTGTGAACCACTGTCGCGTACCAGAGCCCCTTCAGCAGGGGGGACATCCCATAACAGAGCCCCTTCAGCAGGACACGCATCCCAAGCAACGTGGAGAAATGCTCAATCTGTCCCCTCCAGTAAGGAATCAGAGTCACAGTTCCTCTTTTTGGGACTGCAGCCATCCTCGCCTCCCCTCCGTGAGAAACGCTCTGGCCAAGCTCACACCGCTGCATCCAGACCAATCATAATCCAGCGAGTAAGACGGACCCGTCCATCAATGATGAGGCAGTCATTCATTGGTGAACGACCCATCACCGACAGCATCTTACCAACCTCCATCCAGTCCATTTTTTCACCCAATAGCGAGACACCAGATTTTATGAGAAAGCGGTTTAAAATCTCAGAGGACAGTTGGAAAGCCAATGGTCCACCACTCGACACTGACATCAATTTCTTGATTAAATATGAAAACAAATACATTTCTTAATATGTGCCTTCATACTAAAACCTGTTCACAAAAATCTATTTTAATGGAGCATCCAGAGTGCATTACAAGATAGCAAAACTGTAGCCTGGTAACAGCAAGTCAACTAATCGCAACTCGTCTGTAGTAAATAGTGTATATTAGTCTTGCTTGAAAACTCAGATGGTGTGTAAAATTAATTCAATTAGTCAGAAAGCAGCTATTTTGTTCATCTTGATCTTGTGGTTTTTCTTCAGGATCAGGCCACATTGAGTTAATTCTGAGCTCACAAACTGTACAGAAAAGGAAGTCCCCCCAAACTGTATATACTAAGGTTACACCCCTGCTGTAAAGTGATGCCCTTTCTCTTTGGGCATGCATATGCCTCCACGGTGTCTTTGTTCCATGCACAGGGAACAGACCAGCGTGTCGCTATTTCCATGGGGGTTGGAGAGAGAGCAGTCACCGAGCAGCGAATTTCAGTGCGCATTTTCACACTTCCATTTCTGTTTCCGCTTCTCATTCGCCCGATAAGCATCGTTTGGGTTTTTCCAACCAACCTTAGCTCTTTGATGGAAAATGTTTTTTCCCCCACAAAATTCTAAGTCAGTGTTCTAGAACTCCAGTGCTTTCAGTTACCAATAGTGACTGCGACATGAGCATTAGAATGTTCAGCTAACAACATATTTGTGATCTCACAGCTTAACAGTTTTAAGATATGAATCTTCTGGCAGCACACAGTGCCAGATGAGAACTGTCAATGTGTGTTAAAAAAATAATAATAATAAATTGCTAAAAAAATAAAAATAAATAAAACATACAGAATTTATACATGACGCTGACCCTATGCAGGCATGTACATTTTTCCAGGTGACTACAACTTCTGGGAACTTCTACCCCAATTGATTATTTGCATCCACCCAATCATGAAGATGGAAAAAAAGGCCAATTTGTTTCCAGTATTAATATTTGAATCTCACCTGGACCTGCCTGGTTTTCAGCTGGCAAAGAGTACAAGACTGTCGTTGTGCATTCTCACTTTGCTACATTTGTGGGGACTCTCTCCACCAAAGCGACTTGCACAGCTTACATTCTTTACATAGTACCCAGTTATGCAGCTGCACTTTTTTTCTTCTTCTTTTTTTATTTTTAAACTGAAGCAATTCAGGTTAAGTACCTTGCTCAAGGATACAACGGCAGTGGCCCAGCTGGGAATGAAACCTGCAATCTTAAGAGCCATGCCGCCAGTTCCCAAACCATTATGGTACACTGCCGCCCCATTTAAGAAGACGGTTCATTTTCTTGTTTGTCAAGGCTTCCATTTTTTTACCCCCCCTTACCCACATCACACGGCATTCTTTTCTGCATCACGCTGTCCTTTACAGGAAATGAAAGCCCAAACACAGCCGACAATTTAATGAGCCACAAAGGCTCAGCAGAGCCCACACATACTGCCACTCTGCTCTCCCACACACTCCTACACACACACACACTGCCACACACTCATCTCCCGCACACACTTCTCTGCCACACACAATGCTACACACAGCCATTCTGCAGGAAAAAATAAAGCTTTCCTCATGATGCCCAATTGCCTGAATGTGAAGAAAACACTAAAAATGTGCATTTCTTTGAGTCCGCTCTTTGATGTACAAAACTACCTCAGCCATTACCGCCTTTGCCTCATTTAGTCAACAAAGTCAGAGTGGAGCGTCTAAATGTAATGAATATTATCTGAATCATAGCCAGTGTTTGTGGGGAGAGTGTAACTGTAATGAATATTATCGGCATCATATCCAGTGCTCGTGGGGACAGTGTAAATATAATGAATATTATATGAACTGCAGCCAGTGTTTGTGGGGACAAGGAGAGATGAATCTGCGCCAGGACGTGACATGAGAGGACAGACGGAGCTTTTGTCTGGACCCCGGGGCTGTCACCAGGCTCGCGTGCGTCGCCACGGCATTGGTCGTCGGGGACAACTCATTAGTGACAACGGTGACTGTCGCATTGTTTCACTGTGTGATCCCCCCCCCCCCCAAATAAATATTCTTAAACTGAAAATCATCACATTGCACGTGTCATCAAACCTGACCATATTTGAAGCATCCACATTTTTCTCCTATTTTTACCTTTTGTGACAGAAGATGAAATACACCGCATCACATCCTTTAAAAAAATGAGTGTGTCACTTAAAATAACGAGTAACCTAGCTATAACCTTAAAATCTTCAGTTAGGCAAACAATGGTTCTTCATACAGAAGAAGTATGAAGAACTAAAGATCCGTTGTTGTTTGTCCAACTCAAGATTTTAAGGCACCCAAGTTACTTGTTGGAGCCGCATTGAAATCTAAAAAGATTTTTTTTACAATGTATCCAGGAGGATTGCACCGCTCATACAGTTTAAACATTCTATCCACTTATGTCATATTGAGGTCATTAAGGCTAAGCTCCTCGCTCGCGCACTACAGCGCTAGTGGCACCCGCCCAGGATTTGAACCCGTAACCTCAAGTGTTACAAAGCCCTGGTTCCTACATGTGCCACACCCAGCCGTCGCCTGCCGCAGAATTACGCACTGCACACAGCTTTAGGGCGGGGTCCCGAGACTGGATTTACAAGGCCACTGCTGAATTCCTGCCCTGGTGCGAAGGAGGAGGAGGAATGTCAGCTAGGCAATTGTGGTGAATGGACAGTGTCAGTTTCACCTGGAAATTTTTACATACAAAACATTTCACACATAATATTTTGAGCAGTAATACTTACATAGCAATGATGAAATTTTATCTGTGTTCAGTAGATGGAGACAGAGACAGTAAATCAACGATACAGTTCAATCTGCTTCTGTTTTGCTCCAGAAAATGATGTCAGATAGGTCTATCAGCAAATATATGGCTTAGCTATGCCCAGAAGTCCTCAATAACAATAGTTTTTTCCTAGAAATTACAAAAAATCGTTAACAATGTTTCGTTAGGCGCAGTGTCTTTTACTGCTACCACAGAGTGAATGAATAAGTGAATGCGATGATAAGAAAATCTTTGGTTACGCTGACCTATAAAACATAAAATATTCCAAAAGCAGAATTAGACATGTTATACATCATTAGTAAGCTGATACTCTCACCTACTGAATAAATGAATTGTCAATCAAGCCAGACTGTACTAAAAAGGGCGACAACGCCGTAAACGACACGTGTGGTATTACGCACAGCTATTTTGGAAGGTACCCAGGCATCACAAATGCGCGTATATTTCACAAACGGATTGTCCAAGACAATATATGACCATTCAGTCTCAAAAGGGACATCTCTACGAGTAAAACCAATGGTAAGGTATTTATTCAATATTTAGTCCCAGATATTGACAGTAGAATAACATGGTAACATTTTTTAAAACTTTGTCTCGTTTATTTCGTTATTCAGTGAGCAGCGTTTTCACTGCTGTATAGGCATATCTTAGGGCTATTGTCAGGTTTACCTTGTTGCTATGACGGAATATGATTTTTGAGTGGCATTTTTATTTATATTAGCTTCTCTACCGACCTAGCTTACGGAAGAGGACGTGAAGAGACCGTATGCGGAGTCACAAAACTTACGTAATGTGAAACCAATCGGTGAATACGTCATTAAGCCTGCCCACCCGAACGGCTCTGCTGCACTGAGCACGGTTGTCTAACCGTGCCGAAAATATTGTGCTGGGCACAGTTTGTAAGCGTCCCGCGCCAAACCGTTTCCAGGTGGAAACACCATTGGAACCGTTCTTCTCCGTGCTCAGAACCGTTCGACCCTACGGTGGAAAAGGGGCTATTGTCTCAAACACAGTCTCGAGGCCATTATAGTGTTACAGTCAAAGGGTCAAGTCGGGAGCAGTGCCAAAATGGCATAAATAATGCTAACTTTAAATGATTTGCATACTAAAAATCTCAATGTGGGAAGACATCTTTCTCTGTCCCTGTTTGTTTGTGTGTATCTGTGTATCCCTGTGAGTGTGTATGTGTGTGTGTGTGTGTGAGCGCGAGCGTGTGCTTGTGCGTACTTAGGGTGTTTTACAAGAACAAAACTGAGTCAGTAGACAGAAACCTGTCATTACAGAAACAGTCCCACACCTATTTCCACCCTCCCTTGTCTCCCTCTCTCTCCTCTTTATTTCTGCTGTATATTTACAATGTGATTTTCTTCCCCTTAAAGAAAAGACAGGTTGTAAGATGAAGGGTTTTCTTCCTTATTGCAGAAACCTAAGAGGCCAAACACAGGAAACATTCCTTTCCATATGGCCTGCACAGCAAAGCATGCTGGGACACCATAGTAATGTTTACAGTGGCAATACACTGCGTGTGTGCGTGGGGGGGGTGGGGGCTGGCTGTGTGCACAACACCACAGTGACAATGAGGTAAAATTCTCCCTGAGGGCTGCCACAGGCAAGGAGGAGAGAGAGTGAGAGAGAGAGAGAAAGAAAGAGAAAATGAAAGAAAGAAAGGAGTACAAAGGTGAGTGAGACAGAGACAGACACAAAATCAGAAACAGACAGAGAGACACAGAAACAGAGAGACAGAGACAGACACCAAAAGAGAGTGAGAGAGAGAAAGAGAGACTCCAAAAGGAATCCAGAAACAATAAGCAACACTTCCAACGGAGGTGAACATTAAATGTTAAGGGTGTAAGTCACTGAATTACAGGTGTCTAACCTTATCTGGGGGGGGCTGAGTGGATACAGGCAGTCATAGCAGCCCAGCACTATAACATCTGATTCAAGCAATCGAGAAGCATTGACTGAAGACCCCGGTTAGTTGATTAGTTCATTTGGGTGGCGTAATGTGCGCGCGCACCTGCGTCAGCCCTCGAACAACTTGAGGAAAGAAGCGGTCCTCTGACACCAGCAGAATGGCAAAGAGAGCCCTACAGGGTCACCCATACAATCACGTGTCATGTCTGCTAATGCAACATTCGCAAATGTGCCCATTTCGTCAAGTCAAAGCTGAAAAACAACTTGCTCAGTTGCCCCCCCGCCCCCAAAGACCACTTCCTTTAAAGAAAGACCACACGAGACATCTGGTTGTGTAAACTGCAGTCGAGTAAATGTTCAGACCCGGCAACTGAGTCATTTTAGTCAAATAACAGGGGCTTGGATTGGCACGCACGCATGGCACCTCCTCCAAAGCAATGTGGGGTACCAAAGACCACCTCACATTCACCATTTAATTATCCGCTTCGCTTCCCCAAACACACTGTGTGCCTTTCCAAAAATGGGGAGTCCTCATTCCTGCACAGACTAACCTCAGGTTCTGACTAGGAGGAACATAGCCAACCACAACTTCTTTTTTTTTTCATTTGCTGACGAGCCAACAATACTAGATATAAAAGAAATGCATACAGTGCATCCACTCAAATTCACTTAACCCTTTCATGTGATTACAGTGTTCTTAACTGAACATTCTCACTTCTGGTAACTGAAAGCAGTGAAGTTCTAGAACTGACTTGGAACTTTAAAAAAAAAAAAAACATTCCAAAAAACCTGCTCTTCAAAGGGTTGAATAACATTCACATTTTGAATAGGTCACAAGCACAACTGGCAGTATTTGGTGTAGTATAGTGGTAAAAAAAAGCTGGGTTTACAGTGCACCGGCTTTATGTTCAAATCTCATATGGTCCACTGCCCTTTGTATACTTAGGCAAAGTACTTAATTTCTTTTTTGTAAATCACACCCATACGATTTAATGTGTAAACAGATTGAACATAGAGTATCTGCTTAATGAATGCTATCAAATTGACTATGTCCTCTGAACTGATAGTGTCATAAACAGTGGATTATATCTGTGCTAATGTAGGAGGAATACACACACACACGCACCATGATCAGGACTGAGATTGTAATGACAGTATAACTGATGATATTAAAATCAATAGGAGACTTTTAACAATATTATTCCCAAGGTCAGTCATGTCAATAATGCCAACATCAAGGGAGTAGACCAAAAGCTACTTTTTTAACAAGACTCCTTTAAGAGGAATAATTATGAATTGAGTTTAGAGGCATCACAAAGGCCATTGACTTTTTAAAAAAAAACAAAAGGTAAGGAGTAAGAGGGAAAAGAGACAAATACGAACTAACCCAAGGGGAGAAAATAAAACGACGAAGCTTACTCTTTCTTCTTCGGGCACACAAATTACATTTTTGTTTATTTAGAGTATGAACGACTGTTTTGGTTGGGTTTCGTAACTACGTAAGAGAACACACATTAAGATGGAGAATTACAGACCAGCCCGTTACCCCTGAGCAACACCGAAGGAAAACGTGCAGTAGCTCACAGACCGTTGTTATGGTGCGCTCGCTTGCCCTTGGTAAACACAAGCGAGGTTGCAATCAATGTAAGCTATCATATCATTATTGCCAGATACACAAGGTACAGTTTGCTAACCCACACAAACAGGACCAAACCAGAGAGACCGACACGCAATTACCAGTCTTCTCTTCCTTGTGCTTGCATAGCAACACGAAAGACAACTCCATCGCCATCACAAGAAAACTACCGAGCCGTCAGTGATGTCACCGGACACCTGGAATTACATTCCACACTAAATATGGCTAAAAAAAAATCCTTCTTAAATTGATTCTCATACGTGCTTTCGCAACTGGCACAACTTTTCCCCAGATCTGTCATTGACACTAACGGGCCTACATTTTCACTCTGAAACCCCCCTCCCTTGAGTTTTTGAAAACCTGGATCTGCATTTCCACTCCAATTTGGCAACCCGCGCCATTGATATACTAGGGTTCAGCGCTGAATTGGACTGCTATGCCGCTATGTGGACTGGCTGGAAGATTCATTGTTCGCAGGTCGCCTATCTTTGCATTGCAGCGGCGTCTGCGTTACCACTGGCTTCCCGAGGGCGTGCTTGAGCGCTCGTTATCTGAAAGCCGGTATCGGTGCGCTTGGTGTTCAGGTCTTGTCTTTCAGGTTTTAATATCGTGAGCTGCAAGGCTGTCGTCTTTCTTTTTTTCTCTCCCTCTTACAAAACAGGACTCTCTCACTGATAGTGAGGCAGCTTCGCTGTTGGATACTCCGGTTGCATTCCAAACCGCTCCCTCGCCCTCCGTTCCCACAGTAACGCCGATCTCCGATCAGCGCCACGCAACTCGAAAGTGCCGATGACCGCTCCCTTCACGGTCGCTCCCTGATCTGGGATCAGTGAGAAAGGGGAGCGGTAAGAAATGCGTCCTTGTTTTATTACGCGATAGCACGTTCGTGGTCTGAGGACAGCATACTTGTCCAGAGAAGTATGCCGAAAAGCAACGAGGAAAGGAAACCGTGCCAAAGCAAGCGCGAAACGTTTCCGCAACGCTATCAGCGTACGGCACCCAAGAGTTTACTTCTTCAGTGGAATCGCTTTTCTTAGGAACACAGTAGTATTAAAATAGCTCAACGTTACATACAAAAAATAACCCCTTCATTTTTATGAGAGGAGTTTGGCGCTTTTGTCACCTGCGCTCCGTAGTTATAGATTAATGTGGACGGCTTGTACGATACATCATTGTTATAGTAAAGTAAAGTACATAAAGTAAAAGCAAGAAACGTCAATGGATCTTGACCATACCACACTGTTTAAACTTGTCGTTCATGCCGTCTTGATGTTAAAATACCATGTTTGCTTTTCCGTGTCTTTGTTCGAAGCACAGAGTCCGCTTTAGATCTAAAGGAAATAGCGCATACCTTAGTTGACGCATAACGCTAAATAATAAACTTTATAGCCTCGCTTCACAGGGCAATTCGTACGCGCACAGGGTGCGTCTCATGAACAGTGTGTCGACCGTCAGATAACATTCATAAATACAGAAACCTCGGTACAAACGTCAATGCCGCCTCTTCTCAGAATGAAACTCTTCTGAACATAAAAAAACCCTCTTGATACAATCCACTTTTGGCAAGCGATTTGCGAATTTTGCCATCACCAAAAAATAACAATAGGCAATGTAGTTAAATCCGAATGTGTTACTTCTTTGTTGCTGTACGATAAACAACTTGAGATCTTGACATTGCACTCTCAGATTTCTTGGAATGGTTTGTAACTCCGCGTTGCGTTATCATAACCACATGCCAACACGACCGATGCCACATCTAGCATACGCGCGCACGCCTCCACGAACCCCAACGATCGCGAGGAAGTCTGCACTGGAAGTTAAGGTTTGGAAAACATTGACAGGGTTATATCAGGACGAAATGGGACACTTTCGCGGGAAGTAGGCGAAGTAGTTCTTAAAACTCAGTTGAAAACTCACGTTTTCAATGAGAGTAAACCGTCCTACTAGTAGCAAGCCAAGGTCCTACACTTCCTGTCGAGAATTTCAGTTCGGATTTTGGTGAACAAACAGAAACAGCGCGTGGAAGAGCAATAAGAGAGTTCTTTATTTAAAAGTGAAAGTTGCAAAAAATTAAGTTTTCCTTACCGATTCCTTTTAGCTTCTATTCCATCCCTCCTCCGAAAAGAACCGAAATAAATACTGCAGATTGCTCTGGATATTGTAATCCACAATCCAGTTTCGGACGGATCGCGCGCTCGTCAGTTGTATACCTGCGTACGGTCACCTCTCAGACACCAAGAAAGGGCGCGGCAGAATCGGGACCGATCTACAATACTGTCTTTGGCTTGTAAAGACAACCTGAACACCCTTGATCCCGCCTCTCGAGTCTCTGATTGGTGGAATTCCGTGCGCCGTGGCCAATTGTGCGGAACAATATCTTTAAATTGACAGTCCTGTTCAGTCCTGCAGTTGTCGTACTGTAGGGTTGTAATTAAGATATAATCAAAGTATGCAAAATGTGTTCTTCCTGTGCATGTAATTATATTTTACAGACATTGGGGTTAATGGTCGGATATCGTTTATTTGATCAACTTGTCTGTGAGCTGGTTGATCGTTTTATTTTCCTCCAGACTTTGCCCAGGTTAATCGGCTCATTTTGAAGTTATATGCGCGCAAAAAAAAAAAAAAAAAAACAGTCCAAGGGCGTGTTGTTGCTTGTTTCGCAGAGCCTGCTTTTGTGTTCTGTAATTCCCTTTTTTTTAACCGTTCTTTAACGGAAACGAAGGCACGGTTTTTGTCCGACAGGTTAAGCTGTAGGGAGTCCTGATAAACTACTGGAAGACGCCATGGGACAGGGTCCCTGTGGAAAAACCATGGTTGATCATTAGCGCTCCCAAGCGAAATTGTCTCTATATCCATCTTATTACGGACTTATCCCACGCTCCAGCGCACGCGCACACGTTCTGGTCTGCTCCACCACAAACTGGATTGATCTAGACCAGGCGTTGGCAATTCCGATCCTGGAGGCCCAGTGTGTATGACCAGTGTGTTGGTTTTTATTTCCACCAATTAAGCTGAGCTAACTGGCTGTATGCACCAATACTGGGTCACTTGTGGATTATCACAGTAAAACGTTTCATACAGGGACAGCACAGTCTTCAGCTGTCATTCATACGCTTATCATGTGGCTTAAAATGCTTAAATTTTGGGGGTTAATTAAGTAATTAAGGCCAGAAGTTGGCACGAGAACCAGAAACAGATACGGCCCTTGTTTCCCACCTCTGATTTAGACAGAAATAAGCATATTGCAACGCCATTCACCCATAAGCATAGGTTTAATTTCAGCTTGGGGGTGGCACACTGCTGGTCGGCTCAGGGTGTAGCTTGGTGACCAACATGGGCAATCAGTCAATGTTCACGTTGATCAAATTAGTGTCAGCTAAGTGACAATCTCGAGGTAGTGGCTCACGTGTACTCTGTTAAGAGTTGAAATGACACCGCACATTTTTCCAGTGAACAGTAGGCTCTATGCAAGTGCAAACAGTGACAGCAGACTGTAAATCCCACAGCGATGGGTCATCAGCCACTCCTGGGTCTTGACAAGGCTGAAAGACCCCCACAGATTTGTGGCAGAGTGCGATCCCTGTCACCATTTAAGAAGTCGAACTCAGATTTTTAGCCCTTTTTCCCCCTGGGGCAGTTTACCACTGGCAAGTTTCACACTCCGATCATTTCAAATACTTATCAGATTGTTAAGTAGTGTTAAGTAGTAAGATAGTGTGCGCTCAAAATATTAATTGCCCAGAGAAATTATTTGGTTGGTTGTCAGAAGAACAGACTCATGGCAGTGCCAAAGGAATTTGTCCTTTCTGTTTTTGTTCTCCTTACTGTAAAACAGCGTGAGATGGCACAAGAGATCAATTAATATCTAACTGAATATGAATCAACCAGTTTCAGAATGTCTGCGTACAGCCTTAACTAGAAATTCCTGAATTTGGCAAAGCCAGAGTTCAACCCTTTAAGGTGTGAAATCACAAATAGCAATCATTACTGGAAACTGAAAGCAAGGGAGTTCTAGAACACTGACTAGGAATTCTGAGGGGAAAAAATAAAAAAACATTCTAAAACTACCTATTCTTCAAAGGGTCTAGGGAATAGCTGTTCATGAGGTGCAGTGTTAGTCCAGCCAGGCAAATTCAGGAGTTAAAATGAGAGAACAAGGTCCTACACGGCACACTAGGACCGGCTACTGTTCTTCCTGGAACCAGGAGATGATCTGGTCTGTTGGCAGTCAAGAGTAAGAGGTCTAGAAGAGCAATGAGCTGGAGAAACAGTACTCTCTTACCTGCAATCTATTATGAAATCTTACATACCTGTGATCTATTGTAAAATTTACATACTGTACCTCAATTATCAAACCTTACACTCTTATCTATTATCAGCCCTTACACACTTGTGATCTATTATCAGCCCATGCACCCATGCCAGGCCACTCCACTGCACTCCTTATCCACTACTTTCCTTACTGTTCCCTCCCTACAGAGACACCCTCGACCGTGTCCCGCTTCTCAATACTCCAGGGGTGGAGTGAGCTCCTCACTGCAGTCAGGTCAGCAAGAGACTTTTGAAAAATGCACAGGGTCGGTCAAGGGCATCTTGGCTCTGCTAACACTGAACCCTGAGCATTTATTATTATGGAGTTTACTGTCCCTGCCTGTATGCCATATCTGAAACCATATACTGCACATTGCTTATCTCCCCCTTGCACTGTAGGCATCTGTTTATTTTTTTTACTGTGGGTTTATCCATTAACTGCTCTCCGCTGCAAGGCTTGGAGTCAGCTCAGCTCTTTGTCTAAACCTGTACGGTACGCTCTTATCTTAGAGTCTGTGGAGAAGAAGAACGTCAGCCAAATGCCTGAATGTGAATGTAACATGCATGAAGGCTCCATAGCAGTGCCCCCCCACCCCCAAACTGGGGGGAGGAGGGGAGGTGGGGTCAATAAGGGAGACTGAAATGGGTTGCCAGATTGTATTAATATTGTACGGGTTGCCAGATTTCTGTAGGTATGTGAAAAAATAAATAAAGGCGTGTATATTTCGCCCATCTAACAGGCAATATCTTAAGTCACATTAAGCATGCGCTAGTTCAGTGGACCGCACCGGTTTGAGGGTTCTGCAGGACTGTTCTATGCTGTGTTCCAGCAGGACAGGTGTCCACCTAGTGTCCATCGTCTACAGAAGGTCCTTTCTTGGTCTATAGCCTCCTGAGGCCTGCCAAAATTAAGTATTAAATTTATTGACATTCTTGACAAGTCTCTTGGATAACGAAAGCAGTGAAATATGCTGAAATATGTTCATATATATTTATTTATTTTTTTATTGACTGTCCCTTGTATCCTGAGTCTCAGCATGGTGGAATGTATGGTTTTTGAGACTCATGGAATGAATTGCCAAGGGGGATAGGCACATAATTGGCTTCCAGTCATTTCTGAACCTCAAACCTAAAACGAACATAATGTTGAAATAAACAACTTGAAATAATGGAAATTAGGTTTGCTTTTCAGGTGTCTGAATTGTAGTGAGGCCTTTTCATCTGTCTCTCTCCCCCTCTCTCTCTCTCTCTCTCTTTCTCACACTCACACACACACAACAGACACACACACACACACACACACTCACACAGGCACTCTTTCTCAGCCTGCATTGCATTGTTGGAGGTCTGTCAGAGATAGGGAACTTGCCTGGACAGCCTGTTTAGCTGTTTCCACAGTTGTTAGCAGGGTAGGAAAGGCACGCTCAGACGCACCCAGCGCGCGGCGGATGGAATTCAGAAGGTTCGTGCCTTTCCACCTGGAGCAGGAACTTCACCTGTTTCCGTTTGCCCTTTTCGCGTCACTTATTTTTCCACATTCGCTGTCGAGTGGCGGCTCTCACGGCCCTTACGGAAACATCACTGCAGGCGGGTCTAGAACGTCACAGTTGCTGAACCGCTGGAAACCGCCCCCCTCCCTGCCCCCCCCGCCCCCAGTAGTGAGCCAGGGGAGGTGGGGTGAGTGCTGATGGCTTGGTGGGGTGATTTTTTTTTCAGTCTATTTCACAATACCTCTCGAAAAGGTTTAATATCTATCTATCATTTTGTCTGGTGCTACTCATAGTACTCATGTTGAAAGAACACAAAAAGTGTAAAATTGATGTATGATATGTATACCAGCAAGAATAACCCTCTTGCTGGTATACATAGAAGAATTGTAATTTGAGGCTTCGGAAAGTTCAATTTCTGTTAATCTTTGGGTATAAAATACAACACTGGATAGATGACATTGTAAGCTTTTCATACATACCATATCCTGCATTGTTTAATACGTGTTTTAAATGAGAAACGGTGAAAAAAACATGAAAAACAAATAATTCTGGACGGGTGCTTGCACATAGAAAGCTACGATTGCCGTAATTATATCATACATTTTCTAATGCTGGGGGACCTTCCAAAAAATCACTGTGGGACAGTGTCCCTCCAAGTGGGCACAAGCGCAAAATTTTGAGAGCCCTGTACAAGGAGCGTTGCTGTGAAACTCAGCTCAACCAGCGTCTCAAAACCGTGATGCAGCCAAAAAACAGAACAGTGATTTTTGCAGACTTGTTTTTTAAAAATCTAATCATGACCGCAACAAAGCAAAAAAGGAATTCACTATATTTGAATCATTACATTACATTTATTTGGCAATGGGGGTTGCAGTTTCGGCTCAAAAGTGACCCAAAGTGAACCAATACATCAGTCTGGCCATTGCTTCAAGTCAACTTCAGCTGATCAGCTGTGCTATATAGTCAGTCGGGAACTGTGTTTGTAACTGAGGGCTTGCAGGTTTGATTCCCAAGGGGGAGGGGGGGCACAGCCATCACATATCATTGAGCACAGTACTTAGCCCGATTTGCTTCAGTAAACATCCAGCTGTATGTGATTGTATTAGAAAGCTGTTTAATGTAAGCTGTGGAAAAGACCATCTGCTAAAAGCATGAAGTTAAATCATCTGTGTGCTTAAGGTCAAAATGATATAATACGATTTAGATTTGATCCTCTGCATGTGGTAATACTTACAGGTGCACTGAAACTGACAGATTTATGAACACACTCATAACACCCCAGAAGGAGTCATGACATGGGAAAGAATAGGCATGGATCACCACAACATAAATCAATAAATCTGGTTAAAAAACAAAACAAACAAAAACAATTACAGACAGTTATAAGGCCCAAAAGAGAGACTACACCAGGGATGTGTGGCCCATGAGGCCAGCAGTACTGTTGATTTCCTTTACTACCTGATAGGTGATTGATCGATTAATGCCACTGATTGGCCACTGATTGAGGTTTATAATTCCTGGTGCTCCCAGTCCTGATTAGAGGGGAAGGCTAAAAACCAGCTGTGCTACTGGCCTTGAGGGTCAGATTTGAGTATTTCTGCTCTGCTCTAGAGCCCCTGATTTGCCCTGGAACAGCAGCATTGGCACACACCACAGGTGGGCCAGATTTGAGGGAGCCAAGACTACGTGTTCACTAGCTTTCTTTCCACAGCTTTCCATTTTTGTTCTAATGCCAGGTGAGCTAATGTGTGCTGGCCTTATTTCCACAGCTATGCTAATGCCAGGCGAGCTAACGTGCTAGCCTAATTTCCACAGCTATGCTAATGACAGGTCAGCTAATGCGTGCTAGACTTATTTCCACAGCTATGCTAATGTCAGGTGAGCTAATGTGTGCTAGCCTTTTTTCCACAGCTATGCTAATGCCAGGTCAGCTAATGCATGCTAGCCTTTTTTCCACAGCTATGCTAATGCCAGGTCAGCTAATGCATGCTAGCCTTATTTTCACAGCTATGCAATGCCAGGTGAGCTAACGCATGCTAGCATTCACATGCTTTTTTACAGACGCTTCTAGTTCTGGGTTTCAGTCACAATTCTTTTTAAGTCTGTGCTCCCTCTAATCCTGCTGTTCTTCCTCTGGGGCAGTCAGGGTAAAGGGGTGGGTCACAGCTGTGAGCGAGGAAGGGGGTCATCACAGGGAACTTGCTATTGATGTTAACACCAGGGGGCCATTACAATGGGGGTGATTTAGAGCAGGGGTTTCAGAACAGTTTTGATCCAGTGACCTCCCCATCGAAGGGGGTGGGGTAGGGGGGGAAGTTTAAGATTGTAATCGCAGACCCCCTGCGGTACCTCTGCAGACCCCCTTGTTGAAACTCCAGGATTTAGAGCGATTTTGGTGCCCCTGAGACCCAACACCATACAGGCAAAGTGGTTAGCGTTGTAAGTCGTTGCAATGAAACTTTCCGGAGCTTTTACAGGCTGGACCGGGATGGACTGATTGTGGAAAAGCAGCGACTGAGAGTCCCTTCACTGCCAGACACAGCACAATATATAAAAATACAATGCTGTGGAGATATATTTACTATATTTTTTAAATGTTCACATTTACAGTACATTGCAAAAATATTTAATTCCTGTGAGCACAGGAAACCAGGGTCTGGCCACAGCAGTCAGGAAAGAGAAACCAACTCAAGTTCCGTCACCTGCGAGAGTTTAGACAAAGATGCTCTTTGATCATTAAAAAAAATATACAGACAGGGAAGGGAAGTAAGAAGTGCTCACTTCCTCATTTTGAGAGAAGGTGTTGTGGAAAACATACGCATTTCAGTGGAGCTGCAAAACCACCTCACCAATGCATGGTGGAACGGTGGAGGGGGGCTGAGAATGCGGGGGGGGGGGGAATTCTCGAGGGCGGGGGGATAAACATGAGGGGGTGGAGGACAGACCTCAATGTTGCACACTGGGTTAACTGGACATGCGTACCTGTGTGAAACAGACTCACCTGTAAGCTGTTCCTGTGTGTGAGTCAGACTAACCTGTAAGTTGTACCTGTGTGTGAAACAGACTAACCTGTGACTGTGTACCTGTGTAAAACTGTCAACTGTGACTATTTGTGTTAAACAGACTCACCTGTAAGCTGTTACTGTGTGTGAGATGTTGAGTCCTTCAGTCCCAGGTCTCAGTGCCGGTCGGGCGAGAGATCAGCAGATTCAGCACACATGGAACCGGTTACTGTCATATGGAATCATTCTGGGGGAGGGACTTACTGTCACACTGAGCATGTGTGTGTGTGTGTGTGTATGCAGGAGCGCATGTGTGTGTCTGTGGTGTGTGTAAACATAGGGCTTGTTTTGCTGTAATTAGGAGTGTTCTTGCAAAACTGTCCCCACCCTCCCCCTCCCCCCTCCCCCCTGCCCCCCCCCCCCCATTCCATTCCTGTCATTCAGTCAACGGAGATGATGTCATCTCCATCCATATCCTCTCTCTTACCCCCGGCTCAACATCTCTAAACGGCTCCTAGTAAAACCCGAACCCCGCCCCCCAATGCCTCAATGGAAGAACATCTACCATATGTGATGTGTCACATGATCCGGGTGGGGCTGTCACATGACATCAGTGGCATGTGCCGAGACTGCTGCTGCTGCACGCCCATGTTGCCAGGATGGACAATACCAGTTCTCATAAACCTCACCTTTTGTCCAGAAATCCAAACATGACATCATGGCATCACTTTCGAGGTGGAGTGGGGAGTGGGGAGTGGGGAGTGGGGGGGTGGGGGGGTGGGAGTGTGGGGGTGTGTAAGACGTAGTTTGATTTTCAGCTAGAGCTGGGGAAGGGTTGGGGGTTTAGCGAGAACGGGGGGGGGGGGGGGGGGGGCGTAGAAGATGACTTTTTGAACACAGCAGATAAAATCTGAGCCTGCGTTCATGAGGCATCTCAGAGTAGGAGTGCTGATCTGGGATCAGTCTATTCTTTCAGCTCATAAAAGATGTTAAGATATAAAAAACAGGGAAATTAACACACGCATACGTACATGCACTCACACACACACATACACTCTCTCTCACTCACACACACACACACACTCTTTCACACACACACACACATACACTCTCTCACACACACACGCACACACACACACACATACACTCTCTCACACACACATGCACGCACACACACTCACACTCTCTCGTACACTCTCACACACACACTCACACACGCTCTCACACACACTCTCTCTCACACACATGCACACACATACAGACACACACACACACACGCACACACACACAGGGGTGGGGATGAAGAACAAAGGCGTGTGTGTAGTGGGTTTGGAGTGTATAATTACTGCGCAGTGATCACCACAGGCCTGCCCCACCAGCGCTGGGAAAAACGCCCTGGAAGCCGTTCACACAGAACTCACACAGCATCTCTCCCTCCCTTTCTCTCATTCACTCCCTCTTTCTCTCTCTTTCATTCTTTCTCAGTCACTGCATCTTTTTCTTTCTCTCCCTTTCATTCTCTCTCAGTCACTGCATCTTTTTCTCTCTCCCTTTCTCTTTCTTTCTCTCACTCACTGCATCTTTTTTCTCTCCTTCACTCCCTCTCTTTCTCTTTCTCTCACTCCATCTCTGTCTTTCTCTTTCTCACTCCCTCTCTCTATTTCTAGTTCAGTTTCAAGGTGCTTTATTGGTATGACATGCACTGTGTTGCCAAAGCGAGAGTTATATTTCTGTCTCGCAGTGATCACATCTTTTCCTGTTTGTACACCAGGTTTGTTTGTGTCTTCCTATTGTGTCTTTCTTTCTTTCTCTCAATCTCTCCCTCCCTCCCATTTACCCCCTGTCTTTTTCATTTTAAATTCAAAAGGCCATACAAATTTAGTGCTGCAAATATAATATGTTTAGGAATAAATAAAAATAACAACAGAGCTAACAAAAATAAATAATTATATGTTTGTAAATTAAAAGGCAACGATGCCAATGTAGCTGCTAGGCAGTTTTAACTTTCAAGGAAAACTCAGAAATGTTAATGATTGTGGGTTGGAACACCACAATCATTATGAGCAATCCTGACAGACAGTTTCACAACAAGACCATTACTACTGCTAGTACTGCTACTGCTAGCACTACTACTACTGCTAGGACTGCTGCTACTGCTAGCACTGCTACTACCACTGCTACTGCTATTACTGCTAGCACTACTACTACAGCTAGTACTGCTGCTACTGCTAGCATTGCTAGCACTGCTGATAATACTGCAGCAATAGCAGCAATATATATATATATATATATATATATATATATATATATATATAAATATATAATATTTAATAGAGAGAGAGACAGAGGGGGGACCCTGATCAGGCAATATATCTTTGAAATGGAAAACATTTAACGGGGGTTGGTGGGGGGTCTAGTAAGAAATATACACACAGGCACATACACATGCACACACAAGCACATGCATACAAGGAAGAAATCAGTTTAAGGAGCTATGGCACTTTTATGGCAACACTGCCCTCTGTTGGCCACAAGGGGAAGTTTACACAACAGAGCCCACAGAAAGCCTTTTTTGAGATGAATATTATTACCATTCCTAGAACAAGAAAAAGCCCATTTGCATTGATCTTGAAAATGGCATCATAAGCTTCCAGTAAGATCTAAACATAAATCGTTTCTGATTTTACATTTAATCTTTTTTTTCGGTTGGCCCTAAGGCACACGCAACCTGTACTCAATATATATATATATATATATATATATATACAGAGCGCTCACCCTCAGGGGTACAGCACTCTCTCAGGGGAGTAGTGGACTCTCAGGGGGGTAGCACCCTCAGGGATGTTGCTCCCTCTCAGGGGTATAGCACTCTCTTAGGGGCGTAGAACCTTCAGGGGTATAGCACTCTCTTAGAGGCATAGCACTTTCAGGGGTATAGCACCCTCAGGGGTGTTGCTCACTCTCAGGGGTGTAGGGGACTCTCAAGGGGTGTGAAACTCTCAGGGTCAGGGGTGCAGCACTTTCAAGGGTGTAGTACTTTCAGGGGTGTACCCCAAAATTCTGGGCCCTGTGCATATGCAGTCTTGTGGCCTTCCTTCCAGAAGCAAAATGTATAGTCCCTTGAGCCTCGCTCTGCTTGGGGCTCAGAGCAGTCACTCATTTCCCCCCACTATGACCCCCTGGATCACTTTTGGCAGATTTTCCCACAATGTCACCCCTGTTCGATATATAGCCTCAAGATCCAATTTAACAGCACCCAGAACCAGGGGTGCAGCTGGGGATTTTGGGCCCCACCACCCCAGAAAACCCCATTCCAACACAATTACAGCAGTAAGTTAGTTTCTGTCGAAGTCTGACGGTCTCTGTGCCTGTACATGTCCATGCATCCAGGTTAAACACGAACTGGCGAAACCGTGCGGGGAGCACGCCATTCAAAAGCGGCTCATCACTTTCCATTTTCTGTATCAAACATCTGACCCAGAGCATGTCAACCCCAATTCTGACCACAATCATGTTGCGGAACAAGTTTAAACTGGTCGCGAGTTAGCACCCTGAACAAAATCAATTGACATTCCAAAACTGAACAGTAATCCTTAACATACGGAGCTAACTTCTGATGTGCTTACAAAAGGGGCCTAATCTGACCGTGACCCCGCACAAGCTAAACGGCCAAGGAGCGATCAGAAGCAGAAGTGACCTTGACTGCGCAGGGAAACACTTGGACGCCTGCAGTTCCGCACGCGCGCATCCAGTCCATTTTCATACATGCCTTACCTCCATCATGTCGGTGTAATTTAATATGGTCGCTTGAAGGGTAACGGGGTTGCCATATTAAATTAAATTCACCATTCCCAATGAGTTTTATTTTCGGGGTCGCCTGTGGGAACCATTTTAAATCGTTCTAGCGCGTGAATGGGCCGCAGGGTGCGTGATCCCACAGCTTCGCCTGTGACGGGGAGAGATCATCGCTGGCTGAACGCTGGGTTAGGGATGATTCAGTCGGCAGCGACCCCTGCTGATGGACTTGCTTAAAAATCGAGTGGTTTATAAGGCCAGTTCAAATCAGGGATTCAGCAAGAGTTTCTGAACACCCTACGTCCCACACACTCTCTGGCTTAATATCCAGTCAAATGCATGAGCGATTCATTACTGCATTTAAGGACCACGCAACCAAATATTTAACTTTTTATACTATTATTGCTTTGATTTACTTTTAAGCTCGTCCTTTAACTGACTTATGCACAGCTGAAAATGGGGGGGGGGGGGAACTCTACAAAAACAGCCGTCTCTGTAATATGGAATATTACTGTCTACAGTTTCGCAAAAATGTCCAGTATTCATCATTGCCAGGCACACTCAGACGGATGAGGGCGCTGTGGTTTTGTCAGGATCACGTAATCAGTTCAGCCTTGGTCAGCATATATGGTGTAAAACTCTATTAACAATCAAAGAAATTCTGAATAAATACATGTGCGCACTCGAACCCCTGAGGGAGGCATCAGTCCTGTCATTTTCTGGAGCTTCCCTTATTCTCAGAGTTTCTCCCTGGAAGTGCTATGGTGGGGGGGAGGCTTGGTCAATACAATTATATGATGCATGTCATATATGTGATAAAAAAAAATGCATGGGGGGCAGTACCAGTCCTATGCAGATTTGTGACCCCCCCCCCCACCCCTAAGCATGGCTGCATATTCTGCATTTAACACTATCCCCTCCTCGTGCATGTGGTACTTCACAGATTCAGCCTCCCTCCTGCACCTGCTAAGGTAGCTAATGTCGTCAGCACCTTCCCAGCCCGATTCTGGACAGCAGCAACGTCTGCAGGCTGTTTTCTTTCATCTCAATCCTCTTAAGGTGTGACGTCACAATCACAAGTGTACGACTAGAATGCTCTCAGCTGAACAAGTGCTGGTGACACAATCAACCGAAAGTGACCTAGAACACGGAGTTCTAGAACACTGACTTTCAAAGGGTTTTTGAACAACACATTGCAAAAAAAAAAAAAAAAAAAAAAAAACCTGCTCTTCAAAGTTGGAATCGGCAGCCAATTCAGAGCCGATAACCACGGGAGGCGAGTTAACCATGTGATCAGCTCCTTGGATAAGTCAAGTTTCCATTAACAACAAAAGGAGGAGCAGGCAGAAGTTCTAGAGTCCAAAACTGAACTCCAAACCATCAGTTGCATTCTCCATGTCATCAATATTGCATTCTGTGATGTCACAAATAGAGAAAACAATGGATTCGTCACCATTGCAGTGCATTCTCCAGTTAAATGACCGCTCCTTACAATTCAGTGGTTAGAGGAACAGGATTTTCCAATGACATCATCACTTATTGAGCAGGTAGAGATAAAATATTTGTAGTGTAGTTCACACACTGTTTGTCATGAGGGTGAGACAGAACAAATCAACTGTGATTTTTCGGTGGAGTTCCCCGTCTATATCTGTCTAGGAAACTTTGAGCACGGAAGACAAGCAGAGAAACCAGTCACCTCGCCAGCCAGAAACCAGGCTGTTAGCGCATAACGAGAAAAACACTTCTTCCACAACCTCCTCCTCCTCCTCCTCCCTTTAACCAGGACAGAAAGGCCATGTAGCATAACGGGGAACTAGGCTGATAAAGGCTTTGAATCCCAGCTGGGGGCACTGTCAGTGTACTAACTGAGCAAGGTATTTTTCGTTACAAGACCAAACCCGAGGTTTTTTTTTCAAATTGTTTTAATTTTTTCTTAAAAAAAAAAAAAAAAAAGAAGGTATTTCCATGATCATAACAGACTGAATCGTTCTCCGGAACACCCCACTTAGTGACTTACAAACTTTTAAACCCAGGAAAATGTCACAAAAACAAAGCCAGCAGAAAAACAAAACAAAACAAAAAAACTAAACAAAACACAAAACACAAAATTCCAACACAAAGAAAAAAAAAACTTGCTGAACTGAGAGTCCGCACTTTTTTATTGAACTGTAGAATAGGTATCTATGGCACATGACGTCAAACTGTTACCATGGAAACAAAACAGTAAAATACATTAAAAGGCATGAAGGAATGAAGAAAAAAAAGTGTTATTTTCTTGCATTTATTCTTTTGTTACTATTTTTCAGTAACCAAATGACTAGCAAAAGAAAGCATCTTATGTATCCTGATGTGGACTTCACTGCAAAGGGAAACAAAAAAAATTGACATTAAAACCCGGACATAATCTGGACACTTTTCTTGCCATTTGTCTTTTTTTTTTTTCTCCAGGCCCCCCCAGAAGCTTTCTGTTATTTCACGGTTTTTATGTGTGCGTATGTGTGTGTGTGTGTGTGTGTGTGTGTGTGTGTGTGTGCACGCGCAAGAAAAGATCTAATGGGACAGAACTATGAGAATGACTCTGAGGCTTACACACTGAAGAAATCCTGCAAAAACATTTAAACTCGAGCATGTTGTTGGGGGAAAAAAAATGTGAAGTGACTACATCCTGATTCTTGTCTCTGTACATGTCCCCCGCCCACCCCAAATTCCCTCACTTTGCCCCCCTCCCCTTTCTAAAAAGCAACGTGCCACCCAGTGTCACAATACAATACAGACACAGGAACAAAAGAAGAAATGCTATCAGAAAACTTAAGATAAACCTGTAAATCTCAAACTCTGCTGCCCTGCCCCCATATTTTAAGTGTCCAACGAAGGAGCAGGAATTACCACTGCACTACAATCCAACAAGAACAAATGGAACAAATTAGAATGCTTTTTTGAGTAAAATTTTTAATATATATAGGTATATATATATTTTTTTTTTTCCGGCCAATTTTGAACAACCTGCCATCCTCCCCCCTCGTCCAAATATAGCGACCCCTTCTCACGGCGCCGGGGTATCTGAGCTTTACGCCGCACGTTCCTGGCGTCAGCGCGACAGGGCGTAGGTCACCTGGGAAAACATCGCCTCGGCAACGCATGGAGAGAAAAAAACCTTGCCCCAGCGTCACATGATGCCGAAAGCTTTAACGCTGCTCGATGTGAGGAGAAAAGGCGTAACGTGTCCTAGCGTAGCGTGTCTTAGCGTAACGGGTCCTAGCGTAGCGTGTCTTAGCGTAACGGGTCCTAGCGTAGCGTGTCCTAGCGTAACAGGTCCTAGCGTAGCGTGTCCTAGCGTAACGGGTCCTAGCATAGCGTGTCTTAGCGTAACGGGTCCTAGCGTAGCGTGTCCTAGCGTAACGGGTCCTAGCGTAGCGTGTTCTAGCGTAACGTGTCCTAGCGTAGCGTGTCCTAGCGTAACGGGTCCATGCGAGATGTCGCTCAGACAGGGCCGGACGTTCTGGTGTTTAACAGCGCCCGGAACGCAGACGCCTCTCAGCATGATGCAGTCAGGAAGGTGTAAATGAGCGCACGCGTGTAACGCACTGGCCAGGTGTAAGGGCTCCTTGATGTACCATCTATGGTACCGACAGCGCAATGCATTGTGGGGACCTTGCGTAATGTTATTGCTAAAGTGGTCGATTGTGCCAGTGTAATGCCGTACAGAGCACCCGGACATGCTTCAGCGAAACGCAGCAGAAGTGTATGAAGAGTCTTAAAGCACCGCAGCTCCCAGCGCCTAACAGTCCTGAATGCAACGTAACTGATAAAGACATAATGGGCTCTAGTTTAATGTAATCGGCAAGTATAACAGGGCCTGGTTTAATGTAATTGCTACAGCGTAATGGGTGTATGATTGGTACTGTGTCATGTCCCCAAACATAATGCAGTTGGCAGGTGTAATGGCTCCCAGTTGAGCGCGTGTGGTAGAGTGCAACACGCCGCGGCGTAACGCAACGGGTACAGGGCTCAACGTAACGCTGGGAGCGTAGCGCCACCCGGCGAGGTCACAGCGCATCGGGCGTCAGCCCTGACGACGCGCGCTAGAAGCCAACGGGACCACAGGCGCCGTCTCCTCGGCAACAGCAACAGTTACGATATCTCAACTGAAGACGAACGCTAAAAGGAGCCTCCTTTATTGGTAAAAAGACCTTAGAAAGTACACAAGATTCCGCTCCACTTCCATCGATGGATAAATGCATTTTTGTATGGTTTCAATTAACACTTTTCTGGACAAAAAAAAATGCATATATATATATTTTTTTAAATTTTGTTAACTATCTAGACTTTGATATATGGTGAAATAGAAAGAAATTGCATTTATATATAAAAAAGGAAAAAAAAAAGAGATACATGTTAAATGGACTTTCGGCGCTCAAAAGAAATGGTTTGGCATAAACGGCTGAATAAGGGTAGAAAGGAAAATAATCATAATAAAAAACAGCTCTTTACAGAAATCCTACAAAAAAAAAACAATTAGACCGCACAATGGGCTTTTCTCCAGACGTAACTGATTTTTTTGTTTTTTTTCTTGTTGTATATATAATATATATTTATATTGTGTGTTTACAGGTCAGAAGTGTAAGGCAAGTTCTCCTGTCCTGAGAAGAATACAAAAAAATCTCAAGATCAAGTTTAAGTGACCACTGCCCACCCCCCACCCCCCGGAACTCCCCCACCCAAGTTTGCATGTCTTCCCTCCAAATGAAAAGAGAGGAGAAAAAAGAAACAAAAAGAAAAGAAAAGCTCTCTGATTTGTAACCCCCCCCACTCCCAATCCCCAATCCCACCCACCCAACTGCCCTAGGAGGGTCAGACGTGTGACCCCTCCTTCTTAGTCCTGACATCAGTTTTTGCTTCTAAATAGTTCTTATTCTGTTCTGTAAAATTAGCAGTAGGCCCACATCCAACCGCTCTTCCCGCTCAACTTTAGTCTGAGGTCACTGTGACCCCGCCCCCCTCTTCCAACCGCTGGTCCGGTCGGTGAATCTAGTCCGCTGCTTGTTGCTGTGGTGAAGAGCAATGCATACGGCCGTGTTTAGAGTGCTGGGGGGGGGGCTGACAGGGTCCTTTTTCCACAGTCACATGGTTTCGGGCGGGCGGGCCTCCCGCTTTCCCAAACGAGGACCTCTCGACGTCCCGCCCTCGCCTCTTCCACTTGGTTTTTCCTGACGGGAAAGTCTGTTTGTAAATCCGGCCCACGTTGGGTTGTATTAGTTCTTTTAATTCAAGTTTTTTTTTTTTTTTCAATTTTATTTGAAGTTTCTGTAAATTTGCATGTGTCTCCCTCCGTGTCCCAGTCCTCCGCTCCATCTGTACAGTTTCAGAAGAGGTTCTCCTCAAATATGGCCATCAGGTCGCTCTGGAAATTCATGTCAATGGTGGCCGCCATCTACGGAAGGCAGAGAGAAAACACTCAAGCATGCTGCAGGGCTGCGGGAAGGTCTGAGCCTTCCTACGCAAATCAATTCCTCTACTGTAAAATCATTACAATCCTCAGTGGCCATTTTGAATTATTACCGCTATAACAGTCAAATTCAGACTTCACTCAAAAGGAAGAGGGACGTACGCTTAGCAGTTTTCAGAAGTCAACAGGCCAGTGTGCGTATGTCTGCATTTATTCACATCAGTTTGTGTATGTCTGTGTGTGCATGAGCACGTGCGCGCATGTATATGCGCAACTGTGCGTGCAAACAGTAAGTGTGTAGGCATGCGCATGTGTGTATACAGCTGTGTGTCTGTGTGTATGCAGCTGTGTATCTGTGTGTATACCGCTGTGTGTCTGTATGTATACAGCTGTGTGTCTGTGTGTATGCAGCTGTGTATCTGTGTGTATACCGCTGTGTGTCTGTATGTATACAGCTGTGTGTCTGTGTGTATACAGCTGTGTGTCTGTGTGTATACAGCTGTGCGTCTGTGTGTATACACCTGTGTGTCTGTGTGTATACAGCTGTGTATCTGTGTGTATACACCTGTGTGTCTGTGTGTATACAGCTGTGTCTGTGTGTATACACCTGTGTGTCTGTGTGTATACATCTGTATATCTGTGTGTATACAGCTGTGTGTCTGTGTGTATCTGTGTGTATACAGCTGTGTGTCTGTGTGTATACACCTGTGTGTCTGTGTGTATACAGCTGTGTGTCTGTGTGTATACAGCTGTGTGTCTGTGTGTATACAGCTGTGTGTCTGTGTGTATACAGCTGTGTGTCTGTGTGTATACAGCTGTGTGTCTGTGTGTATACAGCTGTGTGTCTGTGTGTATAGCTGTGTATCTGTGTGTATACAGCTGTGTGTCTGTGTATACAGCTGTGTGTCTGTGTGTATGCAGCTGTGTGTCTGTGTGTATGCAGCTGTGTATCTGTGTGTATACAGCTGTGTGTCTGTGTGTCATACAGCTGTGTGCGTGTGTATACAGCTGTGTGTCTGTGTGTAAGCTTGTCTGTGTGTATACAGCTGTGCGTCTGTATGTATACAGCTGGTCTGTGTGTATACAGCTGTGTGTCTGTGATACACGTGTGTCTGTGTATAAGCTGTGTCTGTGTGTATACACCTGTGTATCTGTGTGTATACAGCTGTGGTCTGTGTATACAGCTGTGCGTCTGTGTGTATACACCTGTGTGTCTGTGTGTATACAGCTGTGTATCTGTGTGTTAATGGTTATACAGCTGTGTCTGTGTTATACAGGTGTGTGTGTATACAGCTGTGTGTCTGTGTGTATACAGCTGTGTGTCTGTGTGTATACAGCTGTGTGTCTGTGTGTATACAGCTGGTGTCTGTGTGTATACAGCTGTGTCTGTGTGATACAGTGTGTCTGTGTGTATACAGCTGTGTCTGTGTATACAGCTGGTGTCTGTGTGTATACAGCTGTGTTCTGTGTGTATACAGCTGTGTGTCTGTGTGTATACATCTGTATATCTGTGTGTATACAGCTGTGTGTCTGTGTGTATACAGCTGTGTGTCTGTGTGTATACAGCTGTGTCTGTGTATACAGCTGTGTGTCTGTGTGTATACACCTGTGTGTCTGTGTGTATACAGCTGTGTGTCTGTATGTATACACTGTGTTCTGTGTGTATACAGCTGTGTGTCTGTGTGTATACAGCTGTGTGTCTGTGTGTATACACTGTGTGTCTGTGTGTATACAGCTGGCTGTGTGTATACAGCTGTGTGTATACAGCTGTGTGTCTGTGTGTATACAGCTGTGGTCTGTGGTATACAGCTGTGTGTCTGTGTGTATACAGCTGTGTGTCTGTGTCTGTGTGTATACAGCTGTGTGTCTGTGTATACAGCTGTGTGTCTGTGTGTATACAGCTGTGTGTCTGTGTGTATACAGCTGTGTGTCTGTGTGTATACAGCTGTGTGTCTGTGTGTATACAGCTGTGTGTCTGTGTGTATACAGCTGTGTGTCTGTGTGTATACAGCTGTGTGTCTGTGTGTATACAGCTGTGTGTATACTGTGTGTGGTATACAGCTGTGTGTATCTGTGGTGTATACAGCTGTGTGTCTGTGTGTATACAGCTGTGTGTCTGTGTGTATACAGCTGTGTGTCTCAGCTGGTTCTGTTGTATACAGCTGTGTGTCTGTTGTTACAGCTGTGGTCTGTGTTAACAGCTGTGTGTCTGTGTGATCACGCTGTGTGTCCTTGTCTGTTCGCTGGTGTCTGTGTGTACAGCGGGCTTGTGACGCTGGGCGGCGTGGCTGTACGCGTTGCGTGCTGGAGGCTGGGCGTTCTCTCCCTGCTCCGGCCGCGTGCTCTGCTGGTCGCCTTGCCGGCGGCGCGCGTCCTGCGCCGGCTGCGCTGCGCGTGCCTGCGAGGCTGCGCCGCTGGTGCGCTGTCTGCGCTGCGGGCTCGTCTGGCGGCCGGCGCCCGGGCTCCATCGGCTCCTCCTCCTCCCGGGGCCTGGGGCGGGGCAGAGTCAGCATCACTCTGCCTCTGATCGGTGCTTTCACAAACGCACACGCATTTGTTCCTCTATTTCATTCATTTAGCCATTTTTCATTTTATGAGATTCTTCTTATATGAAACACTCTAGGATGTCAAATCTTTCATTTAATTCATTATATACTATCCAAAATTAACAGATTTGAGTAGGAGCTGTCCATAACACCACAGCAGAATTATACATGAACTGTTCCTGGATACGCCCCTTCATGAATATTAATCAGCAGCACGAAACCGGAATGTTCCGGCAATAACAATAAACAGACAATCCTCATAATAGCAGCTGATCATCCAGTTATTCTAGAACATCCACATTCTGTCCACTCAACAGATAATGAACTTGCTAATGTGCTTGCTGTGTCCTCTCAGCTCCTTAACTACATAACAGGAGTTACACAGTTAAGTGTGTGTGTGTGTGCGCGTGTGCGCGTGTGAGAGATAGAATGTTTCTAGTGTTCCATTGCAGTACAGAGTAACCACTCTCAGTCTAATACTTGGCCATATCGCTAAATTTTTAAAAAGACCTGTCAAATTGGAGCATGTCAGCTTCAACGAACAGAGACAAAACCTTCAGCGTTAAGAATGCGTTAAAAAATAAACACCAAATAACTGACAGGGGAGCGGTTTTCACAGACTGGGCGCAGTGACTCGGCCTGTTCACACCCACCCGCTCCAGCAGAGACAGGTCTCACAAATCAACACTGACTTCTACCTCTGATCTGGACATGTGACCTACCCTCCACTGCTTTAATTGGCTCAACTGGTGTAACCGGTTCTGTGTGAGCACACAGAGACGTTTTCCCACAATGCACTGCAAACAACAGGTGTCAGGTATCAGGCGATGACACCAGACCACGTGAGAGGGACGACTACCATGAAGAGCAGACACACTCACACACACACCATGCAGACGCACTCACACACACACCATGCAGACGCACTCACACACACACACACACCATGCAGACGCACTCACACACACACACCACGCAGACGCACTCACACATACACACACCATGCAGACGCACTCACGCACACATACACCATGCAGACACACACACACACACATTCACAAGCATTCTACACTAGGAGTTGACCAGATCTCATCCAGAGGGCTAGTGTGGCTGCACCAAGCAGTGACGCACCTGATTCTACAGATCAACCACTGGAGAGTCTGCTGAGGACCTTGATCAGTAGAATCAGGTGTGTAAGTGCCTGGTGGGAAACGAAAGCCTGCACCCAACAGCAGCCCTTTCTGCGTAAGGCTGAGGACTGAAAACCACTCACACACACTCCACCACCAGTCTCTCTGTCCCACGCCGCTCCTCCCTCCCCCCCTCCTCTCCTCCTCTCTCACCGCAGTTTCTCCTGGTCTCTGCGCAGTCGCTCCTTCTCCACCTGCTCGGCCTGCGCGCGCAGGGCCTTCTCCCGCTCCTCCTTCTCGCGCGCGGCACGGCGGAACTGCTCGAAGCTGTCGCTGGACGACTTGAGCGTGGAGGAGGGAGCTGAGGCCGGCTTCTGCGCCAGGCTGGCCCACGAGCCCATGTTCTTCAGCTTCACATCCTGAGAATCAGCACAGGGAGACATTCAGGAGCTGCGGTGGGTTTGAGGTTCCCACAGTGAGTGGGTTTGGGGTCCCCACAGTGAGTGGGTTTGGGGTCCCCACAGTGAGTGGGTTTGAGGTCCCCACAGTGAGTGAGTTTGGGGTCCCCACAGTGAGTGGGTTTGGGGTCCCCACAGTGAGTGGGGCTTGAGGTTCCCACAGTGAGTGGGTTTGGGGTCCCCACGGTGAGTGGGTTTGAGGTCCCCACGGTGAGTGGGCTTGAGGTCCCCACAGTGAGTGGGTTTGGGGTCCCCACAGTGAGTGGGCTTGAGGTCCCCACGGTGAGTGGGTTTGGGGTCCCCACAGTGAGTGGGGCTTGAGGTCCCCACGGTGAGTGGGTTTGGGGTCCCCACAGTGAGTGGGTTTGGGGTCCCCACAGTGAGTGGGCTTGAGGTCCCCACAGTGAGTGGGTTTGGGGCCCCCACGGTGAGTTGGCTTGAGGTCCCCACGGTGAGTGGGCTTGAGGTCCCCACGGTGAGTGGGTTTGGGGTCCCCACAGTGAGTGGGGCTTGAGGTCCCCACGGTGAGTGGGTTTGGGGTCCCCACGGTGAGTGGGTTTGGGCCCCCACAGTGAGTGGGCTTGAGGTCCCCACAGTGAGTGGGTTTTGGGTCCCCACGGTGAGTGGGCTTGAGGTCCCCACGGTGAGTGGGTTTGGGGTCCCCACGGTGAGTGGGCTTGAGGGCCCCACGGTGAGTGGGTTTGGGGTCCCCACGGTGAGTGGGCTTGAGGGCCCCACGGTGAGTGGGTTTGGGGTCCCCATGGTGAGTGGGTTTGGGGACCCCACAGTGAGCAGGGTGCAGTGTTCACCTTTTTGGAGGTGATGGGAGTCTTGGGCTCATGCTTTAACTTGTCCTGCAGGGAGGAAGGCGGGGCTCCATGCTCAGAGGAGCTTATAACAGGCCGAGAGGTCTCCAGGGGCTTCAGGTCTGATCCTAAAATCACACACAGGAATAAGTGCATAGCCCTGCGTGCACCACACACACACACACACAAGCACGTACACACATATGCACGCACACAAACACATGTAACAAACAAACACAAACGTACAGACACACACGCGCGCATGCACGCACACGCTCAGTGATACTCACTCTGGGGGGGCTTGTTCTCAGGGTGTTTCTGGGGCTCCTGCCGCAGAGCGGGGCTGAAGTGCTCCCCCCGCATCGCAGGAGATGGGGAGAGCTTCTCCTCTTTCACCCCAACCATGGCCGGGGGTGCCCTCTGCTCCTGAGTGTTAGTACACACAATGAGTACAAACGATACACACACACACACACACACACAGCTACGTCCTACAGAGACATACATACACACACATACATGGCTATACACACACAGCCACACACCAACACATACACACACTCACCAACAGGTACACATGCACGCACACACGCACACACACACACACATACACATACACACAAACCAAAACATACACGCACACATATGCACATACACACTCTTAATACTCACAGGTTTTTTGGGCTGCTGTAGGTTGTGTGGGGGGGTGTGGTGCCCAGTGGGGGGGTACAGGGGCAGCTGGGGGGAATGCATCATCAGAGGGGAGGGGGTCTCCCTCACATGACCTGTCACCAGACGGGAAGGGGGCTGTTAGTGCTGGAAAAGTATACCTTATACACGCCATAAGTATACATAATACCAAAGTAAAACAAAATAGTGCACTATGTGAGTGTCCACTTTGTTTGTTCAGTACGGTGTGTACTATTGTGTGTACTATGTGGTGTCTGCTTTGTTTGTTCAGTACGGTGTGTACTATGGTGTGTACTATGTGAGTGTCCGCTTTGTTTGTTCAGTACGGTGTGTACTATGGTGTGTACTATGTGGTGTCCGCTTTGTTTGTTCAGTACGGTGTGTACTATGGTGTGTACTATGTGGTGTCCGCTTTGTTTGTTCAGTACGGTGTGTACTATGGTGTCACTGTAGTGGTGTGTACTATGTGGTGTCCGCTTTGTTTGTTCAGTACGGTGTGTACTATGGTGTGCACTATGTGGTGTCCGCTTTGTTTGTTCAGTACGGTGTGTACTATGGTGTGTACATATGTGGTGGTCCGCTTTGTTTGTTCAGTACGGTGTGTACTATGTGGTGTCCGCTTTGTTTGTTCAGTACGGTGTGTACTATGGTGTGTACTATGTGGTGTCCGCTTTGTTTGTTCAGTACGGTGTGTACTATGGTGTGTACTATGTGGTGTCCGCTTTGTTTGTTCAGTACGGTGTGTACTATGTGGTGTCCGCTTTGTTTGTTCAGTACGGTGTGTACTATGGTGTGTACTATGTGGTGTCCGCTTTGTTTGTTCAGTACGGTGTGTACTATGGTGTGTACTATGTGGTGTCCGCTTGTTTGTTAGTACAGGTCGGGTGTTCGTGGAAGTGGTTGGAGGTCGTGTATGAGGTGCTAGGCCGGCTGGCAGGTATGTGCTCTGGCGTAAGAGGAGGGCGCACATTACAATGAGAAATTCATCAGACAATGAGGGTTAAATCCCCAGGATTTAAATGTCCTTACATGACCCCACATGTAACACCCTAATGCAGCCAACAAGAACAAAAACACCAGGTGACCTAGTCCCCAAAAGTACATAAAACTGCAGATGGACTGGGCCTTAACCATTTTGTTTTGGTTGTGCATTTCTGTGTGTGTGTGTACATGTATATGTGTGCTTGTTGGTGTGTATGTATATATGTGTGTGTGTTTGTGTGTGTGTGTATAAGGGCGCGTATGCTTGTTTACCGGTGCTGTAGGGGTCGGGCTTGTGTTGCCGTGGAGATGGATGGTGGTGCTGCTGCTGTATGAGCTGCTGCTTGGCCTGGGGCGGCAGGCCCTTGTGCGTCTGCGCCGGCTGCGCGTGCGTGGGCTGCGCGTGCGGCGGCTGCACGGGTCCCTGCGTGTAGGGCAGGTGCTGCAGGAGCCGAGGCTGCGGCTGCTGCTGCTGCTGCTGCAGCAGGGCCACCTGCTGCTGCTGCTGCTGCTGCTGCTGCTGGGTTTGCGGCGGCAGCTGGGGAGTCTGCGCAGCTGGCTGCACGGCCTGCGACTGCACCTGCACCGACTGCAGCAGCGAGGAGGCGGAGACGACGGTGGGCAGGGCCGGGGCGGAAGACCGGCTCTGCAGAGAATGCATGAAGAGCTGCATGTTGAGAGGAAGGCCCACCGGCTCCTCGTCATCCTCCAGCAGGGCCTGCGGAGGCTGCGCCGACAGGAGCCCGAGCGTGCCGTGGCCCTGGGGGGCCAGCGGCGTGGGGGAGGGGATGCGCGGCTGCAGCGGGGGCTGAGGGGGGTGCAGTATGTGGGTGGGCAGGTGCTGCTGCTGCTGCTGCTGCTGTGCCTGTGCCAGTGCCTGCTGCTGCTGCAGTTGTTGTTGCTGTTGCTGTTGTTGTTGTTGTTGTTGTTGTTGCTGCTGTTGTTGTTGTTGTTGTTGTTGTTGTTGTTGCTGCTGCTGCTGCTGCTGCTGCTGGGGGGGCGGAGCCTGCTGGGTGGGGGGCTGGGGCGGTTTGGGGGGAAGCGGGGCGGCTCGGTTACTTGGGCGAGAGGGCTGCTGGGGCAGTGCGTTATGGAGAGCTGAGAGAGAGAGAGAGAGACAGAGAGAAGGGAAAGAGGAAGGGAGAATGACAGAATTAGAGTTGTTTTAAGATTTACATACAGACAATAATACATTTGTGTGAAGTTCTATCACCTCATTTCACTAACAAGTCCTTCCAATAAATCAGAAACTTCCTGCTCTCTGACCTTTGACCTCTGACACTGCAGGAAAGCTGTATGGACACACCCAGACATGACAATGTATTGCCCAGAGTGGCAATTTCCAACATTTTCTGTCCATGCAACTAAGCAGGTATGCAGCATTACTTTGGTTAGAATGGAAGTGAACTGAATTTTTTTCAGAGACAAGTGACCCATTTTACACAAACTAAACCAGTCACATTTTTTGGACTAATTGATTAGCGATGTCAAGGCATTCAAAGAAATATTTTGTTGAAAATGCATTTCCATGCATAGTTATGAAGGAGGTGAGCCATTTGTTAGGGAACTTACTTTGCCAGGTTGAATACCGTAATGTATGTATGTTCAACAAACAAAATGGCCTACTAGTTTTGAGCTAACTCTGCAGATCATTAGTTTAATATCCACATTCTGCTTGAATACTCATGTAAACAGACTCAAATAATAAGTTCGGCCTCAACGCAGGTCCAGCGAGTCCCTGGCAGAACTACAATCCAACTGTCTGCACTGGACACCGCACCTCCATTGCCTTGCATTATCATGTGCCTATCTTGCCATTCCCTCCACCATCTTTGGCCTACCTGGCGAGGGCAGCACAGGGCAGCGCTGGCTGAGGAAGGCGTGGGTCTCGATGGGGGGGTGGGCATTGAGGTGGGGGGGTGCAGGCGGGGAGGGCTCCTGGTGCTGCTGGGGCAGGTGCATGAGGGGCTGGCCGAAGTGAGGCATGGGGTCCAGAGCGCCCCCTAGCAACTGGGAGGACTCCAGGGAGACGGGAGGAACCACAAACGCAGCAGGGGAGGGGTACTGCTGCTGCTGCTGCTGCTGCTGCTTTAGTTGGGTGGGCTGGACCACAGGGACCTGAGGCATAGGGGGGGCCAGGGGTTGGGGGGCTCCCCCACTCATGCCCTGGTGGTTGAGCCCACCAGCCGCCTGGTGGTGAGGCTTCTTCCCCTCCTTAATGGAGTGGCCCTTCTTCTGCTGTTTCTGAGCCACACCTGGGGGAGCGGGAGGGAGAGAGAGAGAGGGAAAGAGAGAAGAGAAAATTGATTCGGAAATCGATTCAGAAGTGAGAAATCTACAAGTTTCCATCCTGGACCTCAAGAAATCCTTTTATTTTGGTACTTTACTTTCTGTTAATTCATTTTACCCCTAATGCTTCATATTTTTGTCCATGCTCGGGTACAAATTTCAGAGAGGGAGGAGATCTTTTATCTTGCATGTTGGCTGAAACTATCTGAGAGATAATTAAAAACGAAAGAGGGAAATTAGAGTTCCAGTTACAGTTGTGTGGAACCCTACCTGTGCTGAGTGTGCGGGTGTGGAACCCTACCTGTGCTGAGTGTGCGGGTGTGGAACCCTACCTGTGCTGAGTGTGCGGGTGTGGAACCCTACCTGTCTCAGAGTCCTCGCTGTCTGAGGAGCTGGATTCACTGCTGCTGCCCGAGTCCGACGAAGAGCCAGCCTTCATCTTCACACTCATCATCTCCATCGTCTTCTCTGCCACTGCAGTACACAACAGGGTCAGAACCTCTCTGTGTGCAATCACACACACACACACACACACATACGCACATACACGTGTGCACACGCACACACCCAGACACACACTCTTCACACACACACTCACAAACACTCTTACACACACACACACACTCACAAACACTCTTACACACACACACACACTCACAAACACTCACACACACACACACTCACTCTCACACACACACACACACTCACTCTCACACACACACACACACTCACACTCTTACACACACACACACACACACACTCACTCTCACACACACACACACGCACTCACTCTCACACACACACACACACTCTCACACTCACTCTCACACACGCACACGCACCAGGCAGTTTCTTCTTCTTGCGCAGGCAGGAGGAGACGTATCTCTCCAGCTCGCGCAGTGTGGAGGGCTTGAGGGTCTCAAAGTCGATCTCAATCTCGTCGGGGTTGGAGTTCTTCAGCGAGGGCTCGCGTGATTGGATGATCTGCACCACACGGCCCAGCTTGTCGCCGGGCAGCTTGTTAATGTCCAGGCTCAGCTGCCGCTTCTCCTCGTATGACATGGGCTTGCACTTCTCCCCTGTCCCCAGCCCCGCCCCCAGCCCCGCCAATGGCCCCGCCTCCTCCTCAGAGTCCAGCGCCGCCACGGGCGCCAGCGTGGGAGGGGCCAGAGGCGCGGGGGCTGCCGAACGGCTGTTCTTCACGCCCTCTTTCTTGCTGCTGTACAGGCGAGAAACGGGAAACAGGAGAGACTCCCATCATGCACTGCCACAGTCAGATCACCCAGAGAGGCGAGAGCTTATTATCAAAGTGCTGGCTCTCTACCTTAAAGGCAAATTCCAAGTATTCATCTAAATTCCACATACATTCTAAATTCCACCTTCTAAGAAATTAAAACAGAGTCTCCCACAAAAACCTTCAGTCTCTCAGATGGGTACTCCATCGCTTTATCCAGGGCACTGGACAGGACTGATTCCCATGATGCAATGCACGAGAGAGATTCCCGTCAGTTACAGCTATTTCCTGGAAGGCTGAAAAAAAAACCCCAAAAAGAAAGCAGATGGCCAGAGCCCCCCGAGGTTCTGTAGCGGTGACGGCCTGCCCTCTCTCTGCTCCAGGTGACTCACTGAAGCAGGGCCTGACTCACTGCGGGCCTATCCCGCAGCAGCTCAGAACCGACCCAGCGAGTCAAGCCGGGAGGGAGCCCCGGGGTCCAATCAACACAAAGCCCGCCTCCAAAGCGGGCAGCCTCACCACCCCGCCCCCATCACATCCGATTGGGCCGCGCAATCGCCCGCGGCTGGACCACAGATCCTTTTAAATCAGGTGAAGACGTTTCACTGGACAACTTCCATAGGCGGGAGTATTACCTTAGAAGATTCGTCCAATCGACAGTGAGGAGGCTGACCAGCACAAATTCAGCAACTGAAACTTAAAGGGTCTGTGCCGTACTGGACGCAGACACAAAACGCTTTCTGCCTCTGAGGAGCACTAATGTAGACTGAGAACAGGAGGACGCAGTTCCCTGTGGCGTACCCGCGCCACTGAGAATTTATTTTTTCTGCGATGTTTTGAAACCAGAACAAACATGGAGCCCATAGAGCAATTATACAGCCTGCCACAAATCCACGTGTTGCTCCTAATTTTTAGCACTCCTGAAAACGTGTTTATCCAGCTCAGCGCACGCTTGATCTTGGGGTCACCTCCATGTTTTACCTCCTGCTTCATTCTGTGTTGCAAATTCAATTTTCAATGACTACGGAAAATTCCCCAGTGTGATTTCAGTCTTTGACGAGCGCAAAACACAGGAATATGCAAAGACTAGGCCCGGTGAACTCAAACATGTTCAATTTAATGTTGGTGTTGCTGACTGGGATGGACAGAGATTTGAGTCTTTCACTCCCACACACATAACAACTACAGCTGCATCTATACAGCGTGACTACCCTGGACTACCCTGAACTACCACAGACTCTGCCTGATCTCAAGTCATCATCAAACGGGGCTTGAAAATCATGTAACGCATGCCCAGTTTTAAACAGGTTCAGAGTGAACTGTCCTCTTTTCACACACCACTAGAGGGCGACCTGAACAGCCTCTAACAATACTGATTGATACAGTTGATTTAAAATGTAATTACCCGTCTATACTTTTATATATTCCCCCTAGCTAACATCACTTTTCAGTCTAGCTGGACAGACCGCTGGACACAGCCTTGCTGGACAGTAAATTCAACACCCAACTCCCAAAGTTATATTCATGACCAACCACCAGTTCAAATGTAGTAGAGAGTGTACACGGCATTCTGCAGGAAAACGATCCAAACCGTCTCACAAACTGAACGTCTGGCTGTCGAGGACCGTTACCATGGATGCTGATCGCTCGCAGTTCCTGGTTACATCTCCGCACCGCCTGCCATGCCCACCCTAAACAGTTTTTAAACGTTTGTTTCTTGAGTGAAACACTTTGTTTCCCGCGCTATGGAATTCTGGGAGTTGGGGCGGAGCCTACCTGGGCTTCTTGGCCTTCTTGGGCGCAGGCTCCTTGCTCTTCCTGAGGGATTGTGGGGGCGGCTCGTGGGCGGGCTCCAGCAGCGTGGGCGGCCCCGCCCCTTTCTTCCTCTGCTTCTTCTCCTTCTTCTCCTTCTCTTTCTTCTTCGGCCGACTGGTCTGTGGCTGGGACAGGGCGGCCAGCTGCTCGTGCACGGCCTTCAGCTGCCAGGGGAAAGAGAGGGGTTAGAGGGGTATGGGGAGGGAGAGGGGGGTAGAGGGGTATGAGGAGGGGGTTAGAGGGTATGAGGAGGGGGTTAGAGGGTAGGGGAGGGAGGGGGGTTAGAGGGGTAGGAGGAGGGAGGAAGAGGGGTATGGGGAGGGAGGTTAGGGGTATGGGGGAGGTGATGGGAGGATTAGGAGGGGTATGGGGGGGAGGGAGGTTAGGGGTATGGGGAGGGAGGGGGTTAGAGGGGTATGGGGAGGGAGGGAGGTTAGAGGGGTATGGGGAGGGAGGTTAGGGGGTATGGGGAGGGAGGGGGGTAGAGGGTTAGGGGAGGGAGGGAGGTTAGGGGGGTATGGGGAGGGAGGTTAGAGGGGTATGAGGAGGGAGGTTAGGGGGTATGAGGAGGGGTTAGAGGGTATGGGAGGGGAGGTGGAGGGTTAGAGGGGTAGGAGGAGGGGGTTAAGGGGTACAGTGGAGAGGGTATGGGGGTCGAGTTAGGAAGGTGCAATATGGGTGGTGATGAGTGCTGTGTATGTGTGTGGTGTCGTGTGACGAGTGGGTCGTGTGTGTGGCATGGTGTATGCAGTGGGTGGTGGGGACGTGTGTAGTGAGGGTGCGTAGATGGTAGACAGGAGTGTCCACGTAGAGAAACAAAGGAAAGTTGTGAACTGAAAGCTTTGGGAGAAAAAAAAAAAGCTGCTTTCTGTACATTCTGTCCTCCGCTCCACTGAGAGAGGGGGAGGTAGAGGAAAGGGTGAACCCAAGGCCACTTCTTTCTCTCTTCTTTTTTCTTTCTTATTTTGGATCACGCTTTCTGGTGACGTCTGATTTCATCAAAGGACAGCATGTTCTGTTAGCGGCCTGCTCTATAACCACCTTAACACCTTTACCCTGATGCCTGTTCCTTCCATCTCTACCTCCCTCCCCTCCCTCCTTTCACCTGCTCCCTCTCAGCCTACATATTCACTCCATTTTCCTCTCTAGCCCCTCTCTCCCCCTTTCTCTTTCCCTCTCTCACTTCCTCTTCCCCATCTCTATCACTCCCTTTCTGTCAGTCATTATTTATCCTACCTCCCCTCTTTCTCTCCCTCAGCCCCCACTCTCCCCCTCCCCTCTCTCACTGCCTCTCTCGCTCTCCCTCCTTCTGCCCCTCTCTCTCCCACCTGTTCCTACAGCTCGACCAGTCTCTGAGCCCTTTCTCTCTCCCTCTCTCTCTCTCACCTGTTCCTGTAGCTCGGCCAGTCTCTGAGCCCTCTCCTCCTCAGAGTCGTCTGTGGAGGACTCTGATTCGGAGGAGGAGTCGCTGGAGCTGTCGGAGGAGGAGGGGTGGGCGTGGCCAAGGGTGGGCGGGGGCTGGGGCTTCACCGGGGCGGGGAGAAGCGCAGGTGAGGGGGCGGGGGCCGATGCTTCCTCCGGCTCGTCCGGCATCTTGGCAAAGCGCATTTCGAACACGTCCTGTCGAGAAGGAAGAGGATGCTGCCTTCAGGAGAGAACCGTGGGAAATGTAGTTCCCCCCCCTCCCAAAATGTGTCCTTGGTGAGCATGTTTATAACTGTTATCATCCAGGGTGCGTAATAGACAGCTTGTGAGAGGCAGTTTAAGTTTGTGAGAGGGCCAGCCTGTGTTCGTAAGTGTGTGTGTTCTCTCACCTGTAGTTTGCGTGCCATAGCCACCACGTCGTGATCAGGTGGGTTGTACTTGTAGCAGTTGGAGAACATTAACCGCACATCTGCGGCAAACTCCTGCGGATCCCGATACTGCCTGCTATCCAGCTTCATCTGCAACACCAACAGCACCCCTTACACCCATACTGAGCATGTGCAGAACCTGAGCCGCATTGAGCATGTGAAGAACCCGAACCGCACTGAGCATGCGCAGAATCTGAGCTGTACTAGGCACGTGCAGAACCTGAGCCGTACTGAGCACGTGCAGAACCTGAGCCGTACTGAGCATGCGCAGAACCAGAGCCGTACTGAGCATGTGCAGAACCTGGCATCAACAGCAAGCCAGCTATGGAACAACACACTTTCATGCAGTTCGGAAGCAATCTAAATAAGCTAACAAGATAGCTACACTGACGTAGCGACACCATCTTGGATGTGACAAATGTAAATTTCCCGAAAATGGGAGCAGCAAGCTAAATATGAAGTAGTCGGGCAAATATAACTCTGGCTATTTTAAAGCTCGTGACAGAGAGGGAAACTTGCATGGCAAGAGATACAGTAACCACAAGGTGGTGCTATTCTGAACAGATGTATTCCTGCAGGAAAGCCTGCTCATTGGCCAGGATCAATCAGCAGGACCTTTAAAGCGTCTCTGCTGACACATCTTTCTCTCCACAGTGGAAATGAACCCCATCTCCCGCCCACATGCACACGCAGGTACCCCACCAAACCCCGCCCCACGACTCACGCCCACCTTTATGGTGCTGAGGTCCATGGGGTGCTTGATGATGTCGTGGTAGTCATGGAGACCCAGGGCCTTCACGTCCACGGGCTTGTAGAAGGGCCAGGCGTAGGCGGCGTGCTTCTTGGACAGCATGTCCTTGACGATTCCCGCGCAGTGGCGCAGCTGCTCCTGCTGCTTGGGGCTGCGCGCCCCGCCCCCGGCCCCGCCCCCGAGCCCGCCCCCGGCCACGCCCAGCCCCAGGTGGTGCTGGGAGTCGGGCGCCTCCTTCTTGGGCTGCTTGGCGGGCCGGCTGCTCTCGCGCCGCGGCAGCGTCTTGCCCTTGGACTCCGGCCCCGCGGGCGACGACTCGCTCAGCTGGTCGTTGGCTGTGGGCGTGGTCGTGTCCGCTTTGCGCTTCTGGCTCTTTCTCGGCTGGGGGGGGGGTGGGGGGACACAGAGGGGGGCAGGAACATTACTTTTTGTTTTTGAAGAGGCGGATGACCTGCCCAGCCTGACAGGAAGCTCTTTATTACATTCCCCCTTACATTTGCAGGCCCTATTCCGTACACTTCGATGGCTTATTTGACTTCATCGTTGGCCCATCTCTCGATCCCCCGTCTGCTTTTCACATTAAACGTGCAAGTCAGTTTTTGTCTAAAGCGTCTGCCAAATCCCTAGATTTGGACCTCAACTTGAAAAATGGATATTAAAAGCATTTATGGATTTCCATATTTTTTTCATCCCCTGATACGTCCAGGCCAGCCCCCTCAGGGAATAGCATCAATTTTTCTAGAGCTCTGGCCAGGAGGTTACAGCGACACAGCATAAAATCCAATAGAGCCCCACATAATAAACAAGCCTGAAACAGAGCGAGTTAAACAAGGCCACGGGTCACACAGGCCTGAAACAGAGCGAGTTAAACAAGGCCACGGGTCACACAGGCCTGAAACAGAGCGAGTTAAACAAGGCCACGGGTCACACAGGCCTGAAACAGAGCGAGTTAAACAAGGCCACGGGTCACACAGGCCTGAAACAGAGCGAGTTAAACAAGGCCACGGGTCACACAGGCCTGAAACAGAGCGAGTTAAACAAGGCCACGGGTCACACAGGCCTGAAACAGAGCGAGTTAAACAAGGCCACGGGTCACACAGGCCTGAAACAGAGCGAGTTAAACAAGGCCACGGGTCACACAGGCCTGAAACAGAGCGAGTTAAACAAGGCCACGGGTCACACAGGCCTGAAACAGAGCGAGTTAAACAAGGCCACGGGTCACACAGGCCTGAAACAGAGCGAGTTAAACAAGGCCACGGGTCACACAGGCCTGAAACAGAGCGAGTTAAACAAGGCCACGGGTCACACAGGCCTGAAACAGAGCGAGTTAAACAAGGCCACGGGTCACACAGGCCTGAAACAGAGCGAGTTAAACAAGGCCACGGGTCACACAGGCCTGAAACAGAGCGAGTTAAACAAGGCCACGGGTCACACAGGCCTGAAACAGAGCGAGTTAAACAAGGCCACGGGTCAACCACACAGCTAACGCACACGCCAGCTTCAACTTTTCCAGGCAAACTCTTTTACTACAAGAGTTCATTACGCAAACCAAAGAAGTACCAAAACAGCACGTGGGTGATGTCACAACACTGCAGAGGGCAGTGCCTAAAACCCATCTTCCCAAACTCTTGAGGAATCAGCAGCTCATTAGAGCAGAGATTGAAGATGCAAGAAATCCAGGCAAGAAATTATCACACATGATGTTTCCCAACAACCACCTTACAAATAAACATTTATAAGGCAGCTGTTGTAAATGCAGTGTTAGCGAGACTAAATATCAATAAATTATCAATAAATATAAATAAATTCTTTTTTTAGACAAAATAACTACAAATAATAAGACCAATAAAACAAAAAAAGCAAAAAATAATCAAATAAAATGATGAAAATATTGTAGAGTAATATTAGCTATGATCAATATCAGTTATGAATAGTTCTTAGCTCCTCCAGAATTGTCCTGTTAGAGGAAGTCAAGCCATGAAAGCAGTTCCATAACAAGTCCACTGTGAAAAAAGAAACAGCACCCTCCCCCCCCACCCCCCTCCCCTGGTGAAGAAACTCACTTTGACTGGGGGGGCCACGCTCTGCAGGATGGGCACAGGGGGCGCTGGGGCTGGAGGGGGCACGGAGGTCAGGATGGGGGGCTGGGTGAGGCAGTCGAGCGGGCCCAGGGAGTAGGGGGGCCCCAGGTGGGGAGCGTGGGTGGTCTGGGTGGGGGGCAGCCGCGAGGGCAGGGCCTGAATGGGGGGCGGAGGGGGGGCCAGGGTCGGGGGCCCCATGGAGACGCCGCCAGCCAGCCCGCGCGTGTGAGGGGGCGTGGACGGGGAGTCCTGGGCGGAGCCTGGCTTTGAGTTCAGACCTGAGAGAGAGGGTGGGGGGAGAGGGGGAGAGGGTGTAGAAAGAGAGAGACAGTGTGGAGAGAGAGGGGGGGGGAGAGAGAGAGAGGGGGAGAGAAAAAGTGGTGAAATAGAGGAAGAGAAAGTGAAAGAGAAAAAAGAGAAAGGGACAGGGAGAGAAAGAGGACGACAGCAAAAGGGGTGAGATAGAGGGAAAGAGAAAAAAATAAAAGTGAGAATAAGATTAGTTTCAGCAGCTGGTTAACCCCACAAACCTGAAACAAAGTTTGCCATTTGCAGCAGTTGTATGATTTTCCTCTCTCAGTATATTGCATATCATTCTGTCACCTGTTCTCTTAGCCCCGCCTCCTCCCCTCCTTCCAGCTTTCATGTGAACTAAGCCACGCCCACTTCCCCACCCAGGCCCTCCGTGGCCCACTCACCTACATCTCTCCGACCCCAGGCCACGCCCACGACCCCGCCCAGGCCCGCTGTGGCCCACTCACCTACATCTCTGCAACCCCAAGCCACGCCCACGACCCCGCCCAGGCCCGCTGTGGCCCACTCACCTACATCTCTCCGACCCCAGGCCACGCCCACGACCCCGCCCAGGCCCGCTGTGGCCCACTCACCTACATCTCTGCGACCCCGGCCACGCCCCTTGCCAGGCATGACGGTGATCTCGGTCTCCTCCTGGGGCATCTCGGAGATCTTCTGCAGGAACATCTTCTCCAGAGCCTCGGCCATCAGGACGATGTCATCTCCGGGCTGCGGAAGTCACACGGCAACGCTTAAAAATGCACGCGCCAAACCCCGCCTGTCGCACGTGGCAGCAGGATGCAGCGAGCTCCGCCGTGCGTTGACATAAACGTTAACCGCCATCCCGTTAACGTGTCGACACACATGCCAGCTGCCGTCATATCAACACGCGCAGTGAGCTCTGCGCCACATAAACATGTCACACACAACCCAACCGCTGCCTACACACATCAACATGTCACACACAACCCAACCGCTGCCTACACACATCAACATGTCACACACAACCCAACCGCTGCCTACACACATCAACATGTCACACACAACCCAACCGCTGCCTACACACATCAACATGTCACACCAACCCAACCGCTGCCTACACACATCAACATGTCACACACAACCCAACCGCTGCCTACACACATCAACATGTCACACACAACCCAACCGCTGCCTACACACATCAACATGTCACACACAACCCAACCGCTGCCTACACACATCAACATGTCACACAACCCAACCGCTGCCTACACACATCAACATGTCACACACAACCCAACCGCTGCCTACACACATCAACATGTCACACACAACCCAACCGCTGCCTACACACATCAACATGTCACACACAACCCAACCGCTGCCTACACACATCAACATGTCAACACACAACCCAACTGCTGCCTACACACATCAACATGTCACACACAACCCAACCGCTGCCTACACACATCAACATGTCACACACAACCCAACCGCTGCCTACACACATCAACATGTCACACACAACCCAACCGCTGCCTACACACATCAACATGTCACACACAACCCAACCGCTGCCTACACACATCAACATGTCACACACAACCCAACCGCTGCCTACACACATCAACATGTCACACACAACCCAACCGCTGCCTACACACATCAACATGTCACACACAACCCAACCGCTGCCTACACACATAAACATGTCAACGCTCGTGGCAACCACCCTCGCACGTGCCCACCATCACCACAGGTCCACACGAGCGCTACCTACCACCACGTGCGAGCGCACTTGTAAACAGATGCTAACCGTCACATCGACACACACTAACCGTCACATAGACACACACTAACCTTCACATCAACACGCGTTAACCATCACATCAACACACGCTAACCGTCACATCAACACGCGTTAACCATCACATCAACACACGCTAACCGTCACATCAACACGCGTTAACCGTCACATCAACACACGCTAACCGTCACATCAACACACGCTAACCGTCACATCAACACACGCTAACCGTCACATCGACGCATGCAAACAATGGCATCGACACACACTAACCATCATATCGACACACACTAACCTTCACATCAACACATGCTAACCATGATGTCAGCACACGCTAACATCACATCGACACATGCTAACAATCACATCAACACGCGTTAACCATCACATCAACAAACGCTAACCATCACAACGACACACGTTAACCATCAAATCAACACAGGCTAACCATCATGTCAACAAGTTAACCATCGTACATCAACACATTCTAACCACGACATAACCATTTGAGTTTCAGTTCACCAAAATTCCCCCAAAAAACTATCACTTTGAAACACATCACACAGCACATGGGAAACCACAGTAACAGATGAGCCAACACACACCGAAACCATCACGTTTCAACACACCAGGAAATCATCACATACCAACTGTCACAGGCCAACACAAGGAGTGTCAAGTACCAACCCCAGTCCCAACTAACCTACATAAATCAATGACCTCATAGCAAACACACTGGGCTTACTGACCAACACACATTAACTGTGACATCACTGTCCACATCATACCAAACACACTGGGCTTACTGACCAACACACATTAACTGTGACATCACTGTCCACATCATACCAAACACACTGGGCTTACTGACCAACACACATTAACTGTGACATCACTGTCCACATCATACCAAACACACTGGGCTTACTGACCAACACACATTAACTGTGACATCACTGTCCACATCATACCAAACACACTGGGCTTACTGACCAACACACATTAACTGTGACATCACTGTCCACATCATACCAAACACACTGGGCTTCCTGTAAATCTGCAACGCCTGTTGGGACAAGGGAGCCCCATGACTGATGAGTCATATCGTGTGCGTGTGTGCGTGTGGGAGCGCGTGTGTGCGTGTGTGCTTGTGTGTGCGTGTGGGAGCGCGAGTGCGCGTGTGTGTGCGTGTGTGCTTGTGTGTGCGTGTGCAGTGTTGACTGCAGTGGAATTTTGCAGCAGGACGGTTTTCATTTATATTCAGCATTAATTGTAAAAACGGTATAAAGAAAATAAAAAAATAATAAAAGCAACCCTGCTGGGTTCAGGGGTCAGGAGCTGAAGGTCAGCGTTGGGACTGCACCCCACCCAGGCGCGTTAAGAACACACAGCTCGCCCTCGCGGCTGCTTCCTGTCTGTGCAAACCGCACGGCTGCGTGATCGTCAGGGCCCCCTGCCCTGTCACTTCCTGTCTGCACTTCCTGTTTGGAGCGGCGCGCCGAGCCGCTGCAGCGCCGAAAGCTTCATTTAAAAACGGAGATAAGGGGTGAGATAAAAAAAACAACTCAGAGAGAAGTCTGCGGTCAGAAGGGTGGGGTTTCCATGGAAAAGCACCCTCCTCCAGGCCGGGGACGGCGTTCCATCAGGCCGCCGGTGAGGCGGCGTCGGCCTCTCCCAGCGCTGCAGCCTGTTGAGTCAGAGACCCATCACGCGCAAGCGGCCCCTGGGGCTGGCTCGGGTTTTAAGCTCTCCCCCCCCCTCCCCCCTGCAGTCACACTCTTACTGTACTGCAGCATTCTTTCTCTCCGGTTCAGACAGCCTTTTACCAGCCGTAACAGGTCTATCCACATCGCTCTTAAAACCGCGCAGACCAGTGTCATCAGCGCACCGAGCGGCCAATCGGCTGCTCCGGTCCTCAGGGACGTTCGCTGGTCCGTCACATCCGCTGTCTCACACAGCGCGTGACGACAGCGGCGGGAGACGAGCCGATCATGTTTACAGTCTCCGAGCGCAAAGGGGAAATAAGGGACTCCTTATCGCGCTGTCACATCAGACTCTGGGCAGCCCGAAGCACTTCACACAGAAGCAGACGAGAGTGGGACGGCGGGAGCAGAGCACTGAGCAGGTGAAAGGGGGGAACGGGAGGGAGGGGACACGGGGAAGTCATCCCCGTCAGGGTTCCTGAGCCCGCGGCCACGTTAGCGATCCAACGCAAGCGCAGCTCAACACGCCCTGGCGAAAGCGCGGCAGCTAACGCGCTGCGACCAAACTGCGCCTCTGTTGCTACAAACACACACTCTGCCTCGCGCTCACACACGCAAACACACGCTCACACATCATCAACTATGACCTGCATGTGAGTTCTTCGCAGGTGAAGCCGTTGCAAGTGCAACCACAAAAATGCAAACGGAATGTGGGAAATCACGTAGGAGTTGAACTGCTGGAAGATGCCCGTATGTGTGTGTGTGTGTGTGTGTGTGCGTGTGTGTGCATGCATACGTACGTGCTTGCGTGTGTGTGTGCGTACGTGTGTAAATGCACAGGGCCACACACTGGATCAGAGCTGTACTCCAGAGGCACAGTGTGACGGCGGCAAGGGGCGGGGCTTTTCAGACAGCGGCGTGGGGGCGGGGCTTAGGGACCCTACCTTGTTGTAGATGTAGCAGTTGGTGAACATGGTGTTGAAGTCTTGGATACATTCCTGGGCGTTCCAGTAGTAGCTGTTCTCCAGCCTGCGCTTGATTGTTCCCATGTCCATAGGACACTTAATGATCTTATAGTAGTCCTGCAGAGCAGAGAGGACAGGGCTGGTATTAAACACACACATATATATATACACACACAGACGTGCACACAAACACACGCACAGAAGCACGCATGCATGCACACACACACACAAACACGCGCACACACACGCACGCACACACACACGTGCACACACGCGCATGCGCGCACACAGGTGGAAGATCAGTCAGCGGGTTGCTGAACAGGACAGAACAAGTTAGCGAACATCTGTCAGCTCACACCCATCAGAGGCTTAACCCCGAGACACAAAGAACGCGAGCGGCTCTTCTGAAGAGCTACCGTACAGGCACGTCAGGAAACAGGAAACCTACTGACTGCAGCCTACTGCACCACAGAAACGTGCCTACATTTACCACTATACACCACTGAAACATGCCTACACTTGACACTACACACTACTGATACTGCCTACATTTAACATACACTTCCGATACATGCCTACATTTAACGCTATGCACTACTGATGCATGTCTGCATTTAACACTACACACTACTGATACTGCCTACATTTACAACTATATACCACTGATACTGCCTACATTTACAACTATATACCACTGATACATGCCTACATTTAACACTACACACTGCTGATACATGCCTACATTTAACACTACACACTACTGATACTGCCTACATTTACAACTATATACCACTGATACTGCCTACATTTACAACTATATACCACTGATACTGCCTACATTTACAACTATATACCACTGATACATGCCTACATTTAACACTACACACTACTGATACTGCCTACATTTAACACTATACAATACTGAAAAATGCCAACATTCAACAAGTAGCCATTCAAACAATCTGGATCAGAAGAATATGGTTGAACAGTGAGATGAAGGACTTTCTCACAGACACCAGACGTCTGCTAACTGCCACTTTGACAATCTGGCAAGTGTCTGAAGCGTCCCACTGCTGCCACAGTAAGTGCTGTTCCCAGGCGGTAAGGTGAAAGTGTCCTTAGATCTGTTGAGATCAGAACCATCTGGGACTGGAGACTGAAGCCATACTAACAGCGCTGCCATGAATATAGTCAGGCAGGCAGGTGGACAGAGACAGAGAGGGACAGATGGACAGAGACAGGCAGGTGGACAGAGAGAGATGATGGACAGGTGGACAGAGACAGACATGTGGACAAAGACAGAGAGGGACAGATGGACAGAGACAGGCAGGTAGACAGAGATGATGGACAGTGAGACAGAGAGACAGGCAAGTGGACAGACAGAGAGAGAGAGGGACAGATGGACAGAGACAGGCAGGTAGACAGAGATGATGGACAGTGAGACAGAGGGAGCGAGTGAGAGAAAGAAGGAGCGTGAGAAACAGTCAGCGGCAGAGGGACACCCACAGGCAGGTTGAGTTTGACGACATCGACAGGCTCCTGGAAGGGCCAGGAGAACTGGTGCTTCCACAGCGTCTTCAGGACCACCTTCAGCAGGTACTGCAGCTGGTTGGTCTGCCGCTTGGGCCGGGAGGGGTGGACCACCTCGGGGGGCGGGGGGTTGAAGGAGGGCTGGGAGGAGGGGGGTCCCTGGCTGCTGCTGCCGCCCGACATCTGGGCCGAGTCCAGGCCATCCCCCATGACACTGGCAGGGTGGGGCGCGGGGGCGGGGACAGGGGGAGGGGTAGGGGAAGGGGCGGCAAGACCCCAATCGCTCACTCTGGACCCCGGCGCAGGCTCCACTGGGAGAGCACCGATGATCCCATTGCACTCCTCACTGGGGTCTCTGTGGAGAGGAGGGGCAGTTAGCTTCATCATCATCATCACTGCCATCATCATCAACACCAACAACATCACCAGCAGCCTTATCATCATTACCATCGCCAACATCATTATCATGATCACCATCATCATTAACACCATCAACATCACCACTATCATCATCATTAACACCTTCATCGTCACCATCACCACCTTCACTGTCATCACCATCATCATCACCACCACCATCACCGTCATCATCATCACCACCATCAACACCAACAGCATCATCAATACCATCATTATCATCACCACCATCACCGTCATCATCACCACCATCATCAACACCAACAGCATCATCAATACCATCGTCATTATCACTAACATCAACATCATCACCACCACCATCATTATCATCAACATTAACACTATCATCATCAACGCCATCACCATCATCACCATCATCACCACCATCATCATCATCATCATCAACATCAATACCATCATCATCATCATCATCATCATCATCCCCGGATAATATTCACCATTTTATTATGTATGTGTTGGTGTACCATGCGCACTTGAGGTTTTTGTGAACGTGCCTGTGTGTGCGCATGTAAGCGAGTGTTCATGAGTGCACACGTGCATGTGTGTGTGCGCGTGCATGCAAGTACGTGTGCGAGAATGCAGCTCACAGAGAAAAGACCTCTCTGTCATACAGAATCCCCTCACTGCTCCAGAGCACTGTGGCCCCTCTCAAATCCCTATTCCCACATATTCATTGACCCGTAAACAGCAAAAGAAATCCCCCCCTTATCTAACCAGTGCTAGGTAGGGATGGGGACAGACCGCAACGATAAAGAACGCGCAAACAATCTTCGCCACCATGTGCCATGCGTATGTATTGCCTTTCTCTTTGTCTCAGTCAGCTTAACTATACCGGATCGCGGCAGTAGACGTCCAAACTTCAGGGGCCAGGTGAAGTGCTTCTAGGGAAAGAAGTACTGATATACCTATAATGCCTGTAGTGAGTAATGGCATTATGACTCAACCCTTCCTGTTGAATCACCGGGGGGGGGGGGGTGTCACATGATCAGAGGTCCATCATGCACGGCCAGAGGCACGTACACTCTCTCAAGACATGCGCGCACACACACCCCACACTCACACACACGCAGTCATTTACAGGAACACACACAGTCACACTCAAACAAATAAATAAGTCATAGGTATGAGGTCAGCATGTTCTCCTCCTGGAGGCGGAGCCACACAGTGAGCGTGACCGTATGGCCCCCTCACGGCGGAGGCTGGGAGCGCTCGTACAGAACATTCCGGGCCTCTAACTACACGCACAGGACCGTAGCAGGAAGGGGAGGGGCCAGCTGTGACGGGCGCACGCATGCACACAGCCGCTCCGAGCGTGTGCAACTCACACACACAATCCTGCACCCTCATAGGGAAGGCCAGAGTGGGGGAGGTAAAGGAGGTGAAGCACAGTGAATGAGAGACAGAGGAAAAGAAGAGTGAGGGAGAGAGGTACAGAAGAGAGTGAGGGAGGTAGGGTGAGGGAGCTGACGAATAGAGTGAGCGATCAGCAGTGGGAAGAGGCGGGGTCGGGGCTGGTAAGGAGGACGCTGACACACACAGATCGCGCGCTGCTCGTTGGGGGAGGAGCCCCACACACCCAGCAGCAGGACACCCTGGTTTCTCCTCCTCTCTCATCAAGGTCACGCTCTGTCCTTCACCGCAAGTTGAGCTGTGCTGAGAGTCACCGGCGCATGACTGCACAGAGAATCATCACTGCGTGCGCATCCAGGGCCCCGCTAAACACAAGCCTTTTCACAAACGCCTTTACACGCAGGCTGTCTTTCACGCAGGGCATGCATTTAACCCAAAGATAAAATACAATCCGCTGCAGTCATCCGCTGAAGCTGCAGCACACAAGCTCCTGTCACCGTACAAGACAGTCAGCGTCACACACCGCCACAGGAGAACCAGAGGTCAGGGGTCAGGGGTATCCCTCTCCAACCACTAATAAAATCTGAAACTTTATTTATAAAAGCAAGGCAACAAGCAACTCAATGTTGTGTTAGGAGCTTAACAGACATGCATGTGTCTCTTATTGTTTTGTGGCGAAACATTTAAAAATACATACTTAAGTAAGCTCCAGGACTTGGGACATGGCCCGGTATGGACTGGTACATGCCCTGGGATAGACGGATACTAGAAAGCCTGACCGTGTCCCGTTGCAGTCGACCGCTGGTCACAGCTGGCCCGCGACATGCGTTCATTTGCTCAGTCTGGACACAGGATTGGCTCGGACGAGCGAGGGAAACTGCTACAGGTATCCAAGCAACCGTTTTTTGGAGCACTTTGACTAAATGAACCTGACGGAAGTATGCACGTCTGAGCAAAGCAGCTAAATAAAGAGAGAGTTGACGCGGGCATTCTGCTGATGGCGGACGGCGTTTAACAGCGTCTCTCGGTTCCGGCTGGGCTTCTGCCCCAAACACGGTTCAGATGGAGAGGTTACCGCCGGCACAAAGCAGGGTCATTACCGCCGGCACAAAGCAGGGTCATTACCGGCGGCACAAAGCAGGGTCACTACCGGCGGGTTTAAAGGCGGACAGGGGCTTTAAGGAGCACTGCTTTCTGTTTCGGGAGAACAGACGAGACAAAGGCTTGCTCCTGCCAGACACGCTCCTCACCCGTCCCAGAGCAACACCGGGGCGAAGAATGCGTCTGACTCACTGGAGGTGCATTATGGGTGGGTGGTGTGCGTCAGCGGTAGGCGTCGTCAACGCGAGTCATCCTAAAACTGGCTGTGGCAGCCGCGCGTGACCTGGGTTCACCCAGAGCTGCTCAGAGAGAGCCACGGGCACAGCAGCGTCCTCGTCAAGGTTAGGTCTGTCCCGGTGACTGGGAGTGGCCCCGCTCCACAGCTTTAATAAGCAGCTTTCAGCAAGGGGGGGGGGCAACTGTGTTTCAATTCAAGAAATTCAAGTTTAAATTCAATACTTTCATTGAACTCAGGGGGGGTAAACACCTCTGGCCAATCAGCTGCCTGCATTCGACCTGCAGCACCCGCATAAGGAAGTGCATTTGCGTAGTGTGAGGGCGGCGCAGCTCAGCGTGGGGGGCGGCAGCGTGAAGTTCAGCTGCAGCCGGCCACAAGCACGTCAGACCGCTCTCTCCAAACAACTACCTCAGAGGCGATCCACTGGACGTTCCAAAAAATAGAGAAACAAACAGGATAAAGGAGGACAAATCCCATGCGATCACACGGCCTGTCATGGAGAAAACAGGCTTCCATTTGTGACAGTGTCTCTTTAAAAACCGCTACACAAACAACACTCAACTGAATCATAAAATTTTGTCCGGGAACTTGTTAAATGTTGTTTAATTCTCCGGTGAACAAGTACACCATGATCAGTTAGCCTATGTCTTTTTTTGCAGCTAAACATAGATTTGTACCGAGAGGAGATGGAAGAGACTATCGTTTCTTCTGAGGATGCAGCACGCTTGGCAGACATCAATGCTGGCACCAGAGGCGGCGACGCAGTCGATCTTAAAGCGGTCTGAAGGATTCGCAGCTTTGAAGTTCAATTTGGTTTATCCCTCACGCAGAAGGAACAGTCAGCGAGCGTCCCGGCTAACTGGCCTGTTTGCCGAGCGACTGTCGCTTGTTCCCTCAGATGTACGGAAGCGCTAAATCCGACGGGAGCGTCTGCGATGCTCTCATGCCGAAAGAGCTTGTGAAAGCACAGAGTGTTTTTTTGGCTTTAGGATTTAGTTTTCTCTGGTGGATGTTGCCAATGTCCTTCCAAGTGCACCAATTTTCAGCCGTTGGATGAGGGTCTGTCTCCTCAACTTTCAGGTTTCTGGTTGCAAAATATAAAAAATAATTACCATTTCTAATTCCTTTTCTCAAACCAGCACAGTTCAGTTCCCGTCGCTGGTACAACCTCCAGTACACATTCACCTGGGTGGAAAAGAAAGTACATAGCAGTCGTTCTCCCTTGAGCACATTCAGGGCATTCTGTCACCCGATGAACCGTGAAAGGTCTCCTGCCCTCACCGAGCAAGTGATGTCAACTGAGAAATATGCAGCGTTGCACAGAGTCAAGTATAAAGAACAGTCTGCTGGCCAAATTCTGGCCTCGTCCAGGGCCCATTTCTGACAGTACAGCTCTAGCAGTCACAGGCTGGGCTGCAACCCTCCTACAATGGGGGGGGGGGCACATAGCTTTTTTTTTGTTGCTAGTTAATGTTAGTACGGGGCAAAGTGAGACAAGGGTCCACAGATTCCAAAGTTTTGTTTTTTTTGGAAGTTTGTCTACCCAAGAAATTTAAAAAGCGTGGGCAGGGCAGAAAACAAGATGAAAGAGTTGCACGAAAGCGCCTCAGCCTTCCATGTGCGTTTCACAGCGCATCCGTGGTGATCATTATGAGATTATCGGTTAAGTGCAGGCGGAGCTAAGTAATGATTGCATCGATGCAAAGTCTCATAATTGGCGCCGGTGAGCTCGGAAAGGCGGAAATCCGTGCATCCGCAGCGCCCCTTTCATCCCCGCAAAAAGGGAAAGAAGAAGACCGCGCTGCCGCTGGTGTGTCAGGGCCACAGGCATTCGGGCAAAGATGGGGGGAAGGGGGGGAGGCGAACAAGGCAGGTGTGACGTTTGATGGCTCTAGAGGCCCTGTAACCGAAGATCAGACAGCAAGGCAGGGGCCTAATGGAATCAGGTGCTGGGGAAAAACAGGAAGGAAGGAAGGAAAGGTTGAAAGAAGAGATGATGGAAGAGGAGAGACAGAAGGGGGGGAGGAAGAAAATATTACAGAAGGTAAATTGGAAAGTCAGGATGACGGGGGCATCTTCAGTGTAGTAAAGCCGATGAATAATGTATGACTTTGCTTTCAAGCAAATGGCTAGAGTGTCGCCAGTCAAAAAGGCGGTGGGGGGGGGGGGGAGAAGTTAAAAGCAAGGTGGGCTGACAGTCCGCCGCCAACCTTCCGAAACCACACACACTCAGACACACGCACACATATACACACACACACAGTCAGACACACGCACACATATACACACACACACATGCGTGTTAATAATGAATTCTGAGGATCAGAGAAGAGCGAGGGAAACATGAGAATCTCCTCCAAGCGTGTGGGAGAGGAGGAGGGAGAAGGGAACCCGGAGAGGGGGATGGGAATGGGGGGTGGGGGGGGTGGAGGTATGACAGCACTGGTGCAGCTACCAACTTTCTGTCTCTCAGGAAGCAAAGCACACCCCTTGGGCAGAAAGAACCTTCCAGAGGTGGAAGGGATCTGTGCCCGGGTCAGTCTTATGCTTTCAGGTGGGGGGTGGGGGGGGGGTGGGGGGGGGAAAGAGGGAGAGATAGCAACACAAACAACAAGAGAGAGAAAAAGAGCAGCTGAACGTAGTTTAATTCTGCCAGAAACAAATATATGGGTAACTTATAAATGTTCTGCCAGGCTAAATATGCACATCATATATTGAGAAGAAGAAAGGGAGACCGAGGGGTCCACTGACACCAACTCTTACATTTACCAAACAACACAACAGTCGCTCGTTCAAAAATACACGTTACTGGGAATCCCTGCGATGCCTTTCCCCACAATGCATACATTAAGAGGATGCGTCGTACGCGCATTCTCTCCCCAGTAATGTCACAGCAGCAAGACTGAGAGGGAAAGCATTTGTTTTCAGAAGACCAAAGTTCACTCCAAAAGCCAGGCCGAGCGGCTCTGCGGTAAAGCAAATATTCTGAGTTCAGGTCTAATGTTCCAGAGTGCGGGCGAGCCAAAAGGACTGACCTCCAATCAAGACGGGGGGGAGGGGGGGGGCGCTGCTGTTCAACCGTTGAGAACGGCAGTTAACCTCAAGTGCTGGACTTTCATACCTAGCTGTATAAATGGATTATGTGGGGAAAAAAAAGTCATAATAAGATTAAAATAATAATTCTAATAATATAAAGTCCTCAGACTTTGACCAAGAGGATCGGCAAAATGGAAAATGAATGTATTCAACATTTTCATAATTTAACAACCTGCAAAGTGGTTTGTATACTGAGGCCACAGTCTAAGCAGAGCACTTTCACTGATCCAACATCTCAGATATGCAAATTTATGGACCTGTAATCATGAAGCATCTCAGACACCAAAAAGGAACTTGGGTCTGTATACATAAAACATCTAAAAAAAACCCAAATGGACCTGGGTTTGTATTCATAAAGAATCTCAAGACACCCAAATGGACCTGGGTTTGTATTCATAAAGCATCTCAGACACCAAAATGGACCCGGGTCTGTATTCATAAATCATCTCAAGACACCCAAATAAACCCGTGCCAGTATTCATAGAGTGCTGATCTAGGATGAGTTTTTCCTTTTAGACAGACAGTGGAAACCTGATTCTACAGCCCTCACGCTCCGAGCCTCGTTACAAACGTCCCGTCGGCTCCCCCGCTCGCCCCCACGGCTGCTGCTGCTGCGGCGTTCCAGCGTTACCCGTCCACGCGCGTACGAGTCCCGCCCCTCGCCAGCGCGCATCATTCCGTGCGTCTTCCGCAGACGGGTCGTTACGGCGTGAAGACGGGTCATTGCCCGCGGGAGGGCACGGAAGCAGAGGAGCGTTCAGAGGACAGCGACGTGATGCGGCACAGCGCTCTGACCAGTGATGGAGTCTGCGAGCAAGGAGCCAGAACGGCACTTCTGCACGTACGCCGCCGCGCGCATTTAAACTGAACTTCACTGGTGACCATTTCTGAAAAACACTGGGCTGGGGGGAAACGACTCGGTAGCCAGAGGTCACATGCATACACATACGTGCGTACAAATGCACACACGCACGCACAACGCACGCACAACACACACACACACACAACACACACATGCGCGCACACACACACGCATGCACAACACACACACACAACACACACATGCACGCACACACACACACAAGCAAGCACAACACACGCACATGCACATAGTTTTACACACACACTCTGGGGGAGAGGGGCACTGATGAGTAATGGTGGGGCTTGAGGATGATTGGCCTGGAACTGCAAAGCCACAGGCAGGAAGCCTGACAGAAAACAGAATAAATGAAAACTGGAAGCACCATCAGAGGCAACAGCCACTTCACACCACACACACTCTGCTTCTCTCCCTTTCTCTCTCTCTCTCACACACACACCACACACACTCTGCTTCTCTCTCACACAAGCACAGTCACACGCAGCCATTTTAACATGTTACACAACACTTCCTGCTGAGCGCAAACACACACATGCGCACACAGACGCCAACACGATTCTTGCACAACTCTCCCTGTCTCACAGACACACTCACTCTCAGATTCAACCCAGTGGTTGTGTGTGTGTGTTTGTGTGTGTGCGTGTGTGCATGAGAGGGGGGTGGAGAAGGTTAGTACAGCCTGCCTTTGTAATTTAAAACAGAGGCAGTGTCTAATGTTCTATGTTTTTAAGCCAGCAGATAATTCACAGCCCAAACAGCAGATTGTTTTTGGCAGTGGAGGTCCCTGGGGCCTGCAGCCGGAGCCAGGCGGTGGGAGTACACAGAGGCCCAGCAAAGAGAGGACCCACGTGGGCTCGACCCGACAGAGAGGGGCCCGGACCAAGCCCAGGGCTAATGCTGCAGAGCTAGTACAACACTGCCCTGCTCCTGAGGGGAACACACACAGAGAGCACCCACTGTACCTTTCACCCCTCACACACACACAAGCACACAACCATTTACAAAAACATGCACACACACACACACAAGCACACACATCTACACAAACATGCACACGTGCGCATGCACACACACATACACACACGCTTCCACACAAGCACACACACAGTTATAAAGTCTTTCTCAGAAATGGAGCATTTCTCCAAAACTTCCTTTCTGCTACAACAAATGAGGCCCTCCCTCCACCCCACCCCCTTCCCCCCTCTCCCCAACTCCCCTGCTGTGAGAGAGAGAAAGGGGGGGGAGAGAGAGAGAGACAGAGCGAAAGGGAGAGAGAGATTCCACCCTATCTTAAGGGTAGCAGAGCAAACAATGCAGCCATTAAAAACACAAATAGCCAGAGTTCACACTGTTCCAATCAAGGCCTTTTTTTTTTTTTGTTCTAACCGCTGCTACAAAGAACAGACCAGGAAGTGTTGCAAGCCGCCGGGAGTTGTGGATGAGGTTTGTGCGTGTGTGTGTGTGTGTGTGTGCGCGTAGTGGATGGGGGTGGGGGGGGGCGGGGAGGAGTGTTTAAAATGCTGGCACCCATCTATGAAAACAATTCGCTGGAATACAGGTTAGACGAGTTGACTTTCACTTCCCAAAACTGCTGGTACGCCGGCCTGCTCGGTCTCCAGGAGAACGGCCGCACGACCGGAGCACGGAAACGGCGACGGAGCGAACAAACGCCAGTAAAAAAACCGCCGCACAAGCCCCGCTCATTCATTCCCCTCTGGCCTCCGACCCGCACGCGCAGCTACGCACGACCACACCACAAACACCAGAGGAGCCAGCCGGCCTCGTTACCTTTTCACTGCCACCGAGTAATGGGCGATCTTTTCCAGGAGAGCGTCCAGAGTCTGGAAATCCAGCAAATCGTTAGACTTGGAATGCATTCTGTAATCCATTTAAAGGGTTCTTTGTAAAAAAAAAAAAAATGAATAAATAAATCCAACCGGGCTGGGGGCGGGGAAGAGAAGGTCTCGGTGTCCCTCTTCCCAAAAACCCCCGGAGGGTCAGAGGCCCGGCTTTCGCGGCTGGCGGTAAATCCACAGAAACACACACGGGACGCGCACGCAACCCTTGCGTCAGCGGGGGAGAGAGGGGGGAAAAAACCGCCCCGCTCTCCAGTCCCAAGCGCCCGAGAGAGGAGAGGGGAAAGCCGGAGAAGATTCGGGAGGGGGGGGGGGGGTGGATCAGGAGGGGCCAGCTGCCGCTGTAGCCGGCCGGGCCAGCGCTCCCCTCTCCATACCGGCCGAGCCCCCTCCCCCACACGCTCGCAGGCTTACCGCCGTCCCGAACCCGGCGCCGCCGCGGCCCCACGAGCGCCCATCCCGCGCACACACACACAGAGAGAGAGAGAGAGAGAGAGAGAGAGAGAGAGAGGAAGAGGGGGAGGGAGGGACGCTGGGGTCTTCCGTTTAAAGGGTCCGGAAAGGGAGTTCTCCTTCAGCTCTCTTTCTTTCTTTCTTTCTTTCCGTCTCGCTGGCGCTCTCTCTCCGTTTCTCTCACACTCTCACACACGCAAGCTCGAGGCAGACCAGGCGGCTTTCTCTCCACACTGAAAATGGCTCTCTCCCTTTCTCTCTCTCTCTCTCTCTCTTCCACTTCCTCATTGAGGATACTTTAAACCAGTACGATCCCTCCCACTCTCTCTCTCTCTCTCACTCTCTCGTGCTCTCTCTCTCTTCCCCTCACGCTCCGCCCTTCCTTTTTTTCTTTTCCCATCAATAGCTAGAGGCCAGTCTCTCTCTCGCTCTCTCTCTCTCACACACCTTCCCCCAACCCCTCAGTCCTTTGGAGTGCCTGCTCTGTTCCGTCCCCCCGTCCCCCACACACACACAGGCTGGTGGACTCCTGGCCCTCCCCACCCCCACACCAATGAAGCTCTGACTTATCTGCTCTTACCCCCAACCCCCCACCCCCCTCCTTCCTCCCCGCCTGCTTGTGTCACATTCACACATGTCTAGACTGAACTGCTGCAGAAACAAAAGCGAGAGAGAGGGGAATACAGAGGGAGAGAGAGAAAAAGAGAGAAAGAGGAGAGAGAGGGAGAGAGAAAGCAAGAGAGGGGAGAGGGAAAGCAGGATAGAGACGGGGAGAGAGAGATGGAGGGAGGACAGGAAGACAGAAGGGAAAGCACTGGCAGGAAGAGAAAGAGAGGATGAGGATGGGAGCGAGCCAGGGAGGAAGCACAGACAGGGGTGGTACAGCTTGTGGAGACAGGCGCCGCATACGTGGATACTACCAGGGGGGTCCCGCCGGCCCGGGGGCGGGGGTCCGAAACGAGCCGGATCCCACGCCACCGCCTCACAAACCCAGCCGGCCCGGGCCGGACAAACCCCAGCCCCAACAGTGCCTTACGCCCACCGCAGTTCACCACCCGCAGCAGGGCCACTCCACTCCACCAGGGGGCAGTGCAGGAGTTTCCCCCTTTCCAACAAGCATCCACAAAAGTGCACAAAGGATTCCTGTCAGAGGACGCAAAACCCTCCCTGGAATATGATGAGCTCACGCGATGGTAATACTGAACAAAAAAATAAGTTGAGCAGGCTATATTGATTTCAGTTACAATCAACTAAGTGCCACGTAGGCAGATCGCTAGCTAGCCAGCTGCTCAGATTCACTAATCTATAGACTACATTACCATTTAACTACATTGAAAAAGTAACCAGGAGATATTGACCCTTCTGAACAAGTTAAAGATTGGTGGATTTGTTAAACACATGCTTTGCCAACTTATGACTATGTGCTAACAATCTAAAGTAATTCGCTAACCAGCAATGAAACTAGAATGAAACGAGTAATATTTAGAATGAAACGAGTAATATTTACCTTTAAATTAGCATCGTGATTTTTTCAAAAGTCAAACGTTTGGTTTTGTTTTTTTACAGTTGGGTGAGACATTTGGTGTCCCCACCGTTACTAACTGACTGACAGATTATTCGGGGCTGTTTTTTTTTGTTTTTAAATTACAATGACTTTTCGTTTGCCAATTTGGGAGGCTAAGACTTTGGTGGACAATCGTCATCAATGATTAACACGTGCTGAATCATCCGGGGGGGAAAAAAATGCATTTGCAGAAAAGCGCTGATAGCTACGCTAGGAAGGAAATAGCTTCTCAGACACATCAGTCGGCCTCTCAAACTCGCGCAAGGCCTGGATGTCAGAGGCAACACAGCCCTGTCATTACATCAGGCCACGTCCGAAACCAAACCTTACACGCCGTCAGACAACTCAGGGATCCACAGCAGCCAGCCGCCAATGCCAACGTCCCCGCGACCCACAGCCTGCGCTTCAGTTCAACGTTACAATCTGAGCAAAGCGCAGTCACGTGACTGCAGCATGCGAAAAACAAACAGTCCAACGCACAAGAGCGGTGGTAAAATCCCTTTTCGTGCGGCGTTATTTAGAACTGAAACTCATTATCAGTGCAAAGAGAGAGCACCCTGCGCCTGCTGGGGTTTGATCCTGGCTGGCTGGCCCGGTGAGCAGCCCAGTGTTTCGTGAGCTGTTAAACGGACAGCACCACCCCTGAGCAGCGGGACACGCTGGATCCACTTCCTGTCTCAACGGACAGCACCACCCCTGAGCAGCGGGACACGCTGGATCCACTTCCTGTCTCGAGACACCGCTCCTGCACCCCGGAGGCCTGTCTCCTTCTATTTTCATCTCTCTCTCTCTCTTTTCTCTCTCCTATCTCTTTGCCCCTCCCTCTCTCTTTTTCTCAGTCTTTCTCGCACGATCACAAACTCACACATGCTTGCTCTCTCACGCTCTCAAATGCACACACTTGCACTCACACTCACACATACTTGCTCTCTCACGCTCACAAACGCACGCGCACACACACACACACACACACACACTCCTTTTCCCGGACCGCCCACACACAAGGGCAGTGAGTGTCTCTTCACTGAACAGGCGTACTTGCGCGCTGAGTAATCGGCAGTTCAGAGGAAGAGATTACTCTGTAAATGAGTCATTCAGCCCTGTGTGTGATCGATGTGGGTATGTAGGTTAGACGTACAGGGAAGGGAGAAGGACTGTGAATGCAACATAACAAAAATATACCATCTGTGGGAATATATTTCACACTAACACAGAATATACTTTTTGTGGGTATATATTTCATACTAACACTGAACATAACATCTGTGGGTATATTTCACACTAACACAGAATATACCATCTGTGGGAATATATCGTACACTAACACAGAATATACCATCTGTGATTATATATTTCACACCAACACACAATATACCATCGGTAGGTATGTACTGTGTGTGTTGAGTGCTTTTCATGTATGTAGTGTGTGTGTTGAGTGCTTTTCGTGCATTTAGCATGTGCGTGTTCAGTACTTTTCGTGCATGTAGCGTGTACACGTACTGAGCGAGTTCGTCCTGTGTGGTGCACAGCTGTACCAGCGGCTGGTTCAGGCTGCACAGACTCATTCATCTCCTTTTTAACGGGGCCTGCTGCTGTCTAACGCACACTTCACACGAGCACGCCCGAGTGTGTGTGTGTGAGAGAGAGAGAGAGAGAGAGAGAGCGTGTGCTCTTACTGTTAATCAGCCACACGCTAATCTCTCCCCTTTACTTCTCTCCATGTTACTACTGCGCCCCCATTAGGCCAAGAGGATGAGGGACACGTATACACACGCACACACGCACACACACGCACACACGCACGCGCACGCACACGCGCACGCACACACACACACACACACACACACACACACACACACACACACACACACACACACACACTCTCACACGCGCGCGCGCACACTCTCAGACACACACACACACACTCTCAGACACACACACATACACACACAGACACACACACACAGGGTCTCGTCAGACGCATGTTTACTCTTCTCTTCCCCACCTTTGAGCTCAAACAGCCCACAGCTCCAGCGCAGCAGCAGCGCAGGGTGAGAAGCCCAGCCCTGCCCCGTGTGCACGTTCACACCGCGGGGGCACTGCACCTGTAAGGTAAATGCTGCAGGCTCCACTCCCAGGCAGGACCCTGCCGCTGAGCCCTGCAGTAAGGCACTTAGCCAGCATGGCCTCAGTACACATCCAGCTGTATAAAAACACCACGTAAGAAGCGCTGAAGCCTTGTACACTGCTCTGGATAAGAGTGCCCGCTAAAGGTAGCGCAATATGCAACGGGCACCTGCACTACACACACACACACACACACACACACACACACACACACACACACACACACACACACACACACACATACACACACACGAACAAACACACACGCACGCCGCATTGCGCACACATACACGCTCCCCCATTCACACCCACGCTCACAACATTACTGCAAATAATGCCCTTCAGATTAGGCAAATGGTGAGGGTAACACAGGATTAGCGTCATGCTGCGTCACAAATCAGAGCATGCAGGTACCCAATGTGCAATATCCCCAAAACTTAACTGCGCCTATGGATCAGCAAGAGATAAACTCACAGGAGGTCTGTCAGCCTCCTGTAACACTGACAGACATTACACCTTCCTGCTGTCTCCTGTAACACTGACAGACATTACACCTTCCTGCTGTCTCCTGTAACACTGACAGACATTACACCTTCCTGCTGTCTCCTGTAACACTGACAGACATTACACCTTCCTGCTGTCTCCTGTAACACTGACAGACATTACACCTTCCTGCTGTCTCCTGTAACACTGACAGACATTACACCTCCCTGCTGTCTCCTGTAACACTGACTGTCACATTACACCTTCCTGCTGTCTCCTGTAACACTGACTGTCACATTCCACCTTCCTGCTGTCTCCTGTAACACTGACAGACATTACACCTCCCTGCTGTCTCCTGTAACACTGACAGACATTACACCTTCCTGCTGTCTCCTGTAACACTGACAGACATTACACCTTCCTGCTGTCTCCTGTACACTGACTGACATACACTCTGCGTCCCTGTAACACGACTGACATTACACCTTCCTGCTGTCTCCTGTAACACTGACTGACATTACACCTTCCTGCTGTCTCCTGTAACACTGACAGACATTACACCTTCCTGCTGTCTCCTGTAACACTGACAGACATTACACCTTCCTGCTGTCTCCTGTAACACTGACAGTCACATTACACCTTCCTGCTGTCTCCTGTAACACTGACAGTCACATTACACCTTCCTGCTGTCTCCTGTAACACTGACTGTCACATTACACCTTCCTGCTGTCTCCTGTAACACTGACAGACATTCCACCTTCCTGCTGTCTCCTGTAACACTGACAGACATTACACCTTCCTGCTGTCTCCTGTAACACTGACAGACATTACACCTTCCTGCTGTCTCCTGTAACACTGACTGTCACATTACACCTTCCTGCTGTCTCCTGTAACACTGACTGTCACATTCCACCTTCCTGCTGTCTCCTGTAACACTGACTGTCACATTACACCTTCCTGCTGTCTCCTGTAACACTGACAGACATTACACCTTCCTGCTGTCTCCTGTAACACTGACAGACATTACACCTTCCTGCTGTCTCCTGTAACACTGACAGACATTACACCTTCCTGCTGTCTCCTGTAACACTGACAGACATTACACCTTCCTGCTGTCTCCTGTAACACTGACTGTCACATTACACCTTCCTGCTGTCTCCTGTAACACTGACTGTCACATTCCACCTTCCTGCTGTCTCCTGTAACACTGACAGACATTACACCTTCCTGCTGTCTCCTGTAACACTGACAGTCACATTCCACCTTCCTGCTGTCTCCTGTAACACTGACTGTCACATTCCACCTTCCTGCTGTCTCCTGTAACACTGACTGTCACATTACACCTTCCTGCTGTCTCCTGTAACACTGACAGACATTACACCTTCCTGCTGTCTCCTGTAACACTGACAGACATTACACCTTCCTGCTGTCTCCTGTAACACTGACAGTCACATTACACCTTCCTGCTGTCTCCTGTAACACTGAACTTACATCTGCCTACAACCTTACCTGCTGTCTCCTGTAACACTGACAGACATTACACCTTCCTGCTGTCTCCTGTAACACTGACAGACATTACACCTTCCTGCTGTCTCCTGTAACACTGACAGTCACATTACACCTTCCTGCTGTCTCCTGTAACACTGACAGTCACATTACACCTTCCTGCTGTCTCCTGTAACACTGAGAGTCACATTACACCTTCCTGCTGTCTCCTGTAACACTGACAGTCCGGTCTAAGGCTCAGGAGAGACTGCAGTTGGTGTCTGAACTGAGCCACAAGCACAGCCAAAAAGGATTCTTTGAACAAGGACAAACGGCACAATAAATTAAGCTCAAACCTCAGACCCCAAAAGAGTGACAACACGATTCACAGAAGCAATGTTGAGAAACAAAAAAAACAAAACACTCTGCTAACTAATTTCTGACGGTAAGGACCGTCCGGGTTAATCATTAGCGGTACGAGTCGAGTTCGGCTACTTCACAACGCAATTCATTCAAGCTCACTTCACACCCTCTTCTCTATGCAAACAGTGTCGATTTATTCATCACCGTGGTGACGGGGGCTTGCAGCGAATCAGAGGCCGGTAAGAGAGCGGCTCAGAGGGATTTTTACATCCATTGCAGGCAGTCAAAGGGCTCGGAGGACCTGAACCACGCCATGACTTACGACTCATGCCCAAAACCAACAGCAACACAACTACAACACACTCAGCTGATACTTCCACTCACAGCAGCAAGTGAGCTATCCCTTGTGACTCACATATAAGTTCACTTACAAATGCATACACACACACACACACACACACACACACACACACACACACACACGCGCGCGCGCGCACATGCGCTTATACACGTGCACCTCTCATTCAACTCCAGCTGCACAAACTACACACGACGGCCATTGCACTAAGGTTCAAAAAGGACAGAAATCTGCGCGTGTGTGTATGTGCGTGTCACTGTTTGTCTGCATGTGCGCGTGTATGAGTGTGCGTGCGTGTGTCACTGTGTGCGCGTGTGTATGCGCACGTGTATGAGTGTGTGTGTGTGTGTGTGTGTGTGTACGTGTGTGTCCACCCCCGGTACTCCATCCTCAGCTGTGGCCACTGGGTCACCAGCCCCCGCCCTGTATGGCACCGTGACCCCCGCCCCCCAGCCCCCCTTCAGGGGAGGACAGAATGAGAGGAGAGGTGATAAATCTACCCAAGAAGCCCCATAATTACCCCCACACCCACCCCCCCTCCTGCACAGCACACAGACACCCCTCACCCCACCCCCCACGCGCATACCTCAGGGACACAAAACAGCAGCTGCCGGAGGGACAAAGCACAGCCCGCAGTCTGCAGCCGCTTCACTGTGGGGGAGGGACACGGAAACAGCTCCCCCATTAATCACCAGCGAGTGCGTGCGTGTGTGTGTCACTGTGTGTGTGACTGTGTGTCACTGTGTGTGTGACTGTGTGTGTGTGTATCACTGTGTGTGTCACAGTGTGTGTATGTGTGAGTGTGCATGTGTGTGTGTGTGTGTGTGTGAGAGAGAGTGTGCATGTGTGAGCGTGTGTGTCACTGTGTGTGTGTATCACAGTGTGTGTATGTGTGAGAGTGTGCATGTGTGAGTGTGCATGTGTGAGCATGTGTGTCACTGTGTGTGACTGTGTGTGTGTATCACTGTGTGTGTGTCACAGTGTGTGTATGTGTGAGAGTGTGCATGTGTGAGCGTGTGTGTCAGTGTGTGTGTGCATGTGTACAGGTTAGAGGGAGGATCACCTTTAGAAGTCCCCCCCCCCCCGAAATCCAACTCAGTTACCCATCCCCCACTTCTACCAGAGCAGGAGGAACTGAGACAGAGGTGTGTGTGTGTGTGTGTTCATGAAGGGAACAGAGGCATTGAGGAAGACTGCGGTGATGATAGTGATGATGATGCAAACCACAGCAGTCTTAATGGCACAGGAGTAAAATCAATTCAAAAGCCAAATCCCATCCAATTCACTTCTTCACATTTCTGACCAGGCCTGCCTCCTAACAACCAGGAAGCAGAGAGAGAGAGAGAGAAAGAGAGAGATGGGCAGTGAGAGAGACGGAGAGAGAGAGGGAGGGATAATAGTACCGTGTACTTGCTGGATGCCTGGCAGAGAGTCTAAGCTGCTGTGGGTGACGTGCCTCAGAGACCACACATCTTCAACGTCAGCCAATCACAGCCCACCCAGGCGGCAGTCGTCCAATCACAGCCCACAAATGCAGAAGATCCGGCCAATCGTAGCCCGAGGACACGGCAGAGAGTGGGGGGAGGGGAATCGCACCTGGGAGGAGGAAGAAAGAGGGAGAGGAAGAGGAGGAGTCCATTAGCCTGAAAGGTCAAGCAGCTGAAGTACTACACATTGGGGGAAATACAGAGCAGCGTCTGCTGACTCTCAGGCTCTAGGACTCAAAATGCAGAACAGCACCCATCTCTCCTGTAAAAACCAGTCAAGCTAAAATCCATTTGTGAAAATAAACCTTGTAATAACTTTTCAAAAATTGCCTTAAAAAAAAGATCCCCTTAATTATGATAATAATAGTGATAATAATGATCTTATAATAATAATTTTAATGATGTCAGGTTAATGCACTAATGCAATCAGGCCTTGCAGTTTCCCCGATTAAGCAAAGTCACTTTCTTATTATGCCATTACTGAACATTTGGTTTAAAAATAAACATCACACTCTTATATAAGGTATACCTGGTAGTGTGTTTGTATGCGTGTGTGTGTGTACTGGAACAAGGCGGTTGCTGTGGTAACTGGGAGGAGCACACCGGAGGCCTATCAGTCACTGTGACCCACACTCACAGATTACACCAGAGAAAACCCAAAAACGTCTGCTCCAACAACCTCTCCTCCCCCTCTCTGCCTTCCCCTCTTTCTCTCTCTCCCTCTCCCTCCCCCTCTCCCTCTTGCTCCCCCTCCCTCTCTCCCTCATTCCAGGAACTAGGAAGGTTGTCTCCACAATTTGGCATGGGATGTGGTTTCCAAGGCAACAGCACCAACACATGAATATAAAGAAGCAATTTTTGTAAGGCGAGTAGAAAACATAAATGCCCTCTGCAGAAGGGCGGAGATTGCGCAATCATTGCGCACACAAAAAAAAGTAAGACTGAGTACAAGTGGGGGAGGGGGGGAGAGAACAGCTCAGCGATGCACTATAACACAGAAATATTCTGCGTGTGTGTGGGGGGGGGTGTGTGTGGTGTGCGTGCGTGCGGTGTGTGTGTGTCTGTCTGTTTGTGTGTGTGTGTATAAACCAGGAGAAACCAATGTCATCTATCTTAACTCATGGGAAATAAATAAATAAATACACAAACACACCCTTCCTCCCTTATAGAAATAAATTTAACGCGGTCGCTCTCATTTCCCTGTGGGCGCCAAACTTCTCACGCTACCTGGCTTTGTGTTCCTCTGGTGGTGAGCCGCCACCGCCGCAGTCGCACGCCCCCCGCGTGCCATGTGACGAGGGTAAAGACTCGGGGAAGTCCAAACACATTTGGCCAATGTCTGAAGGAGCAGCGGACCCAAACGGGCAAGTTTATGTGGAAGACTCCGCCCATCGGCCAGGGATGGGGTCACCCCAGCAGCAATTACACTACAACACAGCACCGAGTTTATGGCTGCAGATGCTGAGCATTGTTTTTAATGGACTAGACCAAATCAGTCAAATAATCTTTAAAATCAGGGCTGCCCAACCCCACTCCTGGAGATCTATCATGCAGTAGGGTTTCACTCCAACCCTAATAAAGCACACCTCATTCAACAGCTAGAGCAGGGCTGCCCAACCCTGTTCCTGGAGATCTACCGTCCTGTAGGTTTTCACTCCAACCCTAATAAAGCACACCTTGTTCAACAGCTAGAGCAGGGCTGCCCAACCCTGTTCCTGGAGATCTAACGTCCTGTAGGTTTTCACTCCAACCCTAACAAAGCACACCTCAATACAACTAGAGATTTCACTGAACTGCCCATTCATAGAATCAGGTGTGACACATTATAGTTGAACTGAGAAGCTACAGGATGGTAGATCTCCAGGAGCAGGGTTGGGTGGCCCTGTTTAAAATCATTCAGCCTATTGTCAAATACTCAGCAATTTACTGACACTGAGGCGGAACTCAACAATACTCCGACAGTCATTGCGGTCTCACGCAACATAAAGACTAGCTTTCGCTATGAATAAAGTTCTACTCAACGCCCATCAGCAGCTATTCAAATAATCTCCCTGAAGCCATCGGCAGTGCTCTTTCATCGCCGGACACTTTGGGGAAACAATTAGGATCTAAACGTACCGGAGCGATTAATCGCTGCATCAAAACCTGAACCGATTATCATTCGATCATAGAATCAATTAATACCGGATGCACTCCACACACCCCCCCCCCCCCAAAAAAATAATTTCACAACAGTCCCACAAATGGCATCATTGCATATTTACTTTCTATACTGTCCATAGTAATGTTTCCAAAAGAGTGACGTAAGAACTACACAGTAGTACATAGGCTACTGTTTCTGTAATTATGCCCTGTTCCACTGACAGTAAGGGTCATCCTACATATTTCTTAAGCAAAATCAAAGCCCATTATTGATTATTTTGAGGTATGAAAGTTGTTGTGCTTCTCTCTTAAAATCCTAAAATGCTGACTTTTAGCTTTCATTTCACACCAATCTGATATGGCACTGCAACTTTACAATCTGGGTAATCGCATCTTATTCTGTGTAGGATTTCCCATTTATGACAAAAAATAGCACACATTTAATTCATATTGACAACTCTCATATGGCTGACTATGTGGAATACCCTGTGCTGAAAGATTTAAGAATGAACTACGAGGGTGCAATAACCTGCTCAACAGCAAAACATTATGCAGGGTGACGCTGGTGAAGAAATAACACAGGAATTTAACCTTCTGAACCTTCTGTGGTTTCCCCCCCAAGTCTAAGTCAGTGTTCTAGAACACCATTGCTTTCAATCACCAATGGCGACTGTGACATCAGCATCAGAACGTTCAGTTCACAACATTCTAATTGCTTATTATGTGATCTCACACCTTAAAAGGTGAAACAAAAGGCCTATAAAAGTTATCTAGCCTATACACACCCGCGGTACAATACAGGGCCTTTTAACTGAAATCACGGTCCTTGAGGAGTAGGAACTGCAGGTGTGAAGACAGTCTGGCCAATCAGTGGCACTAATTGTTCAGTTAATTACCTGGGAGAAAATAAAACCAGGGACGGATTTGGTGTTGTAAAGCACAAAACCGGAAAAACAGCCAAAAAAACGTCCGTGGGGGTATCGTGTGTGTGTGTGTGTGTGTGTGAGTGAGTGAGTGAGTGAGAGAAAAAGAGAGAGAGAGAGAGAGAAGAGACTGCTTCAGCCATCCAGGGCTATGTAGCTTGCTGACCAGTTGCACAAAATTTCCACAATCTAGCTGGGCCATGCCTCCACCATCTCCACTGGCAGATAGAACAGGCAAAATACACCAGGTAACAGGTGCAAGTGCATGTGGGGGACGACCACACAGTTACTGGTTTTTTTTTTTTGAGCGGCATCCCGGAAAACGTTCCCAGCTAAGGACAGAGCGGGAACGCTGCGCGTTTTCCACGCTGGCGTGAACAAAGCGGGAACAGCCGACGGATCAGGTAGGCAGAACTGGGCTCGCACCCACCCGCCAGCTGGCTGTCCCGTCTCCCCCAGCACCCGCCAGCTGCTCCTCGCACCCCCGGCCCTCTGACCTGCCCCCACGTCCTCTGATGGTGGAACAGCTTTATGCGTATATTCAACTCTTTCAAGAGCAGGGGTTTTTTCCCACCCCAAAGAGTCAGTGTTCTAGAACTCCACTGCTTTCAGCCACCAGTAGTGATTGTGACATCATCATTAGAATGTTCAGTTAAGAAAATGGTCTGCAAATGACTAAATTAGAAAGCGCAAGATCCACCCAGCTACACTGTTCTTCTACTGTAAATAAATAATCAACAGAGAACATGCAAATTAACTGAAACCTCCCTTACCTACTAAATACACACGATGATGCCATACATCCGTGACAGAGTTATTAGAAAATTTCTAAATTTCCAGATACTGTTGGAAACTCCGACTTCCTGCTTGCTTCTACTGGTCTGTTTAATGGCGAAGTGGGCGGGGTCAGGAGACAGCCCTCCCGTTTCATGTGGAAACCACAGACTGCAGGGGCCAAGGGTGAAGTTATAACCCTGTCAGACGTTACGCAGTCAGCATTTAGCAAATAAATAACGCCGTGGTGGCTGTTATCCAGCTGATAGCAAAGCTAACGGACAAACAAGAGCGGCAAGAAGTCAAACACGCTACCGAAACTGAAGAAGCCGCGACAAACAGGGCTGCTAATGATTCACCTCTGAGAGGATGAAACGGAGACGTAGTCATTAACGTAGAGGCACCCAGGTAGTGCGGCGCCTCTGTTTTAACACACAGCTTCAGTTTCCTGGACAAACGCCTCTTCGCAAAATTTGAAAATATCGCCGTCACATCAGGTTTTTTTAAACCAACTAAACCAGAAATCTTCATCGTAAAGCTCAGATATCCACGACTGTAGAGAGCCCATATTTGGGCATACGTGGGGGTGCTTCCTGTCTGCTTTAGCCAACCCAAAAAGGGTACACCTGGGCCCGGACCTGTCTCTCAACTCACCTCCTGAGGGGAAACGCAACATCCGTCAAAACCTTCGGTTCTTCCATCAGACAGAAGCAACCGAAGCCACTCATGCAAACTTAAAAGGTCGAGCAGTGATCACACGCGCACCTTTTTTGTTTTTAAATGCGCAAAACCAGGCTAATGAAGACGTTTGAGTAACTGGGAGAGCCGCAAAGCCCCTGGAGAACCGCGCCCATTTCTGCAGGACACGTGAACTTAACCAGAACAAACGGACGCCACCCAGAGACCCCAGCAGAGCGCGTCTACGCTGCAGTCTACACATGCAGCGCTGTTAACAGAGGAGACAGACTCTGCTCGTGCGTACAGGGGGGATTTAAAAAGTCTCGTGAAAGACATTTTGCCACATCTCACTGACCCAGAGTAAATGTCCACAGGACACTGCTGTAGCAGAAACATTTTCACACCTTAAACCCATATGATTGACAGGAGTCTTCAGTAAACTCTCAAAATGGCTGCTATTCCCATTTCGTGAGGCGGCAAAATGATTGCTTTTTTGCCTTTTCAAGTTGCTCACCTGCCACCTAGTGGATCTGGATGAAGTGCCTGAACCAGCCACACATTGGGTGATTTTTATGGCATTGCAGGAACTACAAAGCTAAGGCCTCTGCTGCTGATCGGACCATGAGCCTGTATTAACGGCCATGCATTTCATATGAAAAGGGCAAACGGAGAGAAGACCATTCTACAGGAAACCAAAGAAATACAGTTCCCAGAATTCATTTGGAACTTTGTTCTTCCTTATTCAAATCCAGTCACATGGTTCATTAGTTTCCATATTGCTTTAATGACAGTTCTGAAGTCATGTGAGGTCCAAGGTTTCCCAATCAATTTAGTCATAATAATTATAACAATAACATTATTATTACTATTATTATTATTACTCTGTCACAAGACAATCAACCTTTTAAACATGCATCCATTTCTGAGCCAGCCTGTTAACAGAGCCTAAATTTCATAATAAAATACCGAGCCCTACTCCAACAATCTACTGTTTCTGAGCTCCCCACTCGCCTGCGCAAGGCTGAAGATACTCAGTGCTTCTGCTCGTTGGCACAAGGTGAACTACAGCGGTGCTTTAACGATGCTGTAAAATAAACGCGCCGTTAGCCTGGGCTAAACCACAGCCACTCAAAGCTAGCCTAGCTGCACTGCACATGTTCTCCAGCATCGCTACGCTACGCTACGAGCGCAGAGGAGACGCGCTAATCCGGGGTGACTTGCACAGCTCTCGCATTTATGCCACTGAAGCTATTCAAGTAGCCTACCTGGCTCACGGGCACAACGGCACTGTCCTACCAGAGTGCAGACCAGAAGCAGACAAGGCTTCATTCAGCCTTCCACTACAGACTACAGACAGGCCCAGTGGGACAGGGCTCCACAGCGCCCCCTTTTCAGAACCGCCTGCTCCTGAAAGGTGACGTGCGCCAACAGGAAAGGTTATTCAGTAGTACACAGAAACCGACTAACTGGGATGGATCAGTGGGCTTCTCAGTATTAGGGGTACATGTGCTCTGGGGGAGGGGGGGGTGTAGGGGGTGTAAGAGTACAGCCCCACGTGACCTCAGACGGTCCACCGGAGACCAGTCGCCATCGGTCCGGTACAGCACGTCTGGGCACGCAGCGTTCCTCCCTCCTTCAGTCTGTCGTCCGTTCAGCCAGGTTTACCACTGGCCATCGAGAGGACCCGCCTCTTACGCCGCTACGCGCATGAGTTTTGGGAGAGCGCCATCCTCCAGCCGGGAGGAAGTGGCAGGTAAGAGAAGGAACCCTTCCGTCATCACCACTTGCCGCGTCCGTGCCCCGCCCACCACGTTAGTTTAACCCCCGAGAGATAACCCCCGGCCCGCAGCTTCCTCTCCTAGCCTAGCCCCTCCCCCTACCCAACGCCCGCGCCGCACGGGTCAGGTTACAGGGGAAACTTCTGGAATCTCTTTTTCAGCACGAGCGCAGCGTGTCCCACGCTCCGTTTATCTGCAGGGAGGGGCCGGAACATTCCAGCAGCGCCCTGCCCGCGAGTCGCCCAGGTCAGGGGTCAGAGGTCGGCTCGGTTCAAGTTGGGGAAAGTCGGGGTGGGGGTGGGTGAGGCCTCAAGAAGGAGGGGGGGGAAAGAGAAATAAAACATAGCTTAAAGGGACAGTTCACTTTCTGGATTTTTTTCTAAATATTATTTCCATTTTAGGGTATGTTTTTGACTGGCTCAGAAAGCTCTTGAAGACCTGCCAGCTTTACTGAGGCTGGTATCAGGGCATTCAGGATTTGTGGCGTAAAGCAACAAAACAAACAAACAAACAAACAAAATAAATTAATAATTGTAATTAACTCTTATCTAAAAAAAAAAGCAGTTTGTACAGCACTGTTACGCTGCCAGATGCCGCCCCCTACCCACCCAAAAAAACCAATGTGATAAACAAACAGGAAGTGACCCATCTCTTTAAATAAATCTGGACTCTGGAGGTAAAAGGAGGGCCTGGACTAGCCCTGTTTACCCCTGCCCTGCCTTCAGGTGCTCGTGGCGGGAAGCGGGCGGGGCCCGCCCTGCTGAGGTTTGTTTGATCACCCGCCATCGGCGCGGGTGCACCTGGCAGCCAGGAGGACCGTGACACACTCCACCCGAGCCTGGGTCACCGCCCTGTGCCCCCATCCCCCCCCAACCTAGCCCGACGGGCATCGCAGGGCTCGGCGGGATTCCCGCGATTCACGGCGCACCGGCGCTGGGCCGCGACTGCCCGAGTGACTGCGCATGGAGCGCAAACCCTGACTGACAGCGCACCAAATTAAGAGCTCAGGACTCGCACGAACCCTAAGCGGCTCACCACATGCTACGTGCGCGCGCGCGTTATGACATCACAGGTGCAGAATGAAGGCCCAGAGGACGAGCAGAAAAAGAGCGTGCAGGGAGGCAAAAAGGTTAGCAGCGAAATGCAGTAATCCAAACCCACTGACGTGCTTCACGGCTGGGCACCCAGGTCTACAGTACGGCCACAGCACAAAATTACACCACTGAAACCCATGCTGAAAATGTGCAATTAAGACTTTTTACTTAACTGCAAACAACACAAAAAAAGATGGCTGCTTTATGTTTTTGTGAGTCGAGAGGTGAAACAGCAAACTACAACACTGCCCAAAGCCAGAGAGAAATTACGCCACTGATAAGACGCCAAGCATTCCTTCCCGAGTCTACATTCCAAATCCGACCGTGCAAAGCGTCCCACAACTGACATCACAGAATTCCTGCCTGGACCAGCCCCGCGTCAGCTGCTCCCAGAATTCTGCTCCCCAGCTCAGCTGTTCCGTCTACAGAGACCAACCTGTTCCCACTGACCATTGACTCCCAACCCACAAGCGTCTACATTACAGTAAAACAACTACATAACCCCTTACACACACAGCACCTACAGCCTCTCCATCACAATAACACCACTGACTACATAACCCCTTACACACACAGCACCTACAGCCTCTCCATCACAATAACACCACTGACTACATAACCCCTTACACACACAGCACCTACAGCCTCTCCATCACAATAACACCACTGACTACATAACCCCTTACACACACACACAGCACCTACAGCCTCTCCATCACAATAACACCACTGACTACATAACCCCTTACACACACAGCACCTACAGCCTCTCCATCACAATAACACCACTGACTACATAACCCCTTACACACACAGCACCTACAGCCTCTCCATCACAATAACACCACTACATAACCCCTTACACACACAGCACCTACAGCCTCTCCATCACAATAACACCACTACATAACCCTTATACACACAGCACCTACAGACTCTCCATCACAATAACACCACTGACTACATAACCCCTTACACACACACACAGCACCTACAGCCTCTCCATCACAATAACACCACTACATAACCCTTACACACACAGCACCTACAGCCTCTCCATCACAATAACACCACTGACTACATAACCCCTTACACACACAGCACCTACAGCCTCTCCATCACAATAACACCACTGACTACATAACCCCTTACACACACAGCACCTACAGCCTTTCCATCACAATAACACCACTGACTACATAACCCCTTACACACACAGCACCTACAGCCTCTCCATCACAATAACACCACTGACTACATAACCCTTACACACACAGCACCTACAGCCTCTCCATCACAATAACACCACTGACTACATAACCCCTTACACACACAGCACCTACAGCCTCTCCATCACAATAACACCACTGACTACATAACCCCTTACACACACAGCACCTACAGCCTCTCCATCACAATAACACCACTACATAACCCTTACACACACAGCACCTACAGCCTCTCCATCACAATAACACCACTGACTACATAACCCCTTACACACACAGCACCTACAGCCTCTCCATCACAATAACACCACTGACTACATAACCCCTTACACACACAGCACCTACAGCCTCTCCATCACAATAACACCACTGACTACATAACCCCTTACACACACAGCACCTACAGCCTCTCCATCACAATAACACCAACTACATAACCCTTACACACACAGCACCTACAGCCTCTCAATCACAATAACACCACTGACTACATAACCCCTTACAACACCAGCACCTACAGCCTCTCCATCACAATAACACCCTACTACATAACCCCTTACACACACAGCACCTACAGCCTCTCCATCACAATAACACCACTGACTACATAACCCCTTACACACACAGCACCTACAGCCTCTCAATCACAATAACACCACTGACTACATAACCCCTTACACACACAGCACCTACAGCCTCTCCATCACAGTAACACCACTGACTACATAACCCCTTACACACACAGCACCTACAGCCTCTCCATCACAATAACACCACTGACTACATAACCCCTTACACACACAGCACCTACAGCCTCTCAATCACAATAACACCACTGACTACATAACCCCTTACACACACACAGCACCTACAGCCTCTCCATCACAATAACACCACTACATAACCCTTACACACACAGCACCTACAGCCTCTCCATCACAATAACACCACTGACTACATAACCCCTTACACACACAGCACCTACAGCCTCTCCATCACAATAACACCACTGACTACATAACCCCTTACACACACACACAGCACCTACAGCCTCTCCATCACAATAACACCACTACATAACCCTTACACACACAGCACCTACAGCCTCTCCATCACAATAACACTACTGACTACATAGCTTTCCCATGTTTGATATTTTCCTAAATCTACATATAGTCACCGCACATGCCTGACCGGAGACCTTCCACAGTACCTTAAAGGACCCCAGGGGTCCAGGGACAAGGTGACATGCTTCTCCAAGCTCTGATCAGTGACCTTATTCAGGGATCTACAGGGCTCCCATTTTAGGAGCACTTTCTCCTGAAAACTGATGAGTGCAAACTGGAAAAATTAATTTAGGAGCACAAGCACCAATGAACTGGAATGCATTAGTGCACTCCCAAATTTTCCAACCTAGCAGCACATTTACTCAATGGAAAAAAAATTTGTGTACAGTCCTGCTCATCTGCATTTTGTCAATGTTTTCCATCCAATTTGCATTATAAATGTAAAAACGGATACAGGTTATTGTGGTCTCTTTATAACAAAGTTTAATTTAAGGTACTTCAACTGTTGATTTAAATTTATACTAGTTAAACTACCTCAGACTGTAACCTGCCCAGCCCATTTTATCGTTTGCTCTGATAAATCCCTCAATACATTTGTTACCATTCATTCCATCATAACTATACACCACGCCAGCCTGCAGAAAAGCACAGGATGGGTTCCTCCTGAGATTTCTTCCCACTGGGGATTTTTTCACCTCAATTCCAGGCTTTCTGTGGGGTTCAAGCCTGTTTTTTGTCCAATTTTCTTTTCTGCTTCCACTTCAAAGCCCCTTTATGACGGTGCCTCTGTAAAAAAAGCGCTACACAAACAAAACTGAATTAAACTGAACTTTCATATCACGTCTTCATTTGGACAGTCCAGGGCCCTCTTATTGTGACTGCTGTCCTCTGTCATTTTGCAGAAAACAATTTTAAAAGTATGCATGCGAAAAGAGCTGGATAGTTATTATTGTGTCTTTGTACACACATCCCCCCCACATACACACACACACACGATACATTCTTTTTTTAATGTTTTTATTTAGTTCTTACACAGTGTGATTTTGGCCAACTCAGACCTTGACTGGGACTCAATCAAGTGTGCCCTTAACTTTTACTAACAAGTGAAAGAACTTTTTTGCTTCACACGGTTTGCCGAGTTTGGCAATCCCTAAAACTGCTGTGACAAACTGAGTTTGTGAAGAGCAAGTGTCACACTTGAGGACAAAGTTTAGGACGGATGTTGACCGAATACAGGCCTGTTGACTGACAGGCTCGTTGATTGACAGGTCCGTTGTCTGACAGGTCCGTTGACTGACACGCCTGTTGCCTTTTTTGTCGTTTCCCCGCACTTCCGGACCCCATTTAATTTCCTATTATTAATGTATGTGAGTTCTCCCCCAACACTCCATCCTACTCTCCCATGGTGATTCCATTCTGAATTATGTGATCTACACTGTCCATGGTCCTGACATTCTGTCAGCCAAGACCACAAGGTTTATGCCCACCCCACCACCCCAACCATTGCTTTTCAGTTTCCCGCTGTCGCTGACGGCAACAAGAGAGGGAAACTTTTGGGTCTGTTCGCGCCCCTTTTCACCCAAACATCACCCGACCCGCTGCTGGTGGTCCAGCTCTGAGTGAAAGAGGCGCTTGGCCACCCCATCCCCTCTGAGAAGAATCATCTCCCGACTCCCTTCCAAACCCCCCACCCCCCAGAGAAATACAACAGCAGCGATACAATATGAAAACACATCAACGGCAGATCTGACTCTGCTGCCAGAAAGGGGGTCCAACACCAGGGCCCCACGCACACGGGAGGCAGCCAGGAAAACAGGAGGGGAGACGCCGCATTTCAACGGCTGAAGCTGAAACACCGCCAAATGCCCAACGGACCAACAGCCACGGTGCTTTTCTTCAGAAACCCTTCCACCTTCTCCTGTGTGTGCGTCTCTCTCTTTGAGGGGGGGCCAGGGGGGATATGGTATCAACCAATCAGACTTGGTTCTCTGCTTAGAATTCCTTACACAGGCACTACTATAGTGTGTGCCAAGAATAAAATTACCCACAAACACACACACACGCACGTGCGTACACACACAAACAAGGAGACATTTTTCCCCCCATTCCAAGTTGAAGTCAAACACTACAGCAAATGTGATGCCATATGACCCAGCGACAGGTCAGAAAGACTGGACTGCAGACTTGAGGACGAGGACTGCAGACTAGGCAAGACAAAAGACTTAATTCACACCGGTCTATGCTGCTTTCAGTGCGTACAGATTTGTTCTTTCCAGGCCAGCAGTGACTAACTTAGAAGACTGAGACATGTACAAATGAAGCATACACGCTGCATAATTACATTTTTAAAAAGGCTTCAAATTGTGGGCGTGGCATGTTATGCGCACATGGTGTAAGATGTATGAACAGTTACATCATGAGCGCTTATGTCATGCAAAAACTGAGGGCCCTCTAGTGTGATCTGGTGTGGAAAAGGTTGGCAGCAGTAACTTTTTCAGTGTATTATAACAGAACAAAAAAACACATTTTTTTAAGTCAAGGCTACGAACTTCATGAACTGAATTTTAACTTCTGCTGCTGATGAAATGGTACCAATAAAGAGCCGTAACTCAACAGATATGTTCTTAAAAAGAAAAAAATGTATGAGCACGAGCGTACTCTGTCCTTTCTCACGAAATGCCAGGCAGGCCTGTGGTGATAAGGAGAAGGGCCCAAGGTCAGCCCGAGTGACCCACTTAACACACGACTCCAGCCTGTGCTCCCCAACAAGCGCTTCTCCTCTATCTCCAAACGCTGGCCTAAATAAAATTAAACCAAGACAACCAGCGTCTCTGACTCCAGACTTTTCGGCGCCTGGAAAAAAATTAAAATAATTAAAAAATCAGGCTCTTCGAAAGTACCCAGAAGACACAGATAATGAGCTTTGGGCAAAGAAAGAACACTGTTTTTTCTGGCCCGCCACCATTTCCGTGTTTACTCAGAAGACATTAATGAATGCCGAATGTGACGTTATGACGCGTTGGCAATGGCACGTGGCGGCTTTGGGCCATAGAGGACCAGATTAGAGTCCCTCCGCATGGCAACGACCATATCATACATACCGAGGCAGGTCTCACACTACATTTGCCCAATATCTCGTTCTATACACTTCGAGTAAGAATGTAGTTCTGATTAGGTAGAATGCAGAGCACTCTTGACCTGAGCTTATCTTGAACAAGTGTGTGAGTGAAACTAGGTAGTGACAAGCAGCCAGCATCTAGTAGCTGGCGATCTTGCTGACTAGCTTTGTCAGATGTGTCAAGCACAGAAGACAAGGTGTGCAGAAACACGTGTCATGTCAATATCCTACACCGCTAACGCAGCGTTAGCTAGTTTCTGGACATTTGTTTAACAACCTTCCGAAAACGTAAGCTATGTAACGTTAGTTACTGAGTAAGTAAAATGTCGCAGTCACTCCTAGAAAATACCTAGAGAGCCTAGAATGGTATTTGGGGGGCGTCGACGTCGTCCAAATTCACAGTCGCGATTGACAGCCAATCCACAACAGATAGGACGCTAGCATTAGCGAGATAGCCGGACAGCTAGAAACTAGGCATGTTAGATCGAGGGAATTTACAGTTCTATACAATTCGGGAACATGAAGTACACATGCCGGGTCAGGTAGATAGTTAGTTACAATGTTAGTCAAATGTGCAAGACTTCTGTAAGATTAACGAAGCCTAAAGAACAACATTTCTCCGTCTCTCGTATCTTCCAAGGAGCACAAAATGGCGGACGCAAACCTCTCCAAGTATAATTTTTTAATCCCAAACGCAGCCCTTTATCAAAGTCCTGTGCAAACTGTGGTCAGCAAGAAAAACGTGTCTTTTGCATAGATATGATAAGTCAATCCTTAAGATACTAAATGTTTTGCCATCTTATTTCTGCATTTCCCTTTAAATGGCTATGCCAGGAGGTCAGCAGCAGACGCTGTGGCTAACTACGGCTAGCTGTGCTTACGAACACTGCGTAACGCAGACCACACTGAATCGGTCGTTAGATATAATAGCTACGATTTCTTCAAAGCATAACATCGCTACAATAACGCAGTTTCCTGAATATAAAGTTTACCAGAGGGGACTGAAAAACCCCTAAAAACCCGAATCTGACGGACGCGAAAAGCTCCTTTGGAAATATAAATGGGACAGTCTTGCCTGCGCATAGCTTCCTCCGAAGGGGTCGAGGCTACGCGACATTTCACACGTAGCAACAGCGCCGCGAACCGGTGACTACGCCACAGATTGGGCGTAACTCACGTCGCGAATACGGCCTTGAGGGCTACAAACAAACAACCTACGAAGCTGGAGCCATTCTCAGCCTGTCACATCCCAAACAACAATAACTCCTCCATCGTACACTAAATTGCAATAATTCAGCGGCCGACCTTGTGACTACAATTATCCCTCCCCCAAAAGTCGAAAACGGTCATTGAATTTATTATCTTTCTCCAGTCTCACCGGCGACAGGCCTTTCGCTACGACTCCTCCACCGCCGTTTGGCGCCGCATATACAGAATGGCGACCCCAATATCGCCTCGGTGCCCTCCCGCGTCCCTTAAACTCGACAGCCTTGTTCAAAAGACGTCGTTCGTCGCACCCAGAATCATGAAAACAAACATTAAAAACTCATTTATTTACCTTCTTTAATAGGTTGTCAGTGTGCGCGCGCGGACCTTCCTCTCCCCGAATCCAGAACAAACAGCTCGAGCGACGTCGATGACGTCATACGCAGGGTGAACGGAACGTCTAAAGTAATTCTACCGCGACCCCCAATTCAATGCCTTTCAAATCAAGCAGGCTACTGTAAGCGCCAATATTTTCCGACAGACAGACACAAGTGGAAAACATCAGTGTTCCTCGCAGCAATATAAAAACCTCACAAAGAATATCACCATTAATAATCCATAACCTAACAACAATTATTAATTTAATTTAACCAAAAATTGCTATTACAATTACAGAAATTAAAATTAGACAGAAAACCATTCCCTCTTTAAAGAGGGCCACAATTAACCATCAAAGCCTTGAAGCAGTACATTTCTTAATATGGGTCTATCAAAGCACGTATGCTACGTAAATGTACCACACTTCATGATGTTTTAAATACGGAAAAGCGAACTAGACACCATACATACCGTGTGCTTTTTTTTCTGGAAAATTCCACGCCAAATTAATACGAATTCACACAATCAACTTGTGACAAATGACCTACATATATACATTATGTCCTTAATTCCAGCTAGGTCAAGGCAACATTATATGTATAAAATGCTAAAAAAAAATAATAATAATTTTAAGTATGATCATCTTTGATAAGCTCATTCAAGTGTTCATTGTAGGCTAATGAAGCGTCAACAACGCGTTTACTTCCAGAAGAAATTGAACTCTTATAAAGCTGGTTTTAATAAACAATTTAAAGCTTTTAAATATCAAAGGAAATGGTTGCCTACTGAGTGTATTTTTTTCTGCAAATTGGCATTAGCCTACAGTAGGCTACGGCTGTGCTCATTGCAAATTGTAGGTCTTCACGTCTTGAAGTGGCCTTCTTGCGGCGCCGTGTGGTCGGTTTCTGCAGCTGCTGAGCCGCAGCTCACCATGCTGTCCAGAAATCCGCGCAGATGGGTGGATATCTTGGTAATGGGCATCGTGAATGCCCCGCCCCCGAGCCATTCAGATTATTTTAAACAGGACTGAGAATCTGTACGAAACTCTGCGCGAAACCAGTAGACTAACCAGGAAAACGGACCTCAGGTTCAACTCATATGAACTGCATGGGGGTAGGCTACAGCAGATCAATCGATGAAATACGAAGGGTTAAATTAATAATTTTGTAATCAACGCGTCTAAGATTCACCAACAGAAACACATGTCGATGATGTGATTTTTCATTAAAAAGTAAAATACCCACCAAAACAAGCGACAGCCTTACATTCACTTGATTGCTGCGAAAGCTGTTAACAGTGGGCGTTCCTTTGCCTTTAGCTGAAGTTCGGACCAACTTTCATCTTTACTACAGGCGGTAAACGCAGGGTTTGCGATGTAGAGTTACTGTAATCATTACAAAGACACTGCGTAAGCAAACCAAGATGGCACACTATCCACACAGTAGCTTGTCTGAGTTCCAGGCATAACCATTCACCTCATTCACTACATTTCACAAAGTGTGTGGACACCTGAACATCACAGCCATATGTACTTGTTGAACATCTCATTTCAAAACCATTGGCATTAATACAGAACTGGACCTCGCTTTTGTGCTGTAATAGCCCCCTCTCTTAAGTTCTGGGAAGGGTTTCCACTAGATTTTGGAACATGGCTGCCAGGTTTGCTGTTGGCATTCTAAATCATCCCAAAGGTGTTTGATGGGGTAGAGGTCAGGGCTCTATGCAGACCAGTCAAGTTCTTCCCCACCAAACTCAGCAAACTATTTCTTCATGGACCTTGCTTTGTGCACAGGGGCAGTGTCATTCTGAAGCAGGAATGGGTCTTTCTCAAACTGATGCCGCAAAGTTGGAAGCACACAATTGTCTAGAATGTCACTATGCTGTAGCATTAATATTTCCCTTCACTGGAACAAAGGGACCTAACCCAAACCATGAAAAACAGCTCCAAACCATTATTCCACCTCCACCAAACTTTACAGTTGACACTATGTATTCTGTAAAAACCCAGATTCATCTGTCAGACTGCCAGATAGTGAAGTGTGCTTTATTCCACTCCAGCCAATGCTCGACATTGCGCATGGTGATCTTAGGCTTGTGTATGGTTGTTTGGCCATGGAAACCCATTTCATGAAGCTCTTGAACAGTTTTTGTGCTGATGTTTCCAGAGGTAGTTTGGAACTCTGTCGTGAGTGCTGCAATTGAGGACAAAATATTTTACGTGCAACACACTTCTGCACTCGGCAGTTCCGTTCTGAGAGCTAGTGTGGCCTACCAGCCACGCAGCAGAGCTATTGTTGCTCCTAAACATTTCCACTTTAAAATAACAGCACTTAAAGTTGACTGGAGCAGCTCTAGCAGGGCAGACTTGTTGGCTAGATGGTATCCTATGAGTGTCATGTTGAAAGTCACTGAACTGTTCAGTACAACCCATTCTACTCCCAATGTTTCTCAATAGACAATGCATGGCTGAATGCTTGGGCAAGGTCTTTGCTAACAGACACTGAGTGTCAGTGTGTATGAACTATGTTTTGTTTCGGTTTGTAAAACATTTAATTCCATCCACGAAAAAACTTCACATTTCCAATACTGGATACATTTTCTTCTCCATCCACAGGCACCAATCCAAAATCATTCCAACCATACACAGATGTGTTAACAAACATTTATTTTTATCCGTCAAAAAAAGAGAAAATAAAATGTAAAAACAATTAACCCCGTCCCATTCTTCCAACAAAAAGATGATGTTTCGGCTCAGGTCAAACAGTGAGGACACTCTGAACTCCCGCCTAACACACTGCAGTTTCCCTTTTTGAAACGTGTTTCCCGAATCAGGTGGTCGTCAAGACGTTACGATAAAAATTTGAAACCAGGCTCCCTCCCCGCCCCCTCCCCCCGCCCCTTTTTATTCTTGGATCTAAGGAGAGAAACAAACCCTGCCATCAAACTTGACAAAAGGCACAACAAAATAAATGTATACACACAGGAAAATAAAACAATAGCGCAAGTGTGGGCGTGTGTTTGGAAAGGGGAGGTGAGACTCCTGATTATTGGTCCGGGAGGATGTCACAGTTGGATTGGAGTGTGAGCAGCTGCAGTGTACTGTCCACACGGGGGCGCTGCTGGCCAGAAGGCATTCCCTCCCCAGCCAATCAGAATCACAGACACGACGGGAATGGTCGTGCCCGCAGGATGTGGGGGGGGGCTCAGGTGTTACTCTACCAAAACCACTCCGTCATCGTCCTCCACCACGGCCACGTCGTCGTCCTGTTCCTCCTCATCGTCCACCTCGCCCTGCACTCCCTCCTCTTCCTCCTCCTCTACCTCAACCCCCTCCTCTTCCTCCTCCTCTACCCCTTCATCATCCTCCCCTAAATCCCCCTCAACGCCCTCTTCCCCATCTCCAAAATCTCCTTCCACGCCCTGTTCTTCCCCGTCCCCAAAATCTCCCTCTATCCCCTCTTCGCCTTCCTCATCCTCCCCCAGCACACCCTCCACCCCCTCCTCCTCATCCTCATTTAGCACCGCTTCCTCTTCAACCTTGGCCTCTGCCTCCTCCTTAGTCTCTGCCTCTTCCTCCTTAAGCCCCTCCCCCTCATCCTTAAGCCCCGCCTCTCCCTCATTGCCTTCCTCCTCCCCTTCCAGGCAGTCCTCCCCCAGCACCCCCTCCAGCTCCTCTTCCTCCATCTTCACTTCAGCTCCATCATTCTGCCCCTCCCCCACGGGCGCATGGTTACTATCCCCCTCTCCATCCTCCACTGTTGCTTGGCTCTTCTCTAACTCCGCCCCTGACACGTCCATCAGCGAATCCTCAGGATCTTTATCACTGCCGTTGAAGGGGTTCTCACCCTGAGTAGGGGGGGAAAAAAACAGGTTTCTTACAAAACAGGTTTTTCACATAGTGCTTTGTAATCAACATTTAGGAAAAGTAGGAAAATCCCCCCCCCCAATTTAAGACCATTTCGCTAAAAAGTCTAGGCGGTACCTTAAGGTAGCTCTCCAGCTTCTTGGCGATGACTTTGTGATTGAGGATGCTGCGTGCCACCGAGAGGCTGGCGTGTTTCGACTGTTCCATCATGCCCTGGGCGAAAAACAGAAGGGTCAGAGGTCAATCATGGACAGGCGTACATGACAGGTCAGCAAGAGTCGCAAATGAAACACCGCCTGACTGATCGCAGGGCACAGGGCCTACTGACGCTCAGGCTGGTCACTGTTCAAGCACCAGAGCCAGCAGCAGCTCAACATGCGTTTCCTATCTGGTTGATTCATGGTCAGTTTCAAGATGATAGTCCACCTCGCAGTTAAGCCATGATATCTTTCAGGGCAAATGGTCAATTTTGAGGCCATTTTAAGGGAGAACAATTGCCGTGAGATTGAAAGATTGCGGTCAGTTTCACAGAAAACCCTAGCGGTCTGGTTGAAGTGCGGTCAGCTTCAGGGTGAAAGTGGCTGAAGTTGTAATCAGGGGATTTGGTGCTCACCTTGCGGTTGAATTTGTGGTCAGGGGATTTGAGGCTCACCTTGCGGTTGAAGTTGTGGTCAGGGGATTTGAGGTGTCTCTGGATGAGGTGGTGCTGCATGGGGATGAAGAGATCACAGGCTGCACAATGGGCTGCCTCCACCTTCTTCATGAAGTGCTCCATTCCAATATCTACAGAGAGAGAGATGGAGAGAGAGAGACAGAGAGAGTAAAGGGGGGAGAGGGAGAGTGAGAGAGAGAAAGGTGGGGAGGGAGGGAGATAGTGAGAAAGAGAGACAGAGAGAGTAAGGCTCAGGACCAGCTGTGTGAGGGGATTGTTTACTTTGCTCAACTTCTGGTATATTGCAGGGCTTTGTAGTGATGTGAGTGGGGGGTCACGATGTTTTCAGTGTTTTAGGAATTTTATTGCCCTTTTTTGTATTTTTGATAAGTAATGGGTATTGGCCTAATTCTGCACTGCATGCATTGTTTGTTGTGTTTCTATGTAACTACGATATGTTTGCAGAATTCTGCATTCAGCGTTTCAATTGGATATTTGTCCCATTTTGCCAAATTCTTGACTGATGAGTGGACCCCACACCTCACTGCCATAAAGAGCAATTGGTTCGAATATAAGCTCCAAAGATTTTAAGCCAAATTCTAATAGGAATCTCTACAGAAATTTGTCGTCTTATGACGCGCAGAAGGTCTTGCGTGCTTTCTCCCTTAGTCATTTCACTGCAATGTTAAAGTTTCCTACAGAACTGATTTTTAATCTTAAATAATTGTAATTGGAGGAACGTTCACTACAACTTCTTCCTAACATGAATCTGTGTTTTGTTCGCTGAGATCTGGATCTTTTTTGGAATGTCACAATTTTAGTTTTATTAAGGTGCATTGCCAGGGCCCACGTCTGGCAGTACTGTTCTCGCAGATCTAGCATTCTCACACTCACACTCACACTCACACTCACACTCACACTCACACTCACACTCACACTCACACTCACTCACACACACACTCACACACACACTCACACACACACTCACACACACACTCACACACACACACACACACACACACACACACACAGGAATCTCACCTCGGGTGAGGTCCTGCTCCTTATACACCTGGCAGATCGCTGCGCTGATATTCTCAATTTGCTTCGTCCTCTCCTCTGTCTTCTTCCATTTATTGTTCAGGTACTCCTGGCAAACACACACACACACAGTCAGCGTTTGACTGTACTCCTGCGGCAGCAGCATTACTGCACTAGGAAACAAGCTCTGAAGACGGGACACTTCCCGCGGCTAAAAATCCAACCAATAGCAGAGAGGGGCAGAGCCGGGACTCACCTGCAGGAAGTCAATTGTGGGTTTCGTCAGCTGATTGGACAGAAAGCGGAAGTGGTCTTTGTGGAATCGGCTCTCCATGTGGGCGGCCATTTCGTCGCTGTAGAAGGAGCGGAACTTGCAGACGGAACACGCGAACATCACCCTATGGGGGGGGGGGGGAGCGACACCAATGTTCGTCACGCAGGATAAGAGCATCACTACGCAACCAACAGAGCGAATGTAATGGGGTTTAGCTGCCCGTCAACCGTCCTGCTCCACATTTACACCCACTACTGGCGCCCCAACCAATGGGACTCCAGAACTGCTCAGCCAATCAGAATCAGTATTGCATCTTATCTACCAATAAAAATGTATGTGTTGTTTTTTTAACCTGACTTCCACCCAGAATCATGTCTAGGGAGGAAGAAGGGGATAAGACCATTTGACAGCCAAGGCCTTCTGATATTTCTGTACCATACATTATCTAATACTATGTTATAGTTTTGGATATTCATACAGTGGGAATCTACTAGTCTACTATTGATTGATTAAACTCCAGCTGCAGTGCCCTAGCAAAAAATTTGCTTGCGAAGGAGCGAGCTATTAAATTTTCATTTTCACCCACCCCTTTCCATTTCATTTTTTTTTGGCGAGATTTCCTCTAACAAATAGGATGAGAGTGAACGCAAAGGTTCCATGTTATATTCTGACCTCTGAGAGCCAAGCCTGACCCCTGACCTTTCCTGGAAGCCCCTCCTCTTCCTCAGCTTGGGGAACCTGTCCTGCGGTGGGGAGGGAGGCTTCGTCTGCAGCTTCTTCTTCATCTGGTTTATCTCCTCCTGCATGGTCAGAGCTGCAGATGGAGGGAGTGAGAGAGGGAGTAGGAGAAAGACACCAATGAAAAAAGAAACCAGATGGAGGGAGGGGGGCGGGCACAAGAGAGGAAGAGAGCAGGGACAGAAAGACATGAAGGGTAGGGAGGAGGAGCAGGTAAACGAGAGGAGAGGGGAATGACAGCACAGAGTGGGAAGCAGGCTTACCATCATCATCTGCTTTAACCTTTGCTGGCTGCAAGAGAGAAAAGCACAATGAGTCACCACTCAACCACTCAGAGTCTCTCTAACACACCACACATGCGCACACACACACACGCCGCACACGCACAGCCACTCAAACATTTACACACAGACACACTCACCGTCGAACTCTTCCCCTCTGAAGTTTCCCCACTGGGCTGGGTAGAATCTGCAAGACAATCACATTTAAACCATTACAGCCATTACCCCGCCATTACAGAGCTCACAGCATTACCACCATTTCAGAACTCACAGCATTACCACCATTACAGAGCTCACAGCATTACCACCATTACAGAGCTCACAGCATTACCACCATTACAGAGCTCACAGCATTACCACCATTTCAGAACTCACAGCATTACCACCATTACAGAGCTCACAGCATTACCACCATTACAGAGCTCACAGCATTACCACCATTACAGAGCTCACAGCATTACCACCATTACAGAGCTCACAGCATTACCACCATTACAGAGCTCACAGCATTACCACCATTACAGAGCTCACAGCATTACCACCGTTACAGAGCTCACAGCATTACCACCGTTACAGAGCTCACAGCATTACCACCGTTACAGAGCTCACAGCATTACCACCATTACAGAGCTCACAGCATTACCACCATTACAGAGCTCACAGCATTACCACCATTTCAGAACTCACAGCATTACCACCATTACAGAGCTCACAGCATTACCACCATTACAGAGCTCACAGCATTACCACCATTACAGAGCTCACAGCATTACCACCATTACAGAGCTCACAGCATTACCACCATTACAGAGCTCACAGCATTACCACCGTTACAGGCATGCAGGTATAAAGTGTACATTAGTGTTTAGGGTACATGGTGTGTACCATTTGTGGATTCTGTGTTCTCAGTCTCTGTTTTTCCCATCTTGGACTCGGGTTCGTCTCCAGGGGTAACTGTCTGTTTTCTCTTCTTCTGCACCTCCCTCTGTGGGTTTATCTGCTGGGGGGGAAACTGAATATCAACACACACACACGCACACACACACACACACGCGCACACACACACACACGCGCACACGCACACACACACACACACGCACACGCACACACACACACACACACACACGCGCACACACACACACACACGCACTACATGAACTTGAGTGCCTGTGCGCACGCATGCACAAATACCAACACACACTGCAAGAACACAGAAACACAAATATTCAAACAACACCACCTGAAACCAGGCATACACGTGCATGCACGCACGCACACACCTGAGAGGACTTCAGGGCTCTGAGGTACTGATCATCTTGTCCATGAACTCGATCTTTAACCCCGTCTGAGAACCTTGCGCTACACGCCATCGCTAACGCACTACACTGTCCCTTTCACCTAGAAGTACTGAAGAGAGTTTACCGCCAACAGTTCTTTAAAAGCGTTTGTTTTTATAGCTTGTGGACATGAACCAAAACCAGTAATGCTGCTAACTTGATCTTTCCTTCTGGTCTGGACCCAACAAGTGACACACCGTCTCAAAAAAGGACTGAATGATTACCAAAAAACAAAAGCAAATAAAAAAGAATAAAAACCGCACAAATAAAACCATTCCCAAATCCCGCCTTCTCCACCCGTGGCGGGAAGCGGGGAACGGCAGAACGCTCACGCAAAACAAAAATGGCGAAAACAACAGACTTGTTTGCTTGCGTAATTGGGAAAAGAGGGGGCGGAATACGACATGACGTTGCCAGGGGGATGGCGGAATATAAGAGAATGTAGTGGGGGGCGTTGTCTTTATCGGTCAGGGGCGTGTACAGGGTGGTACATCCCTGGATTGGGAACCCGTGGGGCTAAACAGGTGGTTTTTGGGTGGGTGGTGGGGGGGATGGAGGGGTAGAGGGGGGTTTGTTTCAAGCGCCTTGTTGGCGGTACTTACTCGGTTGACGGGTCTCTTGCGCCCCCTCTGGCGGCCTGCCCGGATTCCGGGGCCCGCTCCAAAGGGCCTGCCGCTGGGGAGGTCCTGGGGGCCGGGCGGGGGGGGCTGGTATGCGCCCGTCTCAGGGTACATGCGGTGAGACAGCAGTGATGGGAGCCTGCCCCGCCCCCCGGGGGAGTGGCCTCCCCTGGCACCGCCCAATCCGCCTCCGCCACCCATGGGGGGCTCCTGTCGGCGGGCAAACCCGCGTCCGCCCGGGCCCCCGGGGGCCCCGCCCCTCCTCGGGGACCGTCGCCCGCCCCAGCCAGGGCTTGAGTAGGAATCGCGCGGTTGGCGCGCCTTGGCGGGTCCGAAGGAGGAGCCGTCGTAGGCACCGCCCCCGTAGCCCCCACCACCCCGCAGGTCCGACGGGCCCTCGCCGTAACCATAGCTACCGGATCTGTAGAGATCGCGGGGGTTAACAGAGGAGGGGCGCGAGTCGTAGGACTCGTATTGGTCAAACCTGCAAGAGCAAGGATAGTGAAGGAGTGACCACTCAGCCGAGTCGCTTTGTCCTCTTCATCTCTCTCTCTCTTTTTTTTAATGAGCCAGACTTTTGAAATAAATCAATAAAGGAGAGAAAAAGTCTGGATGCAGTTGCAATGACACATTTCTCTGTGAATGTCGTGCAAACACACATATAAACACACACTTTCTTGTGGAGAGGAGCTGGCTGGCTCTCTTGAACATAACCCTGCCCAGTAGTAGGGGGAGGGGGGGGGCGTGTGGTGCCCAGGCACATGGACAGAGTTGATTGGTTCAGACCAACTGGCGGGACAGGAAGTGGGCAACAGGACCGTGCCACATTTTTGCAAAGAGGAGGGGGGGCAGGGGGCAGAGGGATGGAGTGGACAGCTTCAGGGAGCTGACTGGGGTAAGGGAAATTCTGCAGTGGGGGGCGAGGGGACAAATCAGCACCAAGGCTTCATAGAATTCCAGTGATTTAATAATGACTGTCCAGTGACATCATCACCACCTTTTCCCCCTCCAAACCTACAGCTCTGTGAAGAAAGGTTTGGTCACAATGGAGATGGTGGTCATAATAATGGACACACAACTGGAGAAGCGCACGATTAAGAAAAATAAATTAAAAAACAATGAATAAAAGGCAATGTTGGGAGAGCTCCTTTGGGATAGAGAGCAGGTGTGTGTGCGCTTTGTGCGTGTGTGAATTCACAAAACAGATGTACGTGATGCAATGAGAGGCGGACCCAACAGTGGACTCTTATCGAGTTCTCCAGGCCAGCAGGGGGCAGAGGGTAGCCTCGTGGAATATTTATAACACATAATTCCTTGCCTTGTGCAGCTTTTAAACGCCAGACTGCCCAGTACAGAGCTCACACATCAGCACTGTGTGCAGTTCTTCCCTAACTGCATAGCCATGACAGCAGCAATGTCCACGGTGCACTCGTATCTTTCCCATTCAGTACCGGTAGCGTACACGAGGGGGCACAGCAGCCCTGACAAATATAAATTGAAATGATCCACGGTGACCAGCAGAGACAGATGGCAGGTGAAAAGTGAAAATTCTTCCATACTTGGCGTGAATGACGCAGGAAATGGGACCCTACGACGAAGCCCTTCAGTCGGTTTCCGAACCACTGAGGGGTGCAGATTCGGGGGATAAAGGGTGTATGTGAGACCGGACACACGGAGCGGGGGAGCTTGGGTAATGCATGCAGAGGTGTATTTTGGGGTAGGGGGTGTGTGGCTGGACAGACCTTGAAAAACACTAGTCGACACTGCTGCATTATGGGAAGCCAACGTCCGAACTCCAACACGTGCCTAGCAATGCAACACTCCGTTTGGACCTGTATGGTGGGGTGGGCGGTGGTGGTGTCCTTCCACATCCACTCGCCCCCCCCCCCAAACCCCTGCAGGTACAGCTGCACGCTGAGGCCGTTCTGCCTGTTCTGCGGACGATTTTTCACATTTTGTCCTGCAAGGTTTGTGTTACGTAACCTGCGTTTAAAGATCCCCCGAGACCACTCGACCCTCCTCACTCCTCATTCTTCATCGCCGTTCGCTCACTTCTCCTCAGCCTCCTCCCTCCCCATCCCCCGCCCACGTTACACACCGCCCGCCATTTCCTGACCCCGTCTAACAAGCTTCAGACTCTTCAGCAGCTGGTGGACCTCTTATTTAACTTCACGTCACGTGACCAGACTAGTCCGCAGGACCGTTAACGCCTGACTGAACGCAACAGCACTGACTCTGGAAGACAGGTTTCGCCTTCTCTTCCTGAAATGTGGTAGCACGTTCCAAAAATCTTACCCTTTCGCAGCATTACATAAGTACAATATATGATGTCACATTTTTACAGCCCTTCCCATTTATTCTATGGTGGGGGGAAAAAAAGACACACAGTCGGGGTGGGTTGGGGGGTAAACTATGAGGGAATGGGGTAGACAGGACTACCAGGGATGTAACTTTTTCACGGTTAATCAGGAAATAACCACTTTCAGACCTTAATGTTTTTCTGGTTGGTCATCAGCTTGTCTATCTAGTGCAAATGCCCTCAATGCTTTTGACAAAACCCCCAAAGTCCTCTGCCTCTGGCAGAGGCAACCGGGGCCCGAGGAAAGATTAAGCAAGGATTAAAATGATCATTCCAGAGACACAGAAAGTGTCAGGATGTGTGGAGTGGAAGGTGCACTGCAGCAGTGCGATAAAGCACTCATGTTTTCTATATTTCCTGATTAATCACAAAAAATAAATTAAATAAAATCACATCCCTGATGACAGACAGGACAGAGGAACTGGAGTGGGACACAGGAGGAGGGGCCAGCTAAATGTGGGTGAAGACTATGTGGGTGGGGTTACCTGTCACTACGACCCCCTCCTTTCATGCCGCCCGACCCCTCCAGCTGGGTCAGCATGTCCAGCCGCTGGTTGATCTTGGCGATGACGGCGTCGGCGCTGGTTCCCGTGGAGACCATGCCACCGCCTGACAGGCCCCTTTTCATCTGGCCCGTCCCCCCTCCGCCGCCGTAGCCGCCTCCGTAGCCCCCGCTGCTGGACATGGAGTCCTTGTATCCGTACAGGTCGTACCCTCCTGAGCCTGGGTGGAGAGGTGCAAAAGGGGGCTCGTCTAAATCAGCAAGGAGGCGGAGCCATAGGTGAGTGCATACCAACGACCTGATTTACCAAGACCTTTAGCATGTGCAAACCCTTTTAGCACCTGTAAGACCAATAACATGGCCCTCTGTTCTGCACGGCCTAAGGGTCTCAGTAAATAAGGCCCCAACTGTACTTAAGCCCAAATGTGCTCTGTTAAATGGGAAGTACTGTATGCAAATAGTGTAGGCAGGTCCCGTTGGATAAATCCCTCTATGGGATCAATACGAACAAGTGACATAGCCTACCATGGAACACTGTCAGCACCTGATTGGATAGATGCTCGGCAGGCCTTGGTTTCAGCTCCCCTTTTCAAAATGTAACAATATGGCGAGGCGCTGCTAAAATTTCTCTCTCCACCTAACCTGTCCACTAAAATATTTTTCTGAAAACATCTGAGGTGAGAAACAGGCAATGCAGTTGCAGAATTTTGGTTCATATTTGATCTGCAACACCAAGGTTGAAAGTTTGACCTGAGTTTCAAGAGCCAGAGCAAGCTATGTTGGACACCGTCCTTTGCATAAAACAAAGGCAGAGTACATTCCATGCAAATGGAGAACCTGTGACGGCATCACAGCACTCAACGGACTACTTTCCGTCCATACAAAATGAATAGGACACATCAAGTGCTGGGCTGAAACAAAAACCTGCACCCAAGCTGGCCCTTTTCAAATAAAATTGGACACCCCTGTTTTAGCACACACAAAACCAATAACATGACTGGTTATGGTATTTGTTAATCACCAATCATTAGTTGTGTTGTCAGTTTGTCATGTGCTAGCCCAGGTTTAACTACTAGCACCTAACTGGCCGAACAGGACAGGCTCTCTCTATAACAAAGCTCCTCCCAACAATTCATCCCACTGCAGACTTTTTTTCTCCCCACTTGCTGGTTTTTTTGGAGGGTTCAAAGAGCAGTCTTTTCCTAAACTCCAGTCTTCCTATTTTAAGCAAGCTGCCTCATTGAAAGAGCTGAACCGAACTGAAGTGAATGAATGACAGACTGCATAATATCCTAATTTCAGACAAGAACAATAAAACAGCAGAGAGGGGAACTCCACCAAACACAATGTATGTTGGTAAAAACCAACTGAACAACAGAGATGGTGATTGGTGGATAGACTTCCAGGCATCCTGTGGGTATGCACAAAGTACCATCCAACCAGCACGAGCATTGTGCTTTTCACTGTTAAGAAAAGAACGCCCTCCGTGAACATTTCCTATCACAAAATGCAATGTTTTCCTCAAAATTCGAGAAGTTACATATGGCACCCCACAGTATCACAAAGTGACTTTCCAATACTGAAGCAAAAACAGCATATTTTCCCGATGGACAGCCCACCAAGTCAACCCTTTAACAGGTAATCACTGTCAGGTCAGTAGTGCCATAAACTACATTTCAACATCAACAGTATGTGGCTTTAAGACGCCCGAGTTCAGTAGACAAGCACATGGGTATTCATATAATACTTGCCTCTACTGGAGCTGCTGCCACCTCCACCCCAGTTAGAGTAACCTGTAAATAAAAGATTACACATTTTTAATCACACAAGTGTACAGAAAGTACTCCCAATGCATTTCTAATAGCCAACGAAATACTGTCAAAAATTACTGAATAATAAACTTTATTTTTTCCTCAAGCCCATTATTTAATATGGTGTTCAAACGTAATGTTGGAGGAGGATTTTTTATGATGACGTGACGAATCACCACCCAATAACAAATACAGCTTCTTTGGATAAATTGGGGCGATCATATAGCCGTGGACATTTCCCTGACAAACAGTAGACGTAGTCTGTTAACTAGCAACACTGACCGTTAATTTCTGACCATCTCATCGATGTGTTATTTACTCATCGAGTTATGGCCAAGTTACAAAGAAAGCGAATTGTAAACGAAAAGGAGAAAAATCGATTTATCCGCTCACGTTTGCTCGCCTAGATATTCAGCTCTATGGTTACAACTTAAATATCATGTATGGGTCATGACGCATAGATATACATAACAAGCCAATATCTGCGACGAATTAGCTCTCATTTTTGGTGCTCAGATCTAAACATAATGGGGGGGAAAGTAGGGTATCGTGGTTTTTTCTTTTACTGAACTTACATAACAAAAGCAGTGCGAAAGGGGGTGTGTGGAGGAGGGAAGCATAAGCCGAAGGACATGGCGGCCATTTTATTCAGTCACAACTTGGTGCACAAGGAACAGACTCCATTTTAACAGGAACTAATCGCTTAAAAATGCGTTATTGGCCAGCCTGGCCACCACTTGAATGAACGCTGAAAATAAAAAAAACACAAGGTCTTGCAGAGAACGCATCGTTTCTTTGCAATTTATCTACGTTAGCATGCCAACATGCCTTCCAGCTACACTAGCTTGCCATGTACTACACCCCATTGTTTGAGAATCATTTTGCTAACATGCTAACTGGTTAACTTTTTTGATTTTATTTAAATCGAGATCCCCCTTTCCATCTACATCTACGGTTCCACGCATTTGCCCACACTGTTCCTGGGCTAATACTCTTAGGAGATACACGACCTGCAAATACTGTATACGCTAACCAGCAGGCCTAGCCAGCAGCTACCCGACAACTGAGATTGCTTGCTTTTCGGCAGATATCAAGGCACAGCGAACTGAAGTGTAGAAAGCCAGCTAACTTAACGTTACAACATTGCTTGTTTCTCGGACTACTTCATCAGATTTACCGCACGGATGCAATTATAATTACAATCCCGAGTCACTCGCTGTGCGAGTAAACTACAGTAAATCCAGGCACCCGTTAGCTAGTTATACAACAGAACTGGCTAGACAAGCATGGACATACTTTTCCTGAACTGTAACATCTGCATCATCAACTCTTCACAAAGCAATTGATTTTGTTTAGTGTTACCTGATGAACCATAGCCCCGATTATCCATTTCTCGCAGTATTCTTCAATCCGCGTCAGTTGTTCTACCGTCTGGACACACCGGCGCTGATGGATCAAACGCAAGCGAATGAACTACGGACACCGATACGCAATCCAGCGGTCCCTCCATTGGCCCAAAGCTATGTTTGTGATTGGGTGGTGGGGAGATAACTCATATTACTCAGCGTGATGAAGTCGTATCATCGACTCGTTGACGCCCCTTAAGGAGATGGCAGCGGAAGGTGCGGAGAGGGTGGCGCAGCTTTCAGGAGCTGGAAGGGAAATCTGAGCATTCATTTGCTGACTGTTTTGCAAACTTAGCGACGAAACTCATGGTGCATACGGATAATAAATATCCAATTCCGACAAAACATTTTTTAATGTGTTAGGTTTTGTGTCAAGATAGAATGCCAGCGTAGCAAAAAATGAGTTTTAATCAAATAATGTACTTGCTTTGTTGCACAGTTTCCAGTGCCCACATGGTTTTATGAAATTGTGAATAGGATGAGGGTCCAATGCCGCTTTATGAAAGAGCAGGTGCTGTTGTAATAACATTTTCTTAGTAAATTACTGTTTCATCGAAAAGGATGACCAATGACTCGTTTCCATATGCTGCATAGGCATACAATGCACTGTTGTAAGTAGGGAGTTCTCCAGGAAACAAAGAGCGGTTGTTAGACGTTGGAGCCAAAATATACAGTGAGCGCCATAATTCATTGGACAGTGACACATTTTTTTGTTTTTTGGTTCTGTACTCTTGCACTTTAAGTTTGAAAGGATACAATGAGGTTGAAGTGCAGACTGTAAGCTTTAATTTGAGGGTATTTTCATACATATCGGATGAACCGTTAAGAAATTACAGAACCTTTGTACATAGCCACCCCACCCCCTCCAAGTAGAACAGCCGAACCCCGTGGTAAAATGGCATCTACTATGATGGCCAGAATTCTGTGCGAATAGCGTTTTTAAAGTGCTAACTGTTTTAAAATCAAACGGAACGGTGTTTCGAGTTTCACGTCAGCCAGTTTTCCCAATGCATGGCTTTCATTTAAAACAATAGAAAGTAAAATCAAAGGTGTTAGCCTGCAGCCAGAACGGAGAGATTGTGATATATAAACTTTGGTTTGTCCCCACAATTCATGTCCAAAGATAACAGATTATACAATCCCAATTTGCTGGATAGGCTGTGATAAACGAATACTTTCTTCGACGAAATCTACATTGTCCGCGGTATGGCCATTTACAGGGTTGTCTGAACATGGCCACAAGCCTATGGCAAGCCGTCATATGCCAGTCAAACTCATGACGTAGGCTACGCTACCAAAATAGTAAATAATTCCTGAAATATCGCTTTTTGTTAAAATGAAAAACAGAGGCAAAATTAACTTTTTACATCAAATGCATCACAACGGAAACATGAAGAAGAAGAAATGAATCAACCCTGATATTAGGACACGAGCTACGTGTTTTTATTAAGTTTAAGGGAAAACAAAGACACCGGATGGCTTTAGGCCATGCGCAGCGACAATTCAGCGTGTTTGGCTAAATGAGCCAAGACTGGCGACAATGAGACGCTAGCGGAACATCCCATTTTCTGACGTTTTCTGGACGCCGGGCGTATAATATCACACGCAGGAGATAGTCGAGCCCCTCGAAGCTTCATGTTGACACACCCCTTTGCTGTCTGCAGAGGTGCTTGCGGCTCGTTTCAGCAGCAGGGTGCAGTTACAGTCTTTCACCACACGACGAAGGTTTAGCGAAAGGCACATTTCGCCACACAGGAATGTACTTTCAGCCAGCAGAGGGCGGTCAATCCACGTATTGTAAAAAAAAAAAACAAAAACAAACAAAGTGACTGTGACATCCCCCATTGACATTCTATGGGCGTGAGAAAATCGTCTTCATGCCGTGGAAGCGCAATTTTTGCAATGCCAAAATGGAGCCAGAGACACCCGCTCATGAAAGCCGGGTCCGTGCGCAGTGTGGTACTGTTGACTTATGATGAAGTGGGTGGCTGAAAGATATACTAGATATACCACGCCCAACCCTTTGGTTTTCACTTTTACATTTTGCTTGTCTGATCTTTCTTTTTCACCCCATAATTCAGGCACCATGTCCATGCTGTTACCAAGGCCATCAATTCTGAAGGGGGCGACATAGCTCAAGCTTAGGTAAGAGCTTAGGTAAGAGTGTTTGTCTGGTAGTCAGAGGGTTGCCGGTTCGATCCCCCGCCCTGGGCGTGTTGAAGTGTCCCCGAGGAAGACACCTAACCCCTAATTGCTCCCAACAAACTGATTGGTACCTTTCAATGTTGTGTATGAGTGTGTGTGTGAATGAGAGGCATCAATTGTAAAGTGCTTTGGATAAAAGCGCTATATAAATGCAGTCCATTTGAAGGCCTCTACTCAGTCATCTTAGATTTTTAACAACACTTAATTGGCATGTGCCGAAATCTGCATGTTCCTGTTGCTGGGGGTACTGGTTTCTGACTCAAAATATTCAAAATGAATGAAATATGTAGCAAAAAAGAATCGTTTCTTTTCAAATTGCAAAAACAAATGAATATTGTTATTAGGTCATTTCCAAAATCAGTAATACACTTTGGGTGTTTAGCAAAATCTGGTATCCAGAGTGACTTACATGCTTGCATCATTTTTATATACAAACCCTCTGGATATTTTTTAAGCACTTCGCTCAAGGGTGCAGTGGTAGCGCCTCAGCTGGGAACCATGACCTTTCAGTTACCAGTCCAGTTCCCTAACCGTTATAATATACTGCTGTCCTTGAGAACATTCAGAAATACCAGGCATCACCTTACAAGCTGGACGTTCCAGGCAACTGTACACTGTTCTGCATGGTTGTTAAATATATGAGGCCTCTGAATGATTTTCAATTTTTAGGGACAATAAAGAACCCCTCAACTGAACTGAACACATAAAACAACACATATTGCCTTGAAAATACCCACAATTCCCTGTTAACTCTGTCCTTTCCATCCATTGCCCTACAGCCGACTTCCACTATTTAGAATCTGTATTATCATGGACAGGTTCACAATTTTATCTAACAATTTTGTTTCTCAGTAGTTTTATGTTATAACAGGGCACACACATTGGTTTGGGGGGGACAGGGAGACATGTCTCCTCCAATATTTCCAAATTAATTAATTGCTAGACTAGCTAGTATCCTTGTGAGACTTGAGGTTTGACTACATGAGTCTAGGTGGTCCAGCAGTGTGTCTGCTCCCAATCCCCCAAGTTTGAACTGTAACCTACTGAACGCTTGTGCAACAGGGTTATCACAGCTGCATCAGGAAGAGGTCTGTGCTGGGATACTACTGTAGCGTAGTCCTCATCATGACAAAAAACTACCAGTGCCAGTGCACCAGAGCCGTGATGGGGACACTGTGCTATAGCAGGTGCCTCCATTGAATTATATGAGAAAATGGCACCCTGGTTCACTGTGGGCACACTTTGGTTTAGTGTTTGCAGCTTGCAGGTTGGCTCGGTGTCGCCGACCAAGAAAGACACAGGGCAAACAGACTGGCGGTACAACTAGAAGATGCCGCTTTATTAAATGCGACGAGGACCATACCATGCCTGGCCTCTACGGCATACTAACCCTTTCATACATGAATTAGATTAGTAAAACAACAAAATGGACAAAGAGAGCTGTCACGTTACTGTTAACAAAGAAAAATAAGAGAGCACGGAATAGTTTGATCTGACCACAACCAACTTCTGAACTTCTTTTTTTTTTTTTTACTCTGGCCGAGAGAGTCTGCGCAGGTGCCCTAGCCCAGCTCCCCTATATGTTCCCAAAGCAACAGTTACACCCGCTACAATGGTCACTTTTTCGAAAGAGTCTGATTGTTAACTCCCATTGTCCTGGTAAAATTCCTGCAAATATTTGTCAATATCTGGCAACCTAATCACCCCACAGTGTACAATAGCAGCCCCACCTGGAAAGCCCCTGATCTGTGGGGAAAATCACTGCAGTTGCCTGTGAGGGGATCAACTCTCCTGCCCACAGTACTTCTGTCAATTATTTTTATTTTTATTTTGATTGGATAGTTCGAGGACAGCTAGATATAGTCAACATATGCAATACAGTCTAGCAGTAGCTACACACACAGGCACTGGTCCTCACTATCCTATTCTATCAGCGCTAATATGAGCAGTTTCTGAGCTAACCGAATGTAATAAACATTTACAAATATGTTATGTAGTTTTTTTTTTTTTTTTGAAATATCCATATCAGTAAAATTCTACAATAAATTATACACACTACATAAAGTCACATAAATTTAAGCTGTCATAACAGCGAGTGAGGATGAATGTTTCACTATGGGCATAAGAAACACTTTTTTTAAATTAAGTGCACTGCGCGTGCAAGTGACCGTTAACGTGGAGTGTTCCGTTTCTACTTCCCGATAATAACGGTCTCATCTAGCGGAGTGGCTGCGGCATCGCCGCACATTAAAGCGACGCGTGCGGAGGAACAAAGGGCTTCTATTACAGAGACACTCCGCTGATGCAGTTCATGTTCTACTAGAACGGTTCTTCAGTGCGGTTTGGGCGGGCAGCCGAGGCGGTAAACCCTGCAGACTTTATTTCCAGTGCAACGTAACGTGTGGTCCTACACTCCAAAAATAAATAAATTAATAAAATAGGCCGAGGTCCGTAAGTTTTTGGGTAGTGACAAAATTTTTGTTGTTTTGGCTCTGTGCTCTAGCACATTGAATTTTAAATGAAGTAGGGAGTATGAGGTTAAAGTGCAGTCTTTCAACTTTAATTTCTGTGTATTATCATCCAAGCCAAAACCAAAAGAACAAAAATCATGTCATTGTCCAAATACCTATGGACTGCACTGTACATTCTGGTTACCATGGAAATGTGAATTTGCTGTTAATGTACTTGAGCTTGCATTTGACTGAAAAATGTAAGAGACAAGAATGATACACAAATGAAAGATTTGCCCTTGTGCCCTGAACTGTGAAATACATTGAAGGAAAATGCATCATGTAAAAGACATTAAAATATATTCTACAGTCCGCTGTTTTGTATTTCAGGCTTTTACAAATAGCACAAACACTCTGCTGTGTAAAATAAATACAATAGCTGCAGTTGTACCTAAAAATGTAAGGGCATTCTGCATGCACATGAGCATAACTAATGATACAAATTAATAAATGAAATTTAAGCTAAATAAATAAAATAAAAAAACTAAACAGTAATAATGAATGAGAATGGCCCATGGCAGAATGGCAGTTAATAAAATGATCTATGACTGGAAACAAGATGATGACTTGACTTTAACCCTTTGAAGAATAGCTTTTTTGGAATTTTTTCCCCCCAAACCTCAAGGTCAGTGTTCTAGAACTCCATTGTTTTCAGTTACTTGTAGTGATTGTGACATCAGCATTAGAATGTTCAGTAAGGTACATTCTAATCACATACTATATTTGTGATCTTATAGGCTACATGAAAGGGTTAAGGCACCTGAATCATTGTAAATATTTCCGTGCCAAGGAATGTATTAAGTGTTGGACCGCGCCAGTTCCACCCCCACTTGCACATCACATTTTATGATATAAAGATTGCGTTTGCTGAACATTGACCTTTGAGATAAATCTATTGTTTATGGTACAGAGGAGCCCACAGTCCTCCGCAGGCTGTCAGACTTGAAATCGCCAAAACATTCTCCCCACGAGCTGAGATTAGTAGGCCCAGCATGTTTTTGTGCCCTTAACGCAATAATATGGAACGATTGTCCTGCGTTTTGGGTCATAAATGGATAACGCCAACAGGGTTACTAAAAAAGCCTTCCCAGCGGACGGTTGGTCGCATTTCAAGTGACCTGTCGCGCGACTTCAAATATTCATACTAAGCCAATACCCGATTAATGGCCTCGAAATAGATTTATATTTTCATGGATGTGTTAAATATGAGTTATCAGAGTCTGTCTGGTTATAGTTTTTTAATATTATAATTCACTTGAACCATAAATAATGTTTTACTATCAAACACATTTGTTTCCTACAGCAATTGTCTGTTGAGCGTAAGTAATTATTTACAGATCAGAAACTCTTGGTATTTTCCGGACAAGCGTCACCAATGACAAGCACACCCTGTATTGCACCTGCTTCAATGAGCTAGCTTTTCATGCCCTATACCTCTTAGTGAGGTTTGCACGCATTAGAGCCCGCCCCTTCTGGGTCCCTGAGTCTCTTCCCTGGACTCGATTGGCTAGTCGTCTGGTGAATGACGTGCGTGTGGAGCACCTGGAATTCGGTCAGCCGGTAGCGGGTCGCCGCTCTCAGCTGCGCAGAAAATACACCGCTATGGGCGGACAGCGGAGCGGAGTCAAATAATGTCTTTTCTCCTCTAAATCCGACGAAACAGGGGTCTTCTCCTAGACACGGAAACTGTCGTCTCAAGAAAGGAAAGACGGGGCGAACTCGCCTGACATCATTTACCCGGATTTAAAAGGGATTCCTTGAATCTACCCCCTCTTATTTCGGATGCTATTACATTATTCTAGAACGGCCGCTCCAAACCCACCAACATGCACAATGTATGTATTCTCCAGGCCCGAGCTGGAGAGATAAGAATAGAATGACTCCTTGAATTTCCATCTCGTTTTTCTTTTTCTTTTTTTTTTTTTACGCCCCAAGCTACCTCCTCTTTGTATCGCTCGCTCCCCTCCCTCTCCCCCCACCGGAGGCCACTGCACGGATTCTGCTATGGTGGATTCGACTGCGATGAGGAAGGCTTTCACGGTTCCGGAGATAAAGCCTTTGGACCAGTACGATTTCAACAGAGCCAAAATATGCGCTAGTTTAGGGTGGCTTTTGGCTAAAGCATACGGCACTGCAGGTATGTGTTGACCGTCTCTGCGTTTTTGTTTTGTCCCGATCCGCTCCCCAAAAGCTCCCAGCGTCCGTGTGCCAGCATGCTGTTCTCCGCCTGTCATTAGTGGCAAGCGACACGAAGGTGAATTGCACATTGTCTGTAGTCTCCGATTATGTCAGACGCAACGAGCATTAACGGACGGTATAGCAGAACCAGTGCGCGTAGCCTATCGAGAGGCGGTTTAAATGTGGTCTGGATATGTTTCTATCAACCCACCCTGTTTCTAAGGGATTCTGGTTTCTAGGATGTAATACCGTGGTCGCCGCATAAATAACACACAAAGCATATCGAATGCCCAGCCTTGCCAGTCAGCTTGGCATGCTCTCATCCGATTTGCTGCGAGGCACCGAAAGTGTTGCAAATCTAAGAGCTACAGAACGATAACGGTTCGTTTTTTTGTTTTTGTGTTATGTACTCGGTATAAAATAAGGCAACCCGTTTTGACGTATTGTGCTGTGTGGCGCCTGACACACATTCGACGCAATCCTTTGTCGGTGATGCTTCAGTCGCGTTCCCCAGCCGACCTCTTAGCGTAAATCGTCCAGCAGGGATAATGCATGGAAAGCTGTATAGTGCATTAGCAGCTGTAATTCGTTGGGCTCAGCGAAAATAATGTCTAAGTAACCAGCAGAAACGAGACTCTTTACCGTGCCCCCGCGCATCAACTTAGTCGCATTGTCTTGCTTCTTTGGGACAGTCATATGTAGGCTATTAAATTAATTGTTCTTAATCAGTTTACGATAATATCGTTTAAAATTAAAATCTTTATTTCTTTATTCCATGAAAAATACCAGAAGCGATATCACTTTGTCAATGGACGCAATAGATTGACATTCTGATAAAGACTCCAGGATACTAGAGATGTGCCGACCTTACCTTTTTTGTGTTATACTATATTAACTAATACTGATGACATGCAGGTAGTTGTGTTTATATTTGTGATAGGCTGTATGTGAGTTCAGTCCAGATGGCGGTCGATGCTTGAAACGTTGATTTCAACAAAGAGCCCAGCGCGTGCTGTACCGACACCACCCTGCCCGTCTCTCGCGCACGCACACACCCACCCACCCACCACGGGGAAGCCCTTTGTCAAGCGCACGCGCCCACTGTGGAATTTAAATGGACTTCAGCACTGTATGTCTTGAACTGATAAGGTTCTCGTTAAAATTTTTGATAACGTTGGAGATATCCCTACAGCCACAGCCCCCAACGCCCCCCTCCATCCCACTGGCAAAATAATAATAATAATAATAATTATCCACGTTTTCAATCATGTTGAAGGATTCGAGGAAGATCGGGTGTGGAACCTTAATGATCCCCCACTCACTCGCAGTAAGAGCGGCTTATCTGTAAAATGAATGTAAACGGAGTCTTTATAAAGGACGGTTCCATACAGCGGCCGCTCCGAGCTTTGTTGCCTCCGTTTGCCGACGACCTCACCTCACCACGGCCTTGTTGTGGGTCACGCACATCCATTCTTATACAAAGCGCCGGTTATGTGCTGTCATAAGTTTCTATCGTCTTTTTGGAATACTTCCTTGTTGGAAAAATTTTCCTTGCTTTAGAATAGCCTATCACCTTTCTTCGCTGTAGCATGAAATAAATGCTGAACAATGGGCATTCTGTCTTAGATTAATACAGATTGCCGTCAGCAGCATTTTGTAGTGTCTGGGGTCGCGGTGGGCACGCCAGGTCGTTGAGGCTGTGCCATCCTCTGCCATTTCTCTGGAAAACTGCAGTGGCTGAGTATCGAGTTTATTTTAATTAGCCAACTTTTTTGCCTCCTCAAACTTAAACGTATTTTTAAAACTGCTGAGTTTCCCAAAAAGAGTCAGTGTGCGCTGTAGCCGTAGGTCTGTGTTATTGAAAACCTGCTAGATTATGAGTACCGATATAGGATCAGGTTTGCCGTTCATATGACGACCTAATGAGTGAAAATGCAGGACTGACCCTGGATCAGCCAGCCCTCCCTACTCCCAGAATATGGGCCCAGGTGCTGTTTGCCGTTGACTGGTTAAGGTTAAGTGACTTAGGCTCCCTGAGGGATCAACGCATTAACGGCAGCCCTCCTTCTGACTCATGAGTCCTCGGAGATGCCGTACGGCTAACTAACAGCTTTGGTTTCCAAGCAGCACGTGCAGAGCAGCACAGCAGAAGGTTACAGTTTGATAGAAGGCCCACAATGTTGCTTCTGCTGTGATGGTGGAATACCGTCTGTGTGGCAGTTACAGAAAGATTCATCGATTTATCCTTGTATACACGGCAGGTATGTCAAACTCCAGTTCTGTAGGGCTGCATCATCTGCTGGTTTTTTTTTATTTGTTTCATGCACTTAAGTGATCTATTTAAGTCACCAAAGAGTCCACATAAATTGATGTGAAATTGAGGTAGGCTATAAACTGATTTGAACCAAAGCCACAAAAACGAAACGAACAGTAGATGCTGCTGTTCAGAAGCGACAAAATGGGGTGCTGGGCTTTCAATCTGAACGGTTCGCAGAGTTTTGCAGTGACCTTTGAGAGGTATTTGTTCCCATTTTTTTGGCATGTCTGGGGTGGCATGACCAGAAGCAGCAGGTGACATATTTCAGTATTGGCGTGTCACTGTCTACTGTCCACCCAAACTGCCGTAGACACAGTGCTCTGCAACTGGGCGTTCAGGGCTGCAGTGTCTGCTGGATTTCTGTGTTTCTCGGCAACAGTGGTTCATTTAAGTCATTGATTGGCTAAAGAATGCGCACACCTTGTTCTCAAGGCCTGATTGAAATGAAACAACAAGCGCCTGCAGACACAGCACCCCCACAGGACTGGAGTTAAACCAGCAGTCACTGTGGCCCTCCAGGCCTGGAGTTAAATCTGCAGACTTTGCTGTCTTTCAGGACTGGAGATTGACACCCATGCTGTACGGTGTTGTTTCCATTTACAGTAGAGCGTGCATGTTTTTCTCATCGTAAGCCCAGCCCAGCTCTAAAGGCTGACATCCCTGGCTGCACCATGCACTGCATGTTTCTTTAATCCAACTCTCTCCGTTTCTGACACCTCCTTCCAGTGTCATACACTGAACCCTGATCCCAGATCAGCACTCACACACTGAACCCTGATCCCAGATCAGCACTCACACACTGAGGCCTGATCCCAGATCAGCACTCACACACTGAACCCTGATCCCAGATCAGCACTCACACTGAAGCCTGATCCCAGATCAGCACTCACACACTGAAGCCTGATCCCAGATCAGCACTCACACACTGAAGCCTGATCCCAGATCAGCACTCACACACTGAAGCCTGATCCCAGATCAGCACTCACACACTGAAGCCTGATCCCAGATCAGCACTACACTGACTGACCAGTCAGACTCACACATGAGCTGTCCAGAGTAACAGGCCTGATCCAGACAGCACTCACACACTGAAGCCTGATCCCAGATCAGCACTACACTCTGAGGTGCTTTGTGAACAGAATGTCCAGAGTTAAAGGCCTGATGCTTTGTGAACAGAAGGTCCAGAGTTACAGGCCTGATGCTTTATGAACAGAAGATCTAGAGTTACAGCCCTGATTCTTTGTGAACAGAAGGTCCACAGTTACAAGCTTGATGCTTTATGAACAGAAGGTCCTGAGTTACAGGCCTGATGCTTTGTGAACAGAAGGTCCACAGTTACAGGCCTGATGCTTTATGAACAGAAGGTCCAGAGTTACAGGCCTGATGCTTTATGAACAGAAGGTCCAGAGTTACAGGCCTGATGCTTTATGAACAGAAGATCCAGAGTTACAGGCCTGATGCTTTGTGAACAGAATGTCCAGAGTTAAAGGCCTGGTGCTTTGTGAACAGAAGGTCCAGAGTTACAGGCCTGATGCTTTATGAACAGAAGGTCCAGATTTAGAATCCTGGTACTTTATGAAAAGAAGGTCCACAGTTACAGGCCAGATTCTTTGTGAACAGAAGGTCCACAGTTACAAGCCTGATGCTTTATAAACAGAAGGTCCTGAGTTACAGGCCTGATGCTTTGTGAACAGAAGGTCCACAGTTACAGGCCTGATGCTTTATGAACAGAAGGTCCTGAGTTACAGGCCTGATGCTTTGTGAACAGAATGTCCAGAGTTACAGGCCTGGTGCTTTGTGAACAGAAGTTCCAGAGTTACAGGCCTGATGCTTTATGAACAGAAGGTCCTGAGTTACAGGCCTGATGCTTTGTGAACAGAGGTCCACAGTTACAGGCCTGATGCTTTATGAACAGAAGGTCCAGATTTAGATTCCTGGTACTTTATGAACAGAAGGTCCAGAGTTACAGGCCTGATGCTTTGTCCAGAGTTAAAGGCCTGATGCTTTGTGAACAGAAGGTCCCGAGTTACAGGCCTGATGCTTTGTGAACAGAAGGTCCCGAGTTACAGGCCTGATGCTTTGTGAACAGAAGGTCCTGTGTGTGTGTGTATGTGTATATGTGTGAGTGTGTGCGAGTGTGTGTATTTGTGTGTGTGCATGTGTGTATGTGTCTGTGTGTGTGTGTATGTGTGTGTGTGTGTTTGTGTGTGTGTGCGTATGTGTTTGTGTGTGTGTGTGCGTTTATGTGTGTGTGCATGTGTGTGTGTGTGTGTGTGTGCGTATGTGTTTGTGTGTGTGTTTATGTGTGTGTGTGTCTCAGCTGTGTGGCTGTGTGAGGACTGCCTGAGCTCAGAGCTGAGAGGAAGTGAATCACTCAGTGTGGCTCTGGTCCAGGTCCTCACGATGCAGCCACACACTTTGTGTAACAATGACCTTCATTGCGGTTTAAACAGTTTTAATGCAGTTGCTATTTTTTATAGTATGCTTATAATATATGATCCTTGGCATGTCGTATGTAGAGTGTAGTTTATGAAAGGTTTGGATGTATTGGGTATAATTTACAGTATACTGGATATACTTTATGCTGTATGGTGTGTATTTGTGCAGTTTATGATGTGATTAAGTAGTGTGTGTATATGGTGTGATATCTGCATACATGTGAGTGTGTGCAAGTGTTTGTGTTTGTAAATGTGTATCAGCATGCACATTGTGTGTGTGTGTGTGTGTGTGTATGAGCATGCACATGAGTTATCTTAGAGGCAGTTCCATATCTATCCCCCACCCCCATCCTCAACACCTGAACTTGATGACATCATCAGTTCTCTTCCCAGAAATCTTGAGCATGCAGACTGAGGTCACCTCCCTGACGCCATCGCTCTCTGCTGATTAGTGAACCCAGTCGGCAGCTCGTGTCTGTTTGAGCCATGGCGTCACCGCATTCTGGTTACGCACATGCCCAGTCACACCGCTACCGTGGTTACGTCCACTGCTGCTTCAAACCCGCTTAAATTCTGTTTTGAGATTACAGTGTAGAGAAAAGGGGCCATCGCAGTGCTATGTCCTGCAGCGGTCACCAGCGTTTTTGGTTATTTCTTACCACCTCAAGTACGATTACAAAAAACAAGGACCAAAGTTTGCCAATATGCCCTGTGGCAGCAGTCATTCTTATTACGCTAAAAAAAATGTGATTTAATATATCGTGCAGCCCTAGCTTATTTCCAATTGACCCTGTTCATTGTCTAACTGTAGCAATGTAAGGATGCTGTTTAACGTGCATCTGTGATGAATTGACTTGAACCAATCATAGCGTTTTTTCTACACAGAGAAGTTCTTTCACTTGGCTCACACAAAGCAGAGGCTGCCACCACACTGGAGCCCCGCCCACCACACTATAGCCCCGCCCATTACAATGTAGCCCCGCCCATGATGGGGTTCATGAAGCCTCACTCTTCTGCCACTTGTAGGCAGCTAAGTAAATGATCTTGCTTGTTTGTGTCCTTATTGCTTTGCTAACTGCAAGAGACTCTTCAGACTGAAGTGGCCTGTTTATATTTTCTCCTAATTGTACCTGAGCAACACAATGAGCTTCTTTAAACAGGCGTGTGATTCTACTGGACCGAGGGTCCCCAGTCTTATCCGAAAAGGACCAGTGAGGCAGCCAGTCTTTGTTTCAGGCTGGTACAAAGACACCTTATTCAATTAATTAACTAATCATGGTCTTCCATCAAGAGCTTGATAAGTAGAATCAGGTGTCTTAGTACTGGGCTAAAACAAAAACCAGGGAACCCCTGTATTGAACACTGGGGGCAGGTGTGCAGCCCAGAACAGTATTTGCGCTGATGCTGCTCCTGGTTTAAGGTTGGGGGGGAGGGCGTAGAGAGAGAGGAAGGGAAGTTTTTGGGATGAAATGGGTGCGATCAGATCCTCTGTCAGTTGGCAGAAAGCTTTGCTCTTCTCGGGTTCGAGAGAGAACAGTGAGCTCTTTCTGCTGCAAAGCCTCAACGCCCCCGCTGACAAAACTGCCAGTGTCCTTCACTCAATCACCGTTCATACCGCGGCTCAGGGTTTTTCTCCTCTCTTCCTCCTGTCTTCCTTTCCCTCTATCGGCACCATTCAGCTCAGTTCAGTTCCGCGGTGCGTTCCGTCGGTGGGTAAACTGATGCGTCGTCCGAGCGGTCGCGCACAGAGCCTCGTGAAGTTTAACTTCAGATGCAGCGGGCGAACGGTGTGCTCGAGAAAACATTAACATCTGTGCCCATCTCTCATCTTCTCTCTCTCTCTCTCTATCTCTCACTTCATTTTGTGGTGGTAATGTCACCAACAAGTAGCATTATAGAGGATTTTTATCTCTAAAGTAGAATCTTTATCCCCCCCCCCGCAGTATTCCTCTCTCATTGATAAGATGACGGTCACAGCAGGAGATTTACGGAGTAACATTACAGGCATTTAGCAGATGCTCTTATCCAGAGCAACTTACACAACGTTTTACATTGCATCTATTTATACAGCTGGATATAAATTGAACCAATGCAGGTTAAGTGCATTGCTCATGGGTATAATGGCAGTGTCCTACCTGGGAATCGAACCTGTGATATTTAGATTACAAGACTAGCTCCTTACCCATTATACTACGTTGCGCCCCAGTGTAGACAGAGCTGGCCAACCTCGTTCCCTGGCCCGCTTTCCTCCTCCGCTGTGCTTTTCTCATTAGCCCAAGTTCCGTCTTTTCTTCCTCTCGCTGGGGAACCTCTCCGTCCTCTCCATCCTTCCATTCCCCATCCCCCATTGCCCCCCTGTCCTCTCAATTTCTCTCTGTTGGCCTTACCCTTCTCTCTTCTTCTCTGGCCTCTTTTCTCCGGTTGTTTATTTATCTGTCGCTCGTTTTGGTGGACTCTCCTAGTCTGCGATGGTTTAACGAGGCCGCGCCCGCTGGACGTGAACACGGAGACAGAGAGTCAGCATCCAGAGCGAGGGCTTAGGGGAGGGAACCAGGGAGTTTAATGGCTCTATGATTCTTGGAAACGGTGTTGAGAAGGTGTGTGGCTGTTTCTGGAGACCACGACTGCAGCTGTTTCTGGAGAGCGCGATGTTGGAGCTGTTTCTGGAGAATATGACTGCAGTTGTTTCTGGAGAACACGACTTGAGTTGTTTTTGGAGAACATGACTGCAGTTGTTTCTGGAGAACACGACTTGAGTTGTTTCTGGAGAACACGACTTGAGTTGTTTTTGGAGAACATGACTGCAGTTGTTTCTGGAGAACACGACTTGAGTTGTTTTTGGAGAACATGACTGCAGTTGTTTCTGGAGAACACGACTTGAGTTGTTTTTGGAGAACATGATGTTGGAGCTGTTTATGGAGAACACGGCAAAAAAAATAGGATTGTGAAAAATCAGGAAAGGGACTTATTTTCTTGTGCCGCCCACAAGACACGTTCACACGTTCATCAACCCGCAACTCTTGCCCTCTGCTGGTGAAAGCAGTCCATCGCGTGTTTGCTGCTTTTGCCCGCAGGGGGACTAAGGGGACGTGGGTGAAAGCTGGTTAAAGATAAATTCTATACTGTTATCGAGGAATATTTCTTGAACACAAAGAGTCCTCCATTCATGGAATGGCTCATCAGGTCGTAGAGTAGAACCAGTGGCCTTCTGGGCCTTTAAGTCCAGGCTTGATGCAGTGCTAGGTGCTCTCTCATCTGTTGGGAAATGACGAGCCAAGATGGGGCTGAATGGCCTGTTCTCATCCTCTGTCATTCTTATGTTCTTAATTTTTAAGAATATATCAGCTGGTTAAATACAGATGTGGCCTACGAAACAGGAGGTCAGTTGTGGCTTCTTGAGCAGGGGTGGGCAATTCTGTTACTGAAAAGGCCAGTTACCCCTGGCTTAATTAGCTGATCAGACCGCATTAAAATATTTAATTCAGGGACACAACAGCAGCTTTCAGCTTTCACTCACAGGCCTATTGTGAAATTTAGCTAAAATGTCAGATCATGCAAATTATTAGGCTCATTAAATAAATAAGAGCAGAAGTTCATGGTGTGAAATCCACAGACAAATAAGTCCCTCTATTACCACCGCTGGTCTAGCCTGTGCTGTTGGTGGTATGTGGAGACAGTGTTACCTGGCGCAAGCATTGACGTTAAAGGCACACACGTGTCTGGGCATTCAGTTTGAGGCAGCTGTCCTGCATGAGCATTGAGTGCTTGACTGTGTCAATGAGCGCCAGGGCGTGATTTAGCCCAATCTGTTTATTCGTAGCGATTATCTCGTGAGTAGCCCATCTTATCAGGCTCTGATGGGGTCCCCGTACGCTGCTCCGGTGTCCCCTTTGAAAAGACCCCTGATACTGTATATCAGGCTCCATTGCATCCACGATCAATGAAAGTACAAAGTGCTGGTGATACTTTTTTTTTTTGCACGTGTGGCCAGTTTTTTTTTTTGGTTGCTTCACTCGTCTTTGATGCTGGATTGGGTCGGTAACAGGCAGTCTTTTGAGCGTTTAGCTAGCCCTCAGAGCGCTACCAGACCTTTTTTTTGCTCTTTTTATTTATTTATGTAGAAACCCAGTCATTCAATTGGACTACTCGTCTTGGGTTTATACTCAACTACACTGCAGATGCATACAAATCTGCAGTAATGGATAATGGTTACATAAAGGTACAATTACAATTAAAAAATTTTTTTTAATAGAGTCCTAATGCCAGTTCAAACAATGGCAGCGGTGTTGGCTGCACTTCCATCCTGATCTGAGTGCTCATAACACCGTGATTAGCGCCGCGCCTCCATTAGCCGCTACCGCTACAATTGGGCTCGAGCATGTCCCACTGCCCGGCCAGAATCCCCGCGCCACGACCTGCTTTGGGTGAAAACGTATTAATTTGAAAAACCCGCAGTTATTTACGCACCCCCCCCCCCCGTCTCTCTCAGAGCGGCTTTGGCCTCGCCGTAATCTCTCTCGCTTCGTCTTATCTTTGGCAGCCATCGCCGCGGTTACATATTTTCCCGTTAATCTTCAGTCGGAACACGGCTCTGTACAAGTCATCGTGAACAAACGGTTCAGCCCAAAATGTCAATATTAATAAGGTCTTTTTCTTCCTGCTGGGCCTGCTGGAATTACATGTTCACCTGTGCTGTTTACACAGGTAGTTTGATAAATCATTGAATCATTTTCCCTCATTGCTTTGCGAAAACAAGTTGTGCTTGTGCGTGTTAATGCCAATGTAGCATTGTTCAAAGTTTGCGTGAGGAAGTCCTACACGGGGTGTAATATCATCGATGGTGAAGCCGTAGGAGTGTGATTGGTTCTCTTGGCCTTTGTATTTAGCTCGGTAGCCTAAATGTAAGCTCTTGTTGTGCGGATTCGAACCTGCAGTGAACCTACCCGCATTACACCAACACAGCATAGACCTGCCAGCCCCTGCCTGCATCGCCATGGCAAGGCCCACTGATGTGAACAACATTATCTCCATCTGAAACGACGGATAACTGCCACTGTAACTGCCGTGTGATTGGCTCTCTGCGCCGGAGCTGTGTCTGTGTGCGCTCTCTCCCATCGTGGGTCCTGGAGGTCCCCGCCCTTTCAGGGCAGGGCAATGAGATGTACCTTTGATCTTTCGGGCGGAGTTAATGTGAAGCGGTGAACTCCCTCCATCTGCCGAGACCTAATGCCCCTCTAATTAAAACAGAGAGCTTCCTGTTCCACTGTTCTCAGGAGAACAGGATTTCGCTCTCTCTCTCTCTCTCTCTCTCTCTGTCTTCTTCTCTGTCCTCCTCTCAGCAGTTTCTGCCTGCTGGCCTTTAAGGCAGAAAAAATGAAGCCATTTTAAATGTCATGCTGCATGTGTACAAACTGAGGTGCAGTGGTGGATTTTTGCACAGATGTTTCTGTGTGTGAATCTGCGTATGCGCCTGTGTGTGCGTGTGTATGTGTATCTGTGTGTGCGTGTGTGTGTGTATCTGTGTGTGTGTGTGTGTGTGTGTGTGGAGGCACTAATGAGTCCCTGTGCTCTTTGTCTCTGTTGGTTGTGGGGTTCTGCAGTACAGATAATGTGATATACAGACTGTGTCTGTTTTTATTTCGTAGACAGAGGCAGGTCAGACTCAGGAGGATAACAGGAGGAAACAGCACCCCCAAAGCTGCTGTTACTCAGAGAATCCCAACAATCTGGCCTTAACAGCACCCCCAAAAATACAGTTACTTTGAGAACCCCAACGTTCTGGCTGAAACAGCACCTCTAAACTGTACCCTTAAAACTAAAAACAGCTTAGTTCTGAACAGCCCCTCGAAACCTACCAATCTGAGCAGAAACTCAGTATTCTGGACTGGCGATCGACCAGGCAAACCCAGGAAACATACAAACATGAGACAACATTTAACGCCAAGAAGAGGGCCGGTCAGCGCGTCTTAGCTGGTCCAGTGTCGAGCGCAGGCGTCCCACCCCAGCCCAGCTCACTCTGCAGTGTGCTAACTGGAGTGAGCTCGGGTCCAGCGGGGTTTGCTCCAGCTGAAACACTGTTTCCAGGGCTACACTGGCTGTCGGTTGAAAAGAGGCTGCGAATGACCTGCAGGCACTGCGGTTCTCTGAGGTCCCTGTCTCAGGCCTTCTGGCCAGAGTCAGCATGTTCCGGCATGTTCCAGAGTTGATCGGGCAGCAGTGTAGTATGATGGGTAAAGCGTCAATCTAATAACCTAAAGGTCGCAGGTTCTATTCGCCGCTAGGACACTGTCGTTATACCCTTGAGCAAGGTACGTCACCTGCATTACTTCAGTATTTGACCAGCTGTATAATTGTAAGTGCTATGTAAACATTGTGTAAGTCGGTCTGGATAAGAGTGTCTGCTAAATGCCCCTAATGTAATTTAATGACCAGAGCTGTAGCAGTGGTACACTGTACACACCAGCAACCTAGCTGCATATTTCTTATGTACTTTATTTGTTTCGTTGTATTGGTAAAAATGGCATTGATACAATACAGAAAGCACATGCACGTGTGTGTGGGTATGAGCGTGTGTGTGTACTTCAGTTTGTGACATCTACTGGTCCCCGAAGTGCACTCAGCAAGCACTGAGCTGAACTGTGGTTTCTCCAGAGATGTGTGTGTGTGTGTGTGGAAAAGGTAGCGAGGACCAAGCAGGTCCCCATAACGCCTGTTCACAAATGGGCTGCATAACTGTGTGCTCATGTCCGCCTCAAAAAACACGAGGAGCGGAAACTTTGGGGGTAAACTCGGCCCTCCTGCCAGGGAGAGAGGGACGATGCTTGCACCCCTGTGTGGTGCATCTGTGCCCGTCCCACGCTGAGCAGAAAAGGCGCTAAGGCTGGTATTGTGAGGCTGGCGTCCAATCACAGAGATTAGGCTCGCTTCTTGAGTGGATGTCCGGATGTAGGGTGCTGGAATGTGGGTCATAGGGGGAGAAGATGGAGGGGGGCGGAATGAGGGAGTCTCCATGCTGTCATGTGATTCAGTCTCTCTCTGTTACTGCTGCTGCTGTACCCTACAATGACAGAGCCCTCAGAGCCTGTCTTTCAGCTTGAGACATACACACACACACACACACGCACACACACTCATGCACACACACATGTGCACACACATGCACGCATGCAGACATGCACACGCACACGTGCACACACATGCACGCACACACAGACACATACGCACACAGAATTTCTTCAGTGTAACAGACATGCTGTCCTGGTTGCTGTAACACTTTACTCTGTTGAATCATTCAAATGACGGGCCAGTTAGGGGGCGGGGTCGGATCCCAAATGACGGGCCAGTTAGGGGGCGGGGTCGGACCCCAAATGACGGGCCAGTTAGGGGGCGGGGTCAGATCACAAATGAAGGGGCAGTTAGGGGGTGGGGTCAGATTGGGGCCGGTTTTCACAGTGAGGGGACCCTGTCAGTTCAGATACCCTCGTGTGTCACTCACACACTCCTGAACTGCTCTTCCTGGTCTATTTCCTCTCTCGGCTACCGAATACAGAATGTTCAGGAAACATTTCTATGGATTTTTTTTCCTTTAGGGAACTAACCTGAAATGTTCTCTGGGCGCTAACGTTAAATCATTGACCAATCAACCATCAAATCATGACTTGATTATTTCGACATGTCGGAAAATCTATAGAGTCATTGATTCTCATCAGAGAGAAGCCAAGTCCCTGCACAGCTTGACACATTGTTCTTTAAGATTATTAGATTTACTGCCTGACATTGCGGATATCTTCTTGGTGGGTCTTTATTTAGAGAGAATTTTCCACACAAACTTGAAGCTTAAAAAAGGCCAAGTTTGATTATTCAAATATTAGTTCTTGGGAACCGTAAAATATTCAAATATTAGGCTGTTGTAAATGCAAATATCTGATGCCTCCTCCTTTGTCTCCATTGATGTTAATGTTGCTCTGAATGTCTTCTGTTGTTAATTAATGTTGCTGTGCTTGTCTCCCTGTGTTCAATAATGTTGCGGTTTCCTGTTTGCAGAGAGTAATGTTGCTCTGTTTGTCCTGTAGAGAGTAATGTTGCTGTGTTTGCAAAGTAATGCTGCTCTCTTTGTTCTGTAGAGAGTAACGTTACTGCATTTGTACAGTAACGTTACTGTGTTTGTAGAGTAACATTGCAGTGTTTGTAATGTTGCTGTGTTTGTCCTGCAGAGACTAATGTTGCTGTGTTTGTAGAGTAACATTGCAGTGTTTGTAGAGTAATGTTGCTCTGTTTGTCCTGTAGAGACTAATGTTGCTGTGTTTGTAGAGTAACATTGCAGTGTTTGTAGAGTAATGTTGCTCTGTTTGTCCTGTAGAGACTAATGTTGCTGTGTTTGTCCTGTTGAGAGTAACATTGCTCTGTTTGTCCCTGTCCTCCCCCCGTAGAGAATGTTCCGCTGGATCTGCGGGAGCCCTTCTATCGGGACCAGTATGAGCAGGAGCACATCAAGCCCCCCGTCACGCGGCTACTGCTGTCCTCTGAGCTGTACTGCCGTGCCTACGGCCAGCTGCTGGGGGCCCGGGGCCACGCCCCGTCCGAAGGGCCCCCCAGAGACGGCCCCAGCCTCCTGCGCCTGCTCGCCAAGAGGGCCGCGCCCCCGAAGGATCGGGACGTCCCGGTGACCGATGCAGACCTCCGGCACACACCCATACGGATGGTGAGAGGGGAGTGGGTTTGGGGGGGGGTTGTTTTATGGGGGTGTGTAATGGTTGAGGGAAGAGAGGGGGTTTGTTGGGGGGGGGGGATGATGGGTGTACAGAATTTTCGGGACACCAGCTGTGGTTTCTGCTTTTATAAACAACACCAACAGCATCAATCAGCTCTTTTATGTGAGGCACTGTGGTACACTGTGTGTGTGTGTGTATGTATGTGCATGTTTGCATGTGTGTGTGTATGTGCATGTATGTTTGTATGTGTGTGTGTATGTTTGTGTGTATGGGTATGTGTGTGTATGTTTGTGTGTGTGTGTGTGTCTGAAAGACTTCAGGCTGGCCATGTGGAGCTGTGAGCTCTGGGCTTGGCTGGTGATGTCTGTCGCTGCAGAGATGGGAAAGTGGGTCAGTGCATTAGCTGAAGCGTAGTGTGTCTGTTTCTGCAATCTGCTGCTACACCACCCCAGTCTAATAGGTGGGATTTCCCTCCCACTCACACACACAAACACACAAACACACACGTGCATGCACACGCACATACACACACTCACACATATATGCATGTAGAACCACTTTACTGCTGTCTCTGTGTGATACTGTGGTACTCCTCTCCCTGATGGAAAAGAAAGAAGGCTTGTGGATGTTGTTTAGAGTAGAGAGGAGAGGGGGAGTGAATTTAGCTGAAAATAAGCTGTGGAGATGGAGAAGGAGAGAAGTGGGGGCACGGGGTCACCAGTAGCTCGGCACTAAATTATGACAAATTTACTTTGGCTATGGCAACCCAGCGACACTTTTGCACCTTCACAGGATTGCTGTTCTCAATCACTAACTAGGTCACATGACTAGATCTGTGAGTCTCTGGGTTGGGCCTTTTCACGCTTAACCTAACAGCCAGTTTAGCGACCCATTTAATATGACCTCCTAGTTAAAGGCCCGTTCCATTGCTCCTAGGTCTCATATAAACAAAACGTCAAAAAATCACAAAAATGTGTTTTTGGGCTGGTCTTATGACGCAATCAATGTTCCAGGTCTACCACTTTTTTCACACCTTGTTAGTCACACTTGTGACATTAAAAAGCCTTAAAATGGAATTAAGCACACTTTGTTTTAAAAAAACCCGCAATGTGCACTTCGGTCGCTCGCAGTTTGATGAAGTCATAGCAAATCAGAGACCTCAGTGGAGTCAGATGATCTGTGGCTGAATCAATGTTCCGGATCTCCCGCTGTTTTATAGCCTTGGTGAATACGTCTTATTTTTGGATCTCTCCGGATATTAGTGTCTGCTAAATCATATCACTATATGATCAAAAGTATCTGGACACCCCTTGGTCTGGGGCTGTTTTTCATGGTTTGGGCTAGGCCCCTTTAGTTCCAGTGAATGAAAATCTTAATGCAATGACATTCTAGATGATTCTGTGCTTCCAACTTTGTGGCAACAGTTTGGGGAAAGCCCTGACATCAACCATATCTAACACATTTTGGATCAATTGGAAAGCCAATTGTGAGCTAGGCCTAATTGCCCAATCAGTGTCCAACCTCCCTAATGCTCTTCTGGCTGAATGGAAGCAAATCCCTGCAGCAATGCTCCAACATCTAGTATAAAGCCTTCCCAGAAGAGTGGAGGTTGGTATGGCAGCGAAGAGTGAACCAACTCCGTATTAATGCCCATCATTTTGGACGAGATGTTGGATGTCAGGTGTCCACATATTTTTGGCCATGTAGTGTATTTCAGTGTAACTGCAAAGCTGCATTGTTTTGTACTGGGCCAGGGCGTGTGTGTGTGTCTCTGCATGTGTGTGTGTGTGTGTGTGTGTGTTGCAGAGTTCAGGAGCTATGATGGTTAAAAAACATCTTTATTAGCCCAATATAGCAGATCTTGTTAGCACGTATCACTTAATAACAAGCAACGATCAATTGTGTTGTGTAACACATTCCTCTTTCTGTCTCTCTCCATCTCTCCTTTGCTTTCCTCCCTCTTTCTCTCCTTCTCTCTCTCCTGCTCACTCTCTCCCTCTTTCTCTCTTTCTCTCTGAGGAGAATGCTGTTTTTGGAGATGAGTGGAAATCGATGTGCTAACACCAGTTTCACCATAGTTAATGCTTCACTTCTTCCTGTTATGAAAGCGAACATAACCTGAACCCACTCCACCGCGGTTTCCCACCTTTTCCACCTCCGCTGATGTTTAGATGATCACACTTTTCTGTTCAAAGCCTCCCTGAGTCTTTACTCATAAACCACTGCACACCCATGTCTTGTTTTCTTTGAACGTCATTCCCAAGGTCAGACATGGCACTCCAGTGATATGCAGTTTAGCATGACAGACAGGTTATCCGTGTTACTACTCATGTACAGAACTGGAAGTCACGTGTGTGAGTGTGTGTGTGTGTGGCCTTTAGTGCAGAGATAATGTGGCTTGCTTGCTTGCTTGTTTGGGCTGTGGAGTCAGAGCTGCAATGCCCTTGATTTTAGAGTGTATATTAAGAGCAGGCTGCCCTGCTGCATTAATGATTGACATAAGAGAGGGCGGAGTGTGAGAGGGTCAGTGCCCGTGGGTCTGCCTGGCAGGACTACTGTGTGACTGACCTCTGCACCTCACCTAGAGCAAGGACCTCTCCAGAGGCCAATGGTCAGTGTCCCTATAGAGTTGCTAAACACACTCACACACACACACACACATACGCACACTCACACACGTGCACGCACACACACACTCACACACACTCACGCGTACATCTCACAAGATCGCATGCGCACAAACACCCAGGTACATACATGCATACACACATACACCCAGTCCTATAACACATTCACGTAGACACACACCCTCCAGTGCACATGTTGTGTTCTGTGCACTGGCTCCATCCAGCAGAGCAGTAGAGACTCCTAGTGGCGGGGTGTGAAATTGCGCTCTTCCTGCTGTAGATGGGTGGGTCGCTCTTGATATTAAGAGCAGATGAGCAGATGATTCAGCCTAGAATCATCTCAACCTAAGGACGCGTTGGAAGCGCGTTTTTTTTTCCTAATTTCATCAAATGTGTTTCTTTTCTGCTTCATGCAGTGAGATTAACTCCTGACCCTGACTCCTGATTAATATCGGGCCATGCAATATGTAAGAGGGCCCTGCTTAATCATCCACAGCAAGGCTGCATATTATGCGCTGGTCACACTTGACGTCAGACCTATTTAAGTAACCTCGATGTATGCTTTAAATCACTACTCACGCTCACATTGGCTGTTTGTTTTCGTAAATGCATTCAGTATGGAGGGGAAGTCACGTTTTGGGGATGTTCCCCTCACAAACGGACACGTGGAGTTGATTAGAACGAATTTATTACGCATCGGCTGCGCTAGAGTGCGACTGTGCAAGACAAGAAAAGCTTTCGGGTTTGTCCGTCTGCAGCACTTTCCCAAAATCACGGGTCAGCTTGCAGATATTCTACTGAACATCTGGCCATTCGTTCTTCTCTTTCTGGAGGAGGGGGGGGTATCCTCTGTTGTGTTAAGCAGCCTTTTCCCCCCTCAGCAGTGAACTTTGCATTTTTAGGTACCCTTGGCAACTGCGTTTCACAATCAGTTTCAAACGTGTCGGTTTTGCAGTGAAATATAATAATAATATAAAGACTTATTTTCGTTCCAAGAACGTTTGGTTTCCCCTGAATTCTGCGTAAAGTCCTGCAGCCTCACCTCTGTTAAGGTCACAAATAGAGGGAGGGGGAGGGGGGCGGTATGGGGGGCGGTAGAGGGAGGGAGGGGGGCATTAAAGTCTGCAGACACGCAGCTGGAAAACCTTGCCGGAGAACACAGAGGGGACCAAACAGGAAAAAGGTGCATGTGACTGCAGGGTCAGCGTTTCCCTGCCCGTGATTCTTATGTCATGTCTGTAACACTTAAGATTTGTTTAAAATCATGTCATAAACAAAGGAGGAAGTCTCTGGCTAAAAGATGGTCTTGGAACTCACAAAGCTCCATTTGTGATAGAATTTAAAATGGGGTGGTAAGTTCATCTTCTTGATGGAGTATACTCTAGACCAGTGGTTCTCAACTCGGGCCAGAAAGGGCCGGTGTGGGTGCAGGCTTTTGTTGCAACCAAGCAGTTACACACCTGATTCTACTAATCAACCTTTGGAGTCTTTACTAAGGACCTTGATTAGTAGAATCAGGTGTGTAACTGCTTGGTTGGAACAAAAGCCTGAACCCATACCGGCCCTTTCTGGCCCGAGTTGAGAACCACTGCTCTAGACGGAGTATTTTGGGAATAACACAGTTTTGAACCAAAGTGACTTTTCACACCGTGCCAGAATCTTGCTGGATGAACGCTTTAGTGTTTTACGAGGTAGTCAGTGGCGAGGCTTTGTATGTGGGCCTGGAGCTTGCTGATCTTCCCGGGGCTCTCCTCTGATTGGTGCAGAGCGCCCACCTGGCAGTGATGGATGCGCTGATGTCGGCGGTCGCCATGGAGACGGTCAGCGCGGTGAAGATGCCGAGCGGGGTCGGCTGGGAGAACGTCGTGCTGTACTGGATCAACAGGGTGGGTCTCCTGTCTCAGAACCGGGCTTCGCGCCGAACCCGGCCTGCTGTGGAACTCGGTCTGAACCTGACCCACAATCTCCCAGCGCCTGGGAGCTCTCACTGTGCTACTGTTCTTATTTCTGAAGTACTGACAAAGACATTTGACCAGCTGGTTCTGTGTGTGTGTGTGTGTGTGTGTGTGTGCGAATGCATGTGTGTGTACTCTCTATGTACACGTGTGTGTGTGTGTGCGCACCTGCATGTGTGTGTGTCCTCTTTATGTGTGTGTGTCCTGCAGTTGAATCAGAAGCTGAAAGAGAGCACAGAAGGAGATCCTCCCCAGATATCTCCACCCAGCACAGACCTTCAGCCTGTCCAGCCCTCTGTAAGTACAGCACACTTTTACACACTTATAAACGTACACTCACACACACACACACACACACACATACACACACACACACACACACACACACACACATACACACTCACACACACACACACCACACACATACACACTCACACACACACACACACACACACACACACATACACACTCACACACACACACACACACACACATACACACTCACACACACACACACACACACACACCATACACACTCACACACACACACACACACACACACAACACACACACACACACACACATCACACACACACACACACACACACACAACACTCACACACACACACCACACACACACACACACACACACACATACACACACACACACACACACACACATACACACACACACACACACACCATACACACATACACACTACACACACATACACACACACACACAACACACACACCACACACACACACTACACACTCACACACACAACACATCACACACACACACACACACACATACACACACACAACACACATACACACACACACATACACACACTCACACACACACACACAACACACACACATACACACACTCACACACACACACACACACACACTACACACTCACACACACACACACACCACAACACACACACTACACACACACACACACACATACACGTACACATCACACATACACACATCACACAACACGACTACAATAACACCACACACACACACGTACACGTACACTCACACATACACACACACACATACATAAACACACACGCCACCCACACACAAACACACACACACACACGTACACGTACACACACACACACACACACACGTACACGTACACTCACACATACACACACACACACATACACACATACACACGCACACATGCACACACACAGCTGCCTCCTGTCCAATCTGACCTCCAGCTGCGGCTCCTTCCTAAAGCTGCTAACACCTCTCCTCTTCTCTTCCCCTCCCATGCCTCCATCCTGTCTTTCTGCTATCCTTCCTCCATACCTCGCTCCTCCCTCCACAGTGCCCCACCCGCTGGTACTGGAAACTGGTTCCTGTAAGTCCCTCTTCTCTTCTGCCTGCCTGCCTGCCTGTCTGTCCGTCTATCTGTCTGCAGCGTCCTCAGCTCTGTGTAATACCACTGATGGCCAGAGAGGGCGACAGAGCACAGCACAGCTTTGGATATTGAGTTTTGGAAATCCACACACACACACACACACACACATATGCACATATGCACACATGGTCTCTGTCTTTCACACTCATGCACACACACATACACTCTCTCTCTCTCTCTCTCTCTCTCTCTGGCCTGCATACACACTCATACATTTTGATATATTCAAATGGATTCACATACTCACGTCCTCTCTCTTTCACATGGATACACACTAACACTGACTCAAGCGCAATTTTTTTCGCTTGCGTACGTAGTGGTCAGATGCACACACACACACACACACACACACACAGATTGCTGTAAAAGCTTGGTGTCATTCCCTCCTTTGGCACCAGATGGTCTGTGCAGTACATCAGCCTTTATGCTCTTGACTGTTCAACTGCCATGGATGCTGGGAATGACCTTTGACCTTTCCAATTCCTCCCAGGCCTCACCTTTGTGATGTGTCCAGGGGATGTTTGTTGGTTTGGATGTCTCTGCTCTCTGCTGTCAGTTCTCACAGCCAGTGAAAAAGGCATCATCGTTCACTGTGGTGCTGCTCAGTCTAGCTGTATCAATCTCTTTCTCTGTCTGTCTGTGTCTCTCTGTCTCTTAGTCTCTCTCCCTGTCTGTCTGCCTCTTTCTCTCTCAGTCTCTCTCTCTCTGTCTGTTTGTCTCCTTCTGTATTCTTGACATTGGACACCACTCCAAGCAAGAATATCTGGTGGTTCCATCTTGGCTTGAACCCCCAGTATCCCAGCATCTATTGCTTCTGTATTCAGACGGTTGTGTTTAACAGCCAGAAATGCATCATTGACTTTCCTGAAGTCTCTTAGATCATAACTTTGGCTTGTGATGCACCGTACGCTTCAGAAACACAATTTTATCTGTGCAGAAAATAATGTATTTCCATATTTCTATGTACACGTCATAGAAAAGAAGTAGCATGTTTTGATGGTGATATAACTTGGTACAGAGATGTAGGATGATTCCGTTTTGTATGTTGTTTTTTGTGATGAAATATTTTGGATGTAGTCTTCTTAGCTGTTCTTATTCACAATGTCTTTTTTTTACCGGTGAAATATGAAATACTTGTTGTACGCTTCTAGCGGTGGTGACTAACAAAGACCAGGTGTTTAGTCACTGCTTTCTGTTTCCAGGCCCCACCCACTTTTACCCCTTCAGCCAATGAAATGATCTAACAGACAGTGGAGAAGGGTGGCGGTTGTACAATGTGCTGGGGGGGGGGGGGCAGCTTGCATTAACCAATAGTGTTCCAGGAGGGTTGCCACTCCAAACCAACCCCCCCCCCAAAGACGCACGCTCCTCTCCGTCTCTCCACCCGCCCAATCGGGGGAAATCGCATGCCATGACCCCCACTGACCCTGCCCCCCCGCCCCCTTTAGCCCCTCCCCCCCAACCCCCCCCCCCTTTTCCGTGTGACTCTGTGGCGGTTCCCATGGCGACATGGCATTTACGCTTCTCCTTTCTTTGCCATTTACATTCAGCATGCCATCGCTTTTTGTTTGAAGGAGTCGGGGAATAAGCCGCCTGTGGTAATGTATCGACCAGTCTGCCCTCCCTCCCTCTCTGTCCCAAACCTCCACTACCTCTCCCCACTACCTCCAATTCCTTCCACCCCATCTCGCACCACGCCCCACCTTGCCAGCATCCACCATCAAATGCACTGGCCGAGCCAAGAGGTTTGCCCAGCTCTGTGTACCGGCATCAAGTTAACACCCTGCCATTGTGCATTTGAGCTTGTGTTTTTGATTTCAATTAAAATTTTTTTATTTGTTAGTTCCTTTTGATTTGTGTCTGTGAAGGTTGACATGGTGTTTTGGGTTTTGGTGTTTCAGAGTTGGTGTTTGAAGTGTGTTTGATTTTTATGCCGTGTTTCGGTTTGGGGTGTTTGAAGTGTATATTTGTTGTCTCAGGCCTGCTAGAATGTGTATAGCGTTTTCAGACTAAAAAGGCCTACCGCATAGTGCCATAGGGGGGCGCTGTTGCAGGCCTGGGCAGTGGCACCCAGCTCACTGTAACCATTTTTTCATTTATAAGCATTCACTCATTCATCCACAGACAGCTGGTGCCTTCCAAAGTTTGCCCCCACCCCCCACCCTGCCCACCAATCACATCCATGGCGTGGTCACAGTGGAGGCCACGCCCATTGTCTCAGACTCCGCCCCTTTTTGTTCTGAATTATCTTTCTTTTTCTCTTTCAGCCGTTCATTTTCACTCACTGCACCCCCTCCCCCTTGTTCCCCACCCCATTTGACCTTTGACCTTTGAACCCATGTCCCTGTCTGGCCGGTCTGTCCTTGTGCTGTGTGCTTTTGCGTGCAGGGCGTGAGAAAAGGATGCAGCTTTGTCGTCGTGGCTTTTCATTCCGTTTTGTTTCGTTTCAGTTTTCATTTTGTTGTTCTACTTCCTGCAGTCTTAACATCATTGGCTGGCTTTCAACTTGTGATCCTGTGGCCTGTTTTTAATTTGCTGTGGAGTGTGTTTTTAAAAAAAAAAGAAAAATGACGCTGGGATCAAGGTTTGTGTCACAGGAGGGGGAGGGGAATGTGGCTGAGGTGGGCGGGGGGGGGGGTTGTGATGTTTCACTTTGATCCACTGATGTATCTGCAGAGCACATGCTTTAATTTCACACTCTGGACAGCTTCCTGTTTTCAGTTTCCTGACTGCACTGGACCACACACATACAATCCCACCCCCATTCCCATACACAGAGAATGACCTTTGCACGACCTTGCAAGGCATGACCTTTGACCTACAGCCACAGCCATAAAAATGGAATCGGAACGGGTGCCGCACTCTGAGCCATTTTGGCTGTCAATCTAACAGTCGCATTCATGCAGTGGTCCTGCTCCGATTCACACATCACCCACCCAACCACCACAAGCCCCTCCCTCTACACTCACTGACCACACCCCCCTTCCTCCTAGACTTGCCTGGGTCCTCCCACACTCACTCTGTCTGTCCCCGTTCTGCAGATCCGCTACAGGAAGGACAAGCTGCTGCCCAAACAGACGCCCACGTTCCCACTGGTCACCGGGGTGAAGGACCTGTCCAATGGCTGCGCAGTTGCCGCAGTGATCCACTTCTACTGCCCGGACCTGCTACGGCTGGAGGGTACGCCATGCCAACCCTCACGCTAAGCTCAGGCTCCGACTTCACCTCCTATCAGACCCTGCCCCTTCACCCCATTCTACAACAGACCCTGCCCCATCATCCCATTCTCCTACAGACCCCGCCCCTTCACCCTATCCATTCTCAGAGTGGTTAAATGCAGTGTGGTTGTGGTTTTTTGTGCTTCTATTTGCTTCAGTACAGTTTATATAGTTTCTGTTTACTTCAGTACAGTTTGTAGTGTATTTATGTTTGCTACAGTATGGTTTATAGCATGTTTGTATTTGCTTCAGTAAGGTTTATAGTGTATTTGAATTTGCTTCTTTATGGTTTATTGTTTGTTTGTTTTTGCTTCAGTACGGTTTGTAGCATGTTCATGTTTGCTTCAGTACGGGCTTTAGCATGTTTTTGTTAGCTTCAGTACGGATTGTAGTGTGTTTGTGTTAGCTTCGGTATGAATTGTAGCGTGTTTGTGTTAGCTTCAGTACAGACTGTAGTGTGTTTGTGTTAGCTTTGGTATGAATTGTAGCGTGTTTGTGTTAGCTTCGGTATGAATTGTAGCGTGTTAGTGTTAGCTTCAGTACAGATTGTAGCGTGTTTGTGTTAGCTTTGGTATGAATTGTAGCGTGTTTGTGTTAGCTTCGGTATGAATTGTAGCGTGTTTGTGTTAGCTTCAGTACAGATTGTAGCGTGTTTGTGTTAGCTTCGGTATGAATTGTAGCGTGTTTGTGTTAGCTTCAGTACAGATTGTAGCGTGTTAGTGTTAGCTTTGGTATGAATTGTAGCGTGTTTGTTAATGTGGCTCTTTGTTGCCCCTTTGAGCCTCTCAGGTGAGTATGTGTTCTCTCTCTGTCAGATGTTTGCCTGAAGGACACCATGTCGGTAGCGGACAGCCTGTACAATCTACAGCTGATCCGAGATTTCTGTGAGAGCTGCCTGAAGATCTGCTGCCCCCTGCTGTTGGAGGACCTACTCTATACCCCGCCAGGCCTGAGGGTACCTCAGTCCAGTTACTCAGTCTCCACACCCACACACACACTCTGTATGTGTGTGCGTGTGTGTGTGTGGGTGTTGTGCATGAATGTGTGTGTGTGTGTGTATGCATGTATGTGTGTGGATGTGTGTGTCTGTGGATGTGTGTGTGCATGTGTGTATCTGTTACTGTAACCCAGCACCTTTCTGCAGGTGAACATCCTGAGCTTCATGGCGGAGCTGCTGGAGTGGTTTGAGGTGCGCAGGCCTGAATTTGTCCGACCGCGAGAGACACTGGACCTGGCAGGTAGTGTGTGCGTGTGCGTGTGTGTATGTGTGTGTGCATTAATCCATCAGATGTGCGATTTCGGAGAAGCTGTTCCGTTCACATTGACGTTGGGTAGATAACAGACTCCTGTGTAATGCATCTCCCTTTAGACATCTCAGTTCTGCCCGACTGTGCAACTCCCACCAGTGGCAACAGCAACAGGTGAGTGGAGAGGAAGAGGAGGGGAAGCTGTCTGTTTTTAGTGGGGATCTCAAACTCATGGCCGAAGTGTCTTCGTGTCTTACAGTTTCATATGAGCACAAAGATTTTACCTCACTAATGCTGGAAACTACTTTTTAAATGAATAAGAAATAAAATTTTTATTGCTACATAAAATGTGTAAATTAAGTTGTGTGCTTTTTAACATTTTAATACATGCATTTAAATTATGTTCTTAGTTTTTTTTGTTGTTGAAACATTACAGAACAATATAGAATAGTTCTAATATCTCCTGGAGAGCCACAGGGTCTGCTGGTTTTTGTTGTTACTGTAAGAATCCCCTCAGATTTACCAAACAGCAGAAGTACCTGAGTGGCGAAGGAATGTGTGCAGTCTTACCCGGTACTCCTGGAATGGAAATAGTTTAATGATATATTGGTTATATAATGATATCTGATTCCGAAATAATGTGTTAACCTTTCCTCTCTGCTAACAGTTTTACATAGAAGGGGCCTGCAAATGATCTGCCAGTAGTGTGGCTCTAAACGGATTGCTGTCTAACTTGGTAGACATGGACATGCCTCTAGTGTGTGTGGCCTGCATAGATACAATTGTGTATCCTGCAATGGTACTAGTGTATAGACAGGTGACTATGGGGTGCAGATATCCTGAGTTCTATGTGCATGTTAAGAGCTTAAAACTGCTAGGTGTGCAATGGTAAGAGTCAAAGAGGAATGCCAGGTTAAAGTGAATGGACTGCGTTTATATAGCGCTTTTATCCAAAGCGCTTTACAATTGATGCCTCTCATTCACCAGAGCAGTTAGGGGTTAGGTGTCTTGCTCAGGGACACTTCGACACGCCCAGGGCGGAGCTCAAACCGGCAACCCTCTGACTGCCAGACAACCGCTCTTACCTCCTGAGCTATGTCGCCCCAAAGTGAATGCAATTTATTCTACAGTGTGTTCAATAATGGTAATATACATGCGCGTAGTGGAATGGCTATATGTGTATGGTGAGCAGTTGACGAGTATCCTCAGACCATTCCACTTTCCCCCTTATATACCCAAGGATCAAAGGATACCCCCAAGTCATCAAATAAAGACACAATCATGGCAAAACAGTAACATTATTTATCCTGCGTGTCCAATCTCTGTAAGCCTGTCATACCAGGTTAACTTTTGTGCTACAGCTAAATGCTGACCTGTTTTGAGTTGTGTTCCTTAGTCAGTGCCCACTGTACCACGCCATCAATGACACCAACTTAAGGTATACATGATGCTGATCCAGTAGGATGTTTTGCAACTGAGCTCTGTCTCTTTATCACACCCTTCTGACTCCCTGTCAACACAATACTCCCTGTTTTTCTTTGAAGGTTTGATTGGGAGTACACATCTGTAAAACCACCTTACATTAATCGGCTCTTAATTGATAACGTTTGGCTTCTTGGGTCTGAATTGGTTGCTGATGTAAATGTGAAAGCAAAAACCAGCAGACATTGTGGCCCATCAGGACCAAGAATGAAAATAACTGGAAGTTTTTTTTTCTGCTTGAATTGTAGTTTTTTATATGGATGGGTTGCGTTGTCCTTGTCAAGCAGACGAATACAATGGGAAAAAATGGGTTCCTCTCTCTTTCAGTGCCTCTCCCGCTTTCATCTTCAAGCAGCCCTTTCTGCCTATTTCCTCACCAGCATCACCAGGGGGCAAAGGTGAGAGAGAGAGAGCAGAATGATGGGATTTGTAGTTTTGAACACATTCTGTAGGCCTCAAAAAGATTTCTGGAGTGGTTGCGCTTGTAGACCGTTGTGTTATGTTATGGCCAGTCCTCAGTGCATTCTCTGTTGATCTGTCTGCATGCGTGTCATGTGCGTGTGCGTGTGCGTGTGCGTGTGCGTGTTCTCGTGCCTGCGTGTTGTCCGTTGACTGTGGGACTCCGTGTTTGTAGGGTTTTTGACTCGGTCTACTTCACTGTCTCCTGTAGAGGGCGTGGGGAGAGCGTGGAGCAGGAAACAGATCAGGTGAGCCACTAAACAGACGCTAACAACCACAGGACCTCTCTCTTTGGTCTTTCTTCCTACCTCTCCCTCCCTCCATCCTTCTTCACAATTTCAGCTTCAGTTAGTTCGAAGTAAATAGTTTGTCTTTTTAAAGTTTGCAACACAGTTTAAAAAATTGTTTAACTAGCATAATCATGCCAGATGTGATGTAGCTGCGTTCAGGCGGTAATGTGAGTGCTCAGGGGGTAATGTGAGTGTTCAGGCAGTAATGAAGATGCTCAGGCAGTAATGTGGTGTGGTAGCAGTGTTCAGGCAGTAATGCAGATGCTCAGGCAGTAATGTGGTGTGGTAGCAGTGTTCAGGCAGTAATGCAGATGCTCAGGCAGTAATGTTGTGTGGTAGCTGTGTTCAGGCGGTAATGCAGATGCTCAGGCGGTAATGCAGATGCTCAGGCGGTAATGCAGATGTTCAGGCTGAGTAATGTGTTGCTGTAACGCTCTCTCGCAGTCGTCCTCTCTCGGCCGTGTCCTTCAGTATTCCCTTTGGTCTGGACAGTGACGTGGACGTGGTGATGGGCAACCCGGTGGGGGCCATCACCCGCTCCGTCAGCTCCGACAGCCTGAACCCCGCCCACCCCGCCATGACCCGGGCCCCCTACACCCCGCCCGAGGACCTCAGCCACCTGCTCAGCAAGGCCCCCGAGGGGCCCGGCCCGCAGAACGGGCCCCTGCTCCTCCGGGCTTCCCGCGGCGCGCAGACGCGAGGCGGGGCGGAGAACGGGGTGGGCGTAGCCATAGGGGAGGGTGCGGACCTGCCCACCATCGAGGAGGCGCTGCAGATCATCCACAGCGAGGGCAAGCTGGAGCCCCGCCTCCTGCCCGAGGGCGCACCGGATGGCTTCTTCCTGCACGACGACCCCGCCCTGGCCCGCCTCAGCAGCTCCGCCCCCTCCCGCTCCGGCATGCTGTACCGGCCTTCGGGGGCGGAGGGAAGCGCGGACGGGGGGGCGGAGCCGGGGAGATCCTGCCGCCCACGCCGCACCTCCAGCGGTTCCCGCGACGACGACTCGGTCCTGCGGGACGGCAGCGTGGACTCGGACGCCTCGGAGGAACCCCCGAAGGTGCGGTCCACCCCGGCCACGCCTGCCAATGGGCGCGGCCAGCCCGCCGGGAACGGCGCGGACACCAACGGCGGGGTGAGGATGACCAGCTTCGCCGAGCGAAAGAAGAAGATGGCTCCGGCGGACGCGGCGTCGCCGGGGGGGGACGGCGGCCCCCAGATGACCACCTGGGCCCAGCGGTCGGAGGAGAGCCCCAGCAAGAGCCCCGCCCTCAGCACGGAGATGTCGGAGCTGGGGGCGCGTCTGGAGGAGAAGCGGAGGGCCATCGAGGCGCAGAAGAAGCGCATCGAGGCCATCTTCGCCAAGCACCGGCAGCGGCTGGGCAAGAGCGCCCTCCTGCAGCTGAAGAAGGAACAGCAGGGCGAGGCCGGGCTGGAGGGGGAGGGAGACGAGGCGCTCGCTGGCCTCAGCCTGGAGGAGCGGCTCCAGCGCATGGAGAGGGAGGCGGAGGAGGAAGCAGAGGGAGATCCAGTGCTTCCCCCGGTGGAGCAGCCAGGGAACTGCAAGCCCCCGCCGCGGCTGGACAAGCAGGTGACCTTCTCCATGGAGACGCGGGCGGGGGAGGGGAAGCCGGTGTGCCTGGACGAGAAGGGGGCGGAGCCCGAAGAGAAAGGGGCGGGGCCGGTGCCGCTGGGGGAGTACAGCATGGCGGTGTCGCGGCTGAACGCTGCGCTCAACTCGCTGCAGAGCGACATGCAGCGGCTGTCCCAGCAGCAGAGGCTCCTGATGAGGCGCAAGACGGCCCCCGCCACCCAGGCCTGGGTCATCCCCGTGGCGCCCAAAAAAAGCGCCGCCGCAGTGGCCAGCTCCGCCCCTCTGCCGCGCCTCTCCCGCGAGTCCACCCGCGACCTGGCCTCCGCCTCCTCGTCCCCGTCCCCCTCCCGCAAAGCGCACGCCACGCCCCCCAAATCCCCCCAGACGTCCCAGCCCCGCCGGGCGCAGTCCGTCCCCCCGAAGAGCCCCAAGCACCACGCCCGCCCCCTGGACCTCAAGTTCCCGCCGCTGGCCCGCATGCTCACCACGACCCACACTGTGGACACCCTCCCCCACCTGCGGCGGGTCTCCCCCAGCCAGTGCCAGGTGCAGACCTCCTCCTCCTTTAGAATAGGGGGCCCCCAGAGCCCCCAGGGCCAGCCCCAGCCCAGGGGGGCTCTTCCCCTCCCCCGGCCGGCCGAGGACAGCTCCTCCGAAACGGGGTCCAGCGAGGACCCCGCCATCTTCTGCCTGGAGCTGGATTCCGGGGGGCCCCCTGTGCCACGGGCCCCGGCCAGGCGGGACCCCGGGGGTGGCAGCAGCTCGGGGGCCCCCTCAGAGTGCTCGTTCGAGAGCGACTGCTACGGCGGGAAGCGCGGCAGCCTGATGGAGATCTCGCTCTCCTCCCTGCGGGGCGGGGCGGCAGGCGAGGGGGAGGGGCCCAGCTACGGGGACGACGAGGGGCCCGAGAACTTCTCCGACTCCATGAGCGACCAAACGGACCCCGAGATGCGGGGCGGATTCGGCTTCTTCTTCAGGGTGAGGGGCCACGCCCACTTCCGTCCTCAGCAGCCACACCCGCTGCTACTCCCTACTGCTCAACCCCACTTTTGTCTCCCAAATACTGTATTTCTTTTTCTGCAGTCCCAGGGGGTGGGAGTGGGAATCGGTCATTAGAACATGCTGACATCGGCATTACAGATTTGAGGGAAATCGGTTAAAAACCAGTTTGAATTTGAATTCAAAATTTGAATTAAAAACAGATGTGCTTCATTGTCATTGCTGTCCAAGGCAAGTAATTCCCAAATGTTCAATATTACATGACTAGTACTTTCATAATTATAATTTTTTACTTTCTAATTCTAATTGTAATTCTAGTTTATTTGCTAAAATAGTCAGTTTAAAGCAGTGCAGCTGCTTTTTTTTTTTTTTTACATTTTTGCTAAATGAACTGAAAAGAAACAGAAACTTTTCTCTTTTATTGGCTTTTTGACATTCTTACACATTAAAATGTCATCAACTCAAAAGTCCTCATGCAAATACATAAAAATCAGAAAATCGCCAAAACATAGTAATGGTTAAAAACAATTCTTAGAAGTTAAAATGAAAGGACACTGAAAGGTGGGTGGTGTTTGAAGGACGGCCGTAAGCACTTCCCTTCTGCAGGACGAGCAGCGTGTTTATGCTCTCTTGGTCCGCACGCATGAAAGAGGGGCTCATTTACTGCGGTTTGAGAGAGTTTGCTCACAGCACGTCCAATCAGACCTCTCTGCCAATTAATTAATTATTCACAGACATCTTCAGTTATGTGGCCAGGGCCAGATTTCTCCACCCAGCAAACAGAAGCTAAAGCATGGCCTGGACGTAGAGGAGACCATTACTGTACAGGATGCATTTCATGCTGATAATACTCACATACACACACACGTATACACAAATGCACATACATGGAGTACACACACAAACATGCACACACACACTACACACACACACACACACACTTACATACTCACATACACACACACACGTATACACAAATGCACATACATGCAGTACACACACAAACATGCGCACACACACATACATACACATAATGTACATGCACACACACACACTTACATACTCACATACACACACACACGTGTACACAAATGCACATACATGGAATACACACACAAACATGCGCACACACACATACATACACACAATGTACATACACACACACACACTTACATACTCACATACACACACACACGTATACACAAATGCACATACATGGAGTACACACAAACATGCACACACACACATACATACACATAATGTACATGCACACACACACTTACGTTCTCACACACACACACACACGTATACACAAATGCACACACAAACACACAATGTAAGTTAAGACATACAGGAGAACAGTTGAAACTGAAATATTGTTCCCTGGCTAATGGACCTGCCCTGACAGTTGGCATTTGTTTTGCTGGGCACAAGTTCTCTCAGTACACACTGAAACCCCCATGAATCCCAGCCTAGCTCAATAACGTGTGTGGAGGTGGAGGAGCTGTGGAACTGAAGAGTGTGTTTGTCTTTGGCAAGGCAGGGATTCAGCAACCTGGGCAAGTCAATGATCCTGTTTTCTGATTTCTGTGTGTGTGTGTGTGTCTGTGTGTGTCTGTGTGTGTGTGTATGCGTGCGTGCGTGCGTGCAGTGTGCGTGTGTGTGTGTATGCGTGTGTGTGTGTGATGCGTGTGTATGTGTGTGTGTGTGTGTGTGTGTGTGTGTGTGTGTTGTTGTGTGTGGGGTGTGTGTGCGTGTGGTGTGTGTGTGTGTGTTGCGTGTGTGTGTGTGTATGCGTGGTGTGTGTGTGTGTGTGTGTGTGTGTGTGTGTGTTGTGTTGTGTGTGTGTGCGTGTGTGTGTGTGTGTATTGCGTGTGTGTGTGTGTGTGTGTGTGTGTGTGCTGTGTGTGTGTGTGGTGTGTGGTGTGTGTGTGTGCGTGTGTGTGTGGTGGTGTGTGTGTGTGTGTGTGTTGGTGTGTGTGTGGTGTGTGTGGTGTGTGGTGTGTGTGTGTGCGTGTGTGTGTGTGGTGTGTGTGTGTGTGTGTGTGTGCGTGGTGTGTGCTGTGTGGTGCTGTGTGTGTGTGTGGTGTGTGTGTGTGTGGTGTGTGTGTGTGTGTGTGTGTGGTGTGGTGTGTGGTGTGTGTGTGTGTGTGTGTGTGTGTGTGTCGTGTGTGTGTGTGTGGTGTGTGTGTGTGTGTGTGTGTGTGTGTTGTGTGTTGTGTTGTGTGGTGTGTGTGTGTGTGGATTGTGTGTTGTGGTGAGACAGGCGGAGGATGAGATGGCCCGCGTAGAGCGGCTCGTTGAGAAACGCGAAGAGGCGAGGATGAAGAACGCAGGAGCAGAGAAGAGAAAGAGACCAGGTACTGTGCACACACACACACACACACACACACACACGCACACATACACACACACACACACATCCTAACACACTAAGCAAAGAGACCAGTAGCACACACACCCTACCACACTATCACACACCATCCACACCACTAATCAAAGCGTACACACCCTAACAACCCCCAACCACCCCCCCCCTCCTGCAGGCCCGCCTCCTCCTCAGAGGAGCCGCTGGTGCGGTGGGTGGGGGACGGGGCGGGGGGCGCGCCTCGGCGGCTGGGGGACGGGGCGGGGACCCCGGGCACGCCGCAGCGGCGGGACGAGTTCACGCGGCAGGAGTACGAGCGGCGGCAGCAGCTGAAGCTGATGGAGGAGCTGGACAAGGTTCTGCGGCAGAAGCCCAGCGCCGCGCGCACCGTCAGGAAGCAGCGGCCCAAAACCGTCTTCCACGACGACTCGGCCCTGTCCCGCAGCCCCGCCAAGGGCTTCATGGGTAAGGAGTCCTGCCCCTCTGCTACCCCTCTATTGACCCTCTACTGCCCCTTTACTGCTCTTCTACTGCCCATTTGCTGTCCCTCTACTGCCCCCTGCTGCCCCTCTACTGCTCCTCTCCTGCCCCTCTGCTACCTCTCTCCTGCCCCTCTACTGCTCTTCTACTTCCCCTCTACTGCCCCCTGGCTGCCCTCTCTCTGTGATTGACTCTGCGTGTGATTGGCTATCTGTGATTGGCTCCCTCTGTGATTAGCTGTGTGCGATTGGCTCTCTGTGTGTTTGGCTTTCTGTGATTTACTCTCTCAGTGTTAGTCTCTCTGTAATTAGCTGTGTGTGATTGGCTCTCTGTGTGTTTGGCTTTCTGTGATTTACTCTCTGTGTGTTAGTCTCTCTGTGATTGGCTCTGCGTTTGGCTCTCCATGATTGACTGTCTTTGTGATTGCCCCTCTCAGGCTCGAAGCTCAGTAAAGTTTACTCCCACTCATCTCTCAACCTGTCCAGCATGGCCAACGACACCAGCAGCAACAAGCAATCACCCAGGTAACCACATTCCCCTCAGCTACACAGCACCTCTCCTTCTCTCTCTTTCTCTCATTCTCCCTACACCTCCCATCTCTCTTTCCAGTCTCTCACGCTTGTCTCTCTCCCCTCCCAGCCGATCTCAGTCACCCTCGAGGCTGATGTCACCCAGCCGATTGGCCAATCAGAATGGAGAGAAAGACTGGGAGAACGCCTCCACCGCCTCCTCCCCTGCGTCCATTCCAGAGTACACAGGTGAAGCGGCCTGGATCTCTCGGTTCAAGACTGGCAAATGTGCTTCGGGGGATTGGGAGGGTGTCCGTGAAGTCCTGCCGCCTTCGAGTGGCCCCACGCGTTACGTTTCCTAACTGTGGGCTCGGATCCACTGTCTGACCCCGTAGCAAAAATGAAATAACAGGCTTCCTGAGAGAATGTTCTAGATCGCTTCTGATTTACCTGTTCGCCATACCTTCCCTGACCTTGCCAACGGCGCTCACTGCCTGCATTGTGAATGAAAATGTCCAGATCTGAGCCCCTAAGTGCTCTGTCAGTTAAGTTCTGACAGTTGATCTGTTTTTATTGGGCCATTGACCCAGTGACCACAGCGGTTTTCAGGCCATAGTTTAAGAGCAACACGATTCTGGTGACATATTGATTTGTAATTTAGGAAACAGGCTTTGAAAAAAGAGGCTTAAAGGACAATGCTTGAGTCTTTATTTTGATGACCAAAATAGTTTCTGTTTCCCGGATGATCCGGGGAAGTTATTGGGAATCCTGAAGCTCGAAGCTCTGGTGATGGATTTGCTTCTGGATTTCAGCTTTGCTGTTTTGGGCACAGTGAGCTATCAGTGGTCACTGGCTCCTGTTTGGATCATACAGATGGTTTAAGAGGACATCAAGTGGCCTACTGCTCAACTCAGATTAGACTTTGCTGTTCAGTAACGAGTTTATTCTTCTGATTATTTCTTCTGAGTCTTGATGCTTTAGGTGTCTTTATTATTTAGTGACCCATATTCATTTTAACGGTGTGTTTGTGTCTGTGTGTGCTTTTTTCTTTTATAGCATGTTCTGTTGGTTCTAATGGACTTTGTAGCGCTTTGTGTAAAACATTACGACTATGATTTTGACTTCATCATGTACGTTTGCTGTGCAGGCCCGAGTGTTCATTTCTGGTTTGATTTTGGGCTTGTGGGTTTTCGGGGGTGCAGGTGTGATCTGGGTTTTTGGTTGATCTGGGTGTTTGGCTGTTCCAGGGCCAAAACTCTTCAAGGAGCCAAGCTTTAAATCCAACAAGTTCATCATCCACAACGCCCTGTCCCGCTGCTGCCTGGCCGGGAAGGTCAACGAACAGCAGAGGAGTAAGATTGTGGAGGTGAGTCTGCCTGCGCCAGCCACTCTCATTGGCCGGGCTGGGCCAGGCTTCTGTGTCAGCTGATCTTATTGGCTGTGCTTGTGCCAGGTCTTAGTGTTGTCAAGTCAATCATATGCACAGTGAAATGTGCAACCTGTTGTGTTAGATACAAACTCTCACTCCATCTCTCCTTCTCTCCATCTCTCCTCTCTCTCTTACCTCCTTTTTGTCTCTCTCTCCATCTCTCTTGCTCCCTGCCTCTCTCTCCCTCTCACCTACTCTCTCTCGCTCACTCTCCTCCCTCTCTCTCTCTCTCTCTCAGGAGATGGAGAAGTGCACGGCCAACCACTTCCTGATCCTGTTCCGTGACTCCAGCTGCCAGTTCCGGGCGGTGTACACCATGAACCCGGAGACGGGGGAGATGATGCGGCTGACGGGCATCGGGCCGCGCGTGATCAGCGCCGCCCTGGTGGAGTCCATCTACAAGTACAGCTCCGACCGCAAGCAGTTCACCGCCATCCCGTCTAAGACCATGTCCATGAGCGTCGACGCCTTCACCATCCCCGGGCACCTGTGGCAGAGCAAGCGCCCCGGGACCCCCAAAAAGCCCAGCACCCCAAAATAAGACTCTGGGCCGCACCCCTACATACAATGGACTGTGGACAATGGACCTTGCTCACCCCTCTCCCCCCTTCTCGCTCTTTTTCCCCTCCCTGTCTCTTCTCAGTGGGGGCTGGAGAAATAGAGCGGTCTCCATTATGAAGACTATGGAAGATTCCTGGGGCAGCCACCAGGGGCGCCACAGGCGCTAATGGGGGAGCAGCGATTTCTTCTTTCTCTTCCTCTTTCTCTCTCTCTCTCTCTCCCTCCCTTCTCTCCAGATGCTGAGGGGACACTTGTTCTCTGGTCCATGTACTGGTCAACTTCCTGTCTGCCCCCCCCCCCACCCACACCACACCCCCAAAGTGAAAAAGAAATGAACAAAAGAAAGGCAAAATAAAACTCAGTCTTCTGCCAAACTCCTCTGGTGCCCTTGTGGGAAACATTAGATTTTATTATTCTTTTTTTTTTTTTTTTAAAGAAATTCCTGCAGTTTCCTTACATCTTACTGGATATAAACAACAAGGGGCTTTGTGCCTGATCAGTCATCTCATCACACACACATACACTCACACAACCTCACGCACACACACACATGCACACACATACATTCACTCACACAACCTCACGCACACACACACACACACACACACACACACACACTCTCTCTCACACACACACACACACACAAACACTGTCTCACACACACACATGCATTCTCTCTCTCACACACACGCGCTCTCTCTCACACACACACGCATGCACTCACACACACACTCGCACACACACACATACACTCACACAACCTCACGCACACACACTCCCTCACACACACACTCTCACACACACACTGTCTCACACACACATACACACACGCATTCTCTCTCACACACACACACACACACACTCTCTCACACACACATCACACACACTGTCTCACACACACAGTACACACGCATCTCTCTCACACACACACACCCTCCTCACACACACTACACACTACGCACACACACACACTCACACAACCTCACCACCCCACGCATTCTCTCTCTCACACACACACACACTGTCTCACACACACACATACACACACGCATTCTCTCTCTCACACACACACACATGCGCGCTCTCTCTCACACACACACTCACACACGCACGCTCTCTCTCACACACACACACACACATGCACTCACACACACTCACACACGCAGAGCTAAGAGTGTGTGACGACAGCTGAAGAACTTTGGTGTTTGTCTGCTCCGGTCTCTGTAAGGAGAATCAGGGTATGTGCAGCTGTAGCCTTCCTTGCTTTATCTGCTTGAGGAAAAGCATCTTCTTTCAGCAGAACGGCAGTTACAAATTTCTTGAATGTAAAACAGACCAAAACCTTTGTTTTTTGTTGGTCTTCAAAGGACAGCTGAGGTTCATAATGAGCCTTGGGCAGGGGATGAGGGACGAGGGCTGAGGGGTGGGGGGGGGGACTTGGTACTCAGCATGGGGGGAAAGGGGCGGGGTTTGCCTCATGCTCCTGTCACCATTTGTAAAAAGACCGTTTAATATTCCTGTACAGTTGGACTGGAAGAAAAATAAGTAGACATTGGACACAAGGTGATCTACTGAGGGAGAACCTTTGCTTCTTTCTCCTCTCTCAGCAGTTCAGCTGGATACATCGAGGTAGATGTTTATTACTGCTCTGGAGAAAATTAAGAGAGCACCCCATATTTTCTGCAGAAGAATCGTGGTTAATCCACCAAATATTGATAGTTGAGGGAAGACATTGTTATTTTTATTATATTATTCATGGGCATAAACTTGTTTAGGTTCCATAATTCAAAGTATAACAATGCTGTATTTTAAATATTTTGACCAGTTGCCATTTTCTGCAAATAAATGTTCTGAATGACAATTTAATTTGTTTGTAATTATAAACAAATGCGGTCAAAAGTTCATGGGAGAAGTCAGATATCAAAAATATCAAAAATATTAAAATATCACACAGACACATACCCATAAACTATGAACCTGCAAATTTGACGTGGTCTCTTAAATTTCTCCAGAGCTGTGCATAGTGCTCTTTATGTGCATATGAAACCGAGGACTCTGGTGTTCAGATTCGATACTGATCTCAGATCAGTGCTTGGCTTCCTCTCCCCCCGTCTTTGCGAAAAATGTTTGGGGGGGGGTCCAGGACCCAGAGAAGAAGAACGGCAAACGTGACACCAAGTAATGCAGCTCCCCAAAGTTTTCAAAGGGGGAAAACTGAGAAGAAAAGGAAACTCATGGACGGGACGCGTGTACATAGATCTGTATCAATAGGCTGTTTTTTTTCTTTGTTCTTTTTTCCACAATAATTTGTATGAAGTTGGATAAGAATAACCACTGTAACAGCATGGGAGATCTTTTTTGTGTGCATGGATGAGCCAAAACTGACCCCCCCCCCCCAGCCCCTCAACCCCTGACCCCTGCCACACCCCATCATAGAAGTAAGAATTCTGGCATGACAGACCTGCAGATGGAATAAAGACTTGAGTTCAGTCTTCATCACCTGAACACTCGCTCTTACACCATCCTCTTTGGACCTTCGTCTTCCTCTCTGTCTCCCTCTCCATTCCTCTGCTGTAGTGCGCCAGCTCTCTCACTCCCTCTCCCCCTCTCTTTTTCCCTCCCTCCCTCTCTGCCTCTCTCTCACCCTCAAATAATTAAATTCAAATAAATTCTGTCTGGTGACATGTTATTGGCAGACAAGCTCAAGAAGCGTTTGAGTGTTTTACACATTACCAGATCAGACCTACAGAGAGTGAAGTAAACGTTTTTAACTGCTGTGTTATGTAATTTATAAATGTACACACTCTTGCCTTCCATCCTTCACACTATCACTAAATGTTCTTTCACTCCCCCGCTTTCTCCATCTACCTCTCTCTCCATCCCTTTCTCTCTTTATATCCCTCAGGTTTGGTTGTGGTTGGTAATGACTGTTACTCTTTGCCCCAAATGAGTAACACCTCAGATTTTTATAGATTTGTCAGGTACTGAATTTATAACGTTTCCTCTTAATGTGGGTCGGGTGCTGAACTGATAATGCCGACTTAACTTTGAATTGAAAGTCCTGTCTACCTAACTTTGAAGCTGAGGCGTTAATTTCTCTTCCGTTCTAAAATTCATTCAAGGACGTGTGTCTGAGTGCAACACAGTCACTGTGGGTATATCTAAGCACCAGAGACTTCTGTGGCTGGGTGGCCAGAGTTTGCAGTGTAGTGTCTGGAGTTGTGGTAATCTGGGGTGATACATTACCAGCTTTGAGATGAAAATGCCCCATATGCCAATCATAGATACCCCTCTGTTCCACACATCCCTCCTAAATACCCCTCTGTTCCACACATCCCTCACAAATACCCCTCTGTTCCACACATCCCTCCTAAATACCCCTCTGCCCCATCCTCCTAAATACCCCTCTGTCCACACATCCCTCCTAAATACCCCTCTGTTCCACACATCCCTCATAAATACCCCTCTGTTCTACACATCCCTCCTAAATACCCCTCTGCCCCGCACATCCCTCCTAAATACCCCTCTGTTCCACACATCCCTCCTAAATACCCCTCTGTTCCACACATCCCTCATAAATACCCCTCTGTTCCACACATCCCTCCTAAATACCCCTCTGTTCCACACATCCCTCCTAAATACCCCTCTGCCCCGCACATCCCTCCTAAATACCCCTCTGTTCCACACATCCCTCCTAAATACCCCTCTGTTCCACACATCCCTCCTAAATACCCCTCTGTTCCACACATCCCTCCTAAATACCCCTCTGTTCCACACATCCCTCCTAAATACCCCTCTGTTCCACATATCCCTCCTAAATACCCCTCTGTTCCACACATCCCTCCTAAATACCCCTCTGTTCTACACATCCCTCCTAAATACCCCTCTGTTCCACACATCCCTCCTAAATACCCCTCCTATCCTCTCACACATCCCTCCTAAATACCCTCTGTTCCACACATCCCTCCTAAATACCACTCTGTCCACACATCCCTCCTAAATACCCCTCTGTCACACATCTCAAGTCCCTCCTATTGTTCCACACTCCTCTACATACCCCTGTTCCACATCATAGTTCCGATCATTCAGCAGTTCCATCAGTCAGTCTGCTGACCATTCCTGTCACTTCTGCTACATCATTGCCTTCACTCTATCTGTCATTCCTTCGCTCTCTCCATCATTCTTTCACTCTCTCCGTCATTCCTTCACTCTCATCATTCCTTCACTCTCTCCATCATTCCTTCACTCTCTCATCATTCCTTCACTCTCTCCATCATTCCTTCACTCTCTCCATAATTCCTTCACTCTCTCTGTCATTCCTTCACTCTCTGTCATTCCTTCACTCCTCTCTCATCCTTCACTCTCTGTTTCTTCACCCTCAGACGGGGGCTACTCCTCATCTGGCCTTATACCCTTCCCTCCTTGAGCCTGTCTGTCTCTGCCTCGCAGCAGAGCCTGATGGACAAGTGTGTACCACAGGAAGCCTGTCTGTCTGTCAGGTTGCCTGTCTGTCTGTTAATCTGTCTGTCTGCTTACCTGTGTGTCTGTCTATCTGTCTGTATGTCTGCCTGTCTATCTGTCTGCTTGTCTGTCTGTCTATCTGTCTGTCTGTTTGTATGCCTGCCTGTCTGTTTGCTTCTCTCTCTCCCCCTGCATCCTACACACATTCTTAAAAATCTGGATGAAGGAAAAAATAAGATGGATGCATGTGACAATGTGTTTATGGGTGTGTGCATAAGCTTGCATAAGGGGTGTATGTGTGTATGTGTTTGTGGGCTTGTGTGTATGTGTGATGTGTGTGCGTGTTTGTTAGTGTGTGTGTGCTTGTGTGTGCTTATGCATTCATGTGTGTTTGTGTGTGTGTGTGTGTGTGTGTGTGTGTTTGTGTGTTTGTTACTGTGTGTGTGCTTGTGCCTGTATGTGAATGTGTCTGTGTGTGCCCTTGCCGGTTTGTTTGTGGGGGTGCATTGGGGGCCAGGAAGCGTTCTTATAAAGGAATTATACAGGAACTTTGTCTTCCAGGCGCAAATCCTCAGAAGACTGAGTAAAGATGAAAAATGTGAAGTCTTTGTTCCTGTCAGACTAGCTGCTCATTCTGAGTTGTAAAATCACTCATTCATAGCATCACATTGGCCTATGTGTTCTGTACAAGGTTTCAAGGTTTGTGTTTTTTCTCTGTCAGTCCACAAGACTCCAAGGACCGCCCCCCCCCCCCCCCAGAACAAGTTGTACATAATCCACGTTTACTGGGATCAGGCTAATAAAAAACTTTTTTTGGGGGGTTTTTCACTTTATTGTGCTCTTACAGATTCTGTGCATGTGTATGTGTGTGTGTGTGTGTGGTGTGTATGATGTGTATGTGTGTGTATGGTGTGTGTGTGGGAGTGAGAGAGCAACACAGACTAAGCTTGTGTGACTGAATGAGTTTACATCTCTATGTGTCTAATGCTTGCCTCTGCATGTTTGTATAGCGGGAGCAGACCTGCGACAGTTATGATTACAAACATAATAGCGGTAAAGTTACATTATCAAAAACCTCACTGCACATTGACGTTGTGGATATTTAGAATGGTGACCAAGCAATATTTGCAGAACAAATGACACCTATTATTTTATTTTTTCAAAGATGCCAACTGATAAAAGCACTACTTTAATGACATAAATGGTATGCTGTGGTATATTGGCAAAACCAGTTCAACGTGGGAAAGAAGAGATGAAATAAAGGATTACATTTAGTTCAGCCTGTTCTCCGCTGATATTTCCTGTCACTGACAGTGTCCCTAAAATAAGGTATTATTTGTCTTTTAATTGATCATGGTGCAGCGCAATTTTGATATTATGTTTTAGAAGTTTTTAAACTACATACACATATATGTTGGTTTTTGATACAATATAAATAGAGAACAACATACTGTTCTGCCACTTCTCCACTGTTCATTACCTGTCATTAAATAAAATGTTATAATGTTTTGGTTTCAGTGGCTCAGTGCAAAAAAAAGGTTTGCATAAATAATCTTATTTTTTTGCTTCACATGTTTCTGCATGCTTTCTCACACAAAAGTATCCAGATCTGATCATCATTTGAATCCTTTTTTAAATTGGTAATGATTAAACACCTTTTATGAGTTCATTTGAATCATCATAGTTTGAGGCTCTTCTGTCGAAGAGGTCGAACAGACCCACCCTGTTTTTGCAAATGTGCTCTGTTGGAACAGAACGGCCTTTTTGCTGCACAAAACGCTCTCTTCTCTCTGTCACTTGTGTTTTAGGCTTTTAAAATTCATGAAGAAAATTATTTTCTTCCCTTTTCTCCAAAGTTTGGAAGGCAGAGTACTATTTATCATTTATCACCTGGCAATCCCCCTGTGTTTTCAGGAATTTTGTTTTTCCAGACAATTATAAATCCCATAAAACACTTTACCTTGTTCAAAAATGCCAATTGTCACCAATACACTGAACCTCAAAAGTAATGCAATCAACCTAGCTTAGCTCAGTTTGTCAATTATATTTGCACATTTTGATTTAAAAAGAAAATTCTATTCCTAGCATCTTCCTGATAGCTGGAATTCACTGACAAATGTTCAAACGAGTTGCGTTGCCTCACTAACAGAATTTCAGACTCCCATCTGCTCAGGCTATTTGCCAGTCATACACACAGCAGGCTACCTTGTTTGCAAGTAAATTCAGTCCACAGGTAACTCCAGTTAGTTAACAAGTTGCTGCCTGTTTTATGTTGCTACTTGTGCTAGCAGTTGTGCACATATGTAGGTAGCTTGTTAAAGTTGCAGCAGAACCAGAAGCCAACGTACTAATATCATGATGAGCAGACTTCTTGAATTGGGAGATGTCTGTTTAGATATCAGTGTATTAGCATTACTATTGACACTTAGTGTAAAGTAGAGTGCAAGCAAGCACAATACAGTTTTAAGAGACCACTCTTTCATTTACAAACTATACAACTATGCAAACGTGTGAGGAGACCACAACTACGATCACAACAGCATGGCCAGTGTAGTATAATAGGTAAAGAGCTGGTCTTGTAACCTAAAGGTCACAGGTTCAATTCCCAGGTGGAACACTGCCGTTGTACCCTTGAGCCAGGTAGTGCATTGCTTCAGTGTATATATCCCGCTGTATAAGTGGATGCATAAAGTTGTATAAGTCACTCTGGATAAGAACTTCTGCTAAATGCCTGTAATGTAACGTCACACTGACAATCAAACTTCTAAAAACCCAACTGGGGTTTGGATCCAGGTTAGTCAATGACTTGGACCCTACCAAATTCTCACAGTAAATTTTGAACAATTAAAATTTTCTAAGCTTCAATACAATGTAGGTCATTCCATGGCAAATGATCAAGTACATGGGATCAGTTTGGAAGAAGCTGATTTTGAGGTCCGTGATGTGATTTTCACGGCCGAGATTTTGGTAGGACCCTGCCCATGACCATGTCCCGGCTGACACACCCATGTAACAGGTCTGCCAAATTTCCAGCATGTCCTTTACTCATCGACCAATCAGTTATTTCACCTGATGATTCAATGATTTATCCAGGAAAGATTTCAACTAGATACAATAATTCAAGCCACTGACTCATGATATATGTGCTATAACCTGCCAAATCCTATTTCAAACTTTAAGCTGCCCCTCCAGACCTTACATGTCTTAAGCAAAGCCTTAAGTCATCGCACAATTCTGGTGCCTTGAGACACCCAAAACACTTTTTTGTTTTTTGAATGAATGAATTTACTTGACAATTTAAAAATGAGATTGCATAAGCCTGCACAGCAGACAGTAATCCTTTTTTAAAAATGTTTATCATTCATGTCTAAATTGGTTTCCCGTACACAGTGTGTATGCTATTCTGTGCCAGTCTGCAAGGACTGAACTAGGCTGTTGCATTCTGTTGCTGCAGTAACATTGCGTGCGTGGTGCTATGCAGGATTGTTCAAACCGTGCGCAATGCTATGGGCACACTTCTTCTTTTTTTAAAGGAGAGCAGACCCTCTGCCCGCTTTTTTCCCACAATCCCAGCTGTGTAAATGGATCATTTCTTTTTTTCGTTTTCTGCTAAGCAAATGAACGGTGCAACAGCGGGCCCGTTATGGAAATGTGAGTTTGGAGCCATTTGGACCTCGCCCTAGAAGAAGCTGCAGGTTATGATTTATCAGTGAAATTAGGAGGAGCTGAGAACCCCGAGCCCACACACCTGCAGCTTTGAATATCGCCCTGCGGGCTGCAAAGGATCGTGGGACTGAAATCTCCCAGCGAGACACAAAGTTCAGCAGGAGGGAAAAGGCTCAGTTACTTCATTGACTGGGTCAGGTGGACAGACGTCTTTTTAGAGGGCAAAGGAAGCCTGAAGGTCATTCATGAAGGTCTATAGCCAGCCACTGTAAACTATGGCACCTGACCAGCGACTTAAACCCCTGACCTTTGACCCTTGACCCGACTGAGCTATCCGGGCCCATGGAAGTAAACCTGGTAACTAGAAGAAGACTAGGAGCCATATATTGGCTGTCATATAGCTAAGGCACCCCTTATTTGTCTTAATACACCGCTGAAATTTATGACTTACACAGGTTATGACACAGCAGGTTCAATTAACTTCAGCATAAATCTGCATATTGACACAAATATACAGCCCAGGTGACTTTAAAGCTATGGCCTGCAGAATTAAATTAGCCATTCATGTAATGTTTCAAAATAACTATCGGGATAATCAGTGAATAACTGATTTTTTTTTTTACACTACAGAGAGCCCATGCTATCCATGGGAGCGTTACATGAGGCTTGCCTGATTTGTTAGTTAAATGCATTGATAAACTAAAGTTAGAAAGCTTGCCTGAAGAGAAGTTCAGGTTCCAAGCAGTAACTGCGATAACATTATCACATTACATAAGAGTACGCTTGATTATCCTTAAAATTGTTCTGAAATTTTGGGTTCCGTCCAACTGCCACACAAAGTTACCATAATGGCAGACTATCAGAAGAAAGGGCTTCCAAAAGGCTCCTCTGTGTCTCCATGGGTTCAAGGGTCCAGCTCAAGGGTTCCAGGCCAGGCAAAGTGGTTTAATCTCTGAGCTTTCAGACTTTTCACACCTGCCATTTACCATACAGAGTTTCATAAAGAACAGGTTCCTTGATGGAGACAAGCCAAAGAACCCATTTTATTTTCTGAGCGAGCGGTGAAGGATTATCCTAGCTGTGTGCATGTCGCTGGGAACTGAGATCTCCAGTACCTCAATTTGCATATTCAAGGTGACTCTTTACAATACAAATGTTACTCTTTGGCAGTACCTTCATCTGTCTTGTCACCAAAGCTGAGAAGAAACAGAAATACAGCCCAGCTGCTTTGAATATCTCTCCGAGGGCGGCACAGGGAACGGTGAGAGCACGCTGTGACAGTATCTCCACAGGGGTGCCTTTTCATTAATCGTGGGAGTTAGTTGCAGATTTGGGAAGCAGGTGGTCTTGTGAACCCCTTTTTTCATTTTGATGCATGACAGGCCAGTGCCGCCTAATTGTACAGGTTAATAAAATGTATAGAACAAAAGCTAAAGTAAAATTTCAGATGTTTTCTTTCTTATAACGTATTCTCTTAACATCATATTATCATTCGTTTCAATCAACTTTGCCTGAACAGTGCTTCGAAGTTTGATCTTAAGTGTGCAGGCAAAAAAAAAAAAACAAAAAAAAAAAAAAACAAGCCAAGATAATCTGGTGTCAGCGCTAATTTATGGATGTCTTACTGCTCATAACAACCCAGCTGACACAAACGCTGCCATGCAGTGGGAATGTTACAACACTGACAGAACATTCCAGTAACATTGTGAAGACATCTTGTGTTAGGTGGGGTGGATCATCGTATTGTAGATCCAATCAATTAATTGTTTCATCTGAAATCTTATTTTGTTTTGCCATCCCTGGATGCCCGTTATATCAGTAAGGCTTAAATAAATGCAGAAACACCCAGACTGAATAAACCCTATGTAGCAGTTGCCATTGAAGTCTGTCTAATTATAGTTATAAAGAAAACAGCAAAATGGCAGATTGATTCATTAATGGCCTGGATGGATTGCCTACACTGGCTCCTGCATCCTAGGGATGCATATTTGTCCACAAATTGTTGTGATGTTGTCTTTTATTGGAAGTGCTTTGAATGGTTGGTTAATACGAGGAGCGCTAAATAATTAAAGTTTATTGTTTTAAGGAAATCGTTAAGGATTCCACCACTTGGGAAGAAAAGGAATGCAGGAAAGCGTGGTCGTGTGAAAGGTGTGAGCTAAAGGCTAAACTCTGTGAATTAATGACAGTACCTACAGCTGTGCAAAGGCTGCACCTCACCTCTAGTCGGTCTGGTAGTGTATTTGCTGTTGGAGGGAAGGTTACCTGTGGCAGGTACTGAACATGAGAAGAACTCACACCTGCAAAATTTTCCTAAACCCATAACCCCCTGCCCCCCCATCCCTCCCACCCCTCATCCCTCACCCCCCTCCTGCCAACACACGGGGGCCAATAGCAGGGGACGTGGGTGTGGTTTTCACTGGGGCAGCTGGCTATATATCTCAGAGCCCTGCGCTCACCTACACCAAGAGCTGCCAGAGTAACGGGGATTACTATAGCCGCCGTCACTTACAGATCTCCTGCAGTTCGGCATTCTCAAAAACAGGGCTCGCAGACATAATGCAGTACGGAAGCCGCAACGTGTCCGCCAGGTCGTTCGCCGGGTTCGGGTCCAGCACCCGCCGGAGCGCCACCGCCAGCTCCATGGCCATGGGGCGCTCGGCCGCCCAGACCAGCTTCTCGGGGTACAGCAGCGCGGCCGGCATGTCGGGGCGCGCCCTGGGCTACAGGGCGGGCGGGGGCGCCGTGGGCTACACCGGGGTGGGCTACGGCGGGGTGGTCGGCGGGGTGGCCGGCGGGGTCTCCAGCGTGGGAATGAGCTACGGCGCGAGCTCTGCCATGGCCGGCGGCGGCGGGATCAGAATGGGGCAGGCTAGCACCGTCGGAGGTGCAATGGGGATGGTGGGGGGCGGTGGCGGGATCGTCACCTCAGGCTACCCTGGCGGGAGTTTTGGGCGGCCCGGCGGAAGCGCGCTGTACGGAGTGCCGGGAATGCCGGGAGCGCCGTCAGACATGGGGTATGCCCCGTTCGCGGTGAACGAGAAGCAGCTCCTGCAGACCCTGAACGACCGTCTGGCCAGCTACCTGGAGAAGGTGAAGAACCTGGAGATCACCAACCGCGAGCTGGAGGAGAAGCTGCGTGCCTTCACCATCAACAAGGTCCAGATCCGCGATCTGCAGGTGTACGAAGACCAGCTGGTGCCCCTCAGACAGCAGGTAGGCCACACGGTCAGAGAGGCAGCTTCCCTGGTTTGGTTGCATTGGAAAGAGCTCACCCTGCTTTCCATTCAATCCTTCCCATGTGCCCTAATGACATTCCCTGTTTTGGGATTCTGAATTTGTCTCGCTTGACATGAATAAATTACATATTATTTACCTTACCTCTTTTAATGAATGGGTTTCCTGAACAGATTCAAAATGTTGTCTGGCCTCTCCAGGTGTACATGCATTTAATACAGAAATAACAGCGCATAATTATAAATATCAGACAAATATCTATGAAATATATCACAACGCTGTGCAACAATCCACATTTAGCATTTGATTTTAACTATAAGAGTGACAGAATAGAGGTGTGACCAGTCCTTCAGTGGAAAGAGTGGTTTAACTATTTGTGCCCCAATTATGCATATGCAAACTACTTACAAATTTGCCTATTGTGTTTATTAAACGGTTATTGTGATTTTTTTTTTTTTTGTGTGAGCCACTTACAACGATTTAATTGCAAGGGAATGTAAACGAACGTTTTTTGAAAGTTTCGGTCAGTAGACTCAACGCTCTCCTCTGTCTTCACAGGTGTTGGCTTTGTTGCTGGATAACGCGCGCACCGCGCTCGAGCTGGACAACGCTAAACTGACCGCTGATGACTTCCGAATGAAGTACGTTTTTTTTGTTTTGTTTATTTCGTTGTTTTGTTTTGTGACGAGGGCAATCACGAGGACAGTCACACGTACGATGGTTATAAAGTTAAGGAAAATCCCAGCTTGCAAACCAGCTGCACGCTGTCAGACTGTTTGCGTACACTAGCATCTTTTATGCCATTTTTTTGCGAATTTTTTAAATTATTGGCACACGTAAACGAATATTCGTAGAAATATAACGTGGATTTGAAATTAAATGGCGATTCACTGACTTCCGAACGTTTTTTCGTCGGTTTTGCCTGTAATGTAGGTATGAAACTGAGTACAATATGCGGCAATCAGTAGAAGGAGACATCGCGGGACTGAAAGCCCTGAAGACTGACTACGACTTCAGTATCCAGGCTCTGCGTCAAGAACTTCTCCTTCTAACCGACGAGCTCACACATATGAGGACGATCCACGAGCAGGTAAGATCTTGTTTACACAACACGTTACTTAGAGCTTCAGTGGTCTCAGTAAGATTTCCAACACACTTATTTTAATAATAATAATAATAATAATAATAATAATAATAACAATAATAATAAAGATTTACACGTTCGATGCTATTTCGAAATTTTTACAGCTCTGGCGCCAGTTCACTGAGTGAACAGTGAACAGAATGAGAAGCAGCGAGAAAAATCGAATGGTAGTAGAATGGAAGAAACCAATATTTTGTTGTTAAAACCACTGAAGATAATTAGCACCCATTCAACTCACAAATGTAGCTGTTATGTCATTTGTAAGCTGTTGTATGTTGTATTCGTAGTTTACCGATTCATATTGAATTTTTTTGTCGCCCCCATTGTCGTATTTAAATATTATTTTATATTTTACATTAACAGGAAGTCATTGCGCTGCGTAATGAAATGGCCGGTACAGTGACCGTGGACATCCAGGCAGTTGATACCACCAACCTCGCCAAGGTCCTCGAGGAGATGCGTGCGGAGTACGAGACTGTTGTCCAGCGCAATCGCCAGGAGGTTGAGGGCTGGTACACGAAACAGGTAGGCTTGTGCTGTCACTCTCTGCGCACTCAAGTCTCTCGCGGTAGCCAACGATTTCAACTGTGATTCACCAATGCCCTGCGTCTGATGCAAAATTAGGTTAAACTAAGCTTAACTCTGGAACTGTCTCGAAAGTGTGTTTGAAATGCTGTAACATTATATTGCCTAAAGAGTTAAGTAAATAATATACTACTACTATAATAATAATAATAACAGGCTAGCAATATCAACAACATTCTGTAAAAGTAGACCACAGAAACATAGGAAAGAACACAGAAAATAAGAATAATAATCACAAATAAAAAAAGTCAAGAAGATTGACATGCTGGACACTCAGCATGCTGGAACTGGGTGACCCAACACTGCATTGTGGCTGGTATCTATGCAGTATATTAGAAACGTGTTGACACTGAGCCCACCTGTGCTTTAAAAAACAATGAAAGAAGAACCAAAAATCAGTTCTAAAATACAGGTAGCCAATGCAAGATGAGAGTATTGGAATTGTATGAGCTTTCTTTCTGGCCTGACAGTTGTATTTTTATCCAATTGCAGCCTTTAAAATATTTTTTTGCGATACCACTGGGAGAAGTACATTACACTAATCAAGCCTACTTCTCATTAAAGCACATATTAGCCTTTTTGATATCAGTTTGTGAAAGAAATGGCCTCACCCTTCATTTTTTCGTTGGTTCATTAGTTACCCTTCATGATATCAGTTTGAAAAAGCGCAAATTGGTATATCTAAAATTACTCCCAAAATGAACCACCTCAGATTTAGTGTTTACGATCAGTGATCTATGCGTATGCATGAAGTAAAGTACGGCCTTTCACGAGCTGGTGACATCCTTATGACACCGGGCCTATTTTGATGAGAGTGGAGTGCAGGTATCCCAGGATGCACCTGTACTGTGTATCTGTGTCCCACAGATAGAGGTCAAGCAGGCTGAGGAACAGCAAAGCTCTGAGACAACTGTGACCACCAGCACGGAGATCCTGGAGACGCGCAAGGTCTGCCACACGCTGCAGACGGAGCTGGACAGCCTGCGAGTGACGGTGAGTGTGCGTGCCACGCGTGTGAGCGTAACACGCGTGTGAGCGTCACGTACACAGGGCCGGTACTCTCCATTCACCACAAGTGCGGTGGCCTGGGGGCCTGGGGGCCACCAAACAAAGGGGCAGGGGCAGGGGCAGGGGCGGGGGCGGGAAGAAATTACTAGTGTACGTTATTTAAGCGGCAGTGTAGCACAGTGGGTAAGGAACTGAGCTTGTGACCGTAAGGTCATTGGTTTGATTCCTGGGTAGGGGCAGGGGGGAAAGAAATTACTAGTGTACGTCATTTACGCGGCAGTGTAGCACACTGGGTAAGGAACTGAGCTTGTAACCGTAAGATCATAGGTTCGATTCCTGGGTAGGACATTGCCGTTGCCCTACTTCACCTGAATTGCTTCAGTATATATAGCTGTATAAATGGATACAATGTAAAAAAATAAAAAATACTATGTAAAAGTTGCGTAAGTCGCTGGATAAGAGCGTCTTCTAAATGTTTATAATGTAATTTAACTTGGATTTTGTATAGATTTTAACACAGCAGCAGCACTCTTTGTGTTCAAATTAAACTGGAAGACATTGTGTTTGCGTCAGTACTTTGTGACAAAGGATAAAGATACGTGTGTCTAAATTAAACAAAAGTTGTGTAAGTCGCTCTGGATAAATACCTGTAATTTAATGTAATGTCATTTTTTTAATGGCACATATGATCCTAACAATGCCAGTGGATGGGCGTTGTCTGTGAGTGTGTAATGTCAGTGGGTGCATGAGTCTTCGGTTGCATGCAACCTCTCGTATGCACAGCTTCAGAGATGGACGTTTGCCGATTTCCCTTTTTCCAGAAACTCACCCTGGAGGAGACCCTGGTGGACATCGAGACGCAGTTCCAGATGCAGCTGCAGCGCCTGAACAGCATAGTGATAGCCAACGAGAACGAGCTGGCCACCCTCCGCGACTCAGCCATGCTTCAGGCCCAGGAGTACCAGACCCTTCTCAACATCAAGATGAAGCTAGAGATGGAGATCGCCACCTACAAACAGCTTCTGGAGGGGGCCGACGTGGGGGCAGTGATCATGGGAGGGGGCGTGGCCGTGGTCGCGGGTGCGGGCGCGGCTATGGCTATGCAGCAGGCCTCCATGTCCAGTCAGTCTATCAGCTCATCGAGTGTGGCTAGCTCCTCCACCATGCAGGCGTCCAGCGCAACCAGCGCAGGGGCCTCCATGGCGGTGGCAGGTGGTGCTGTTGCCGGCATGGTGGCAGGTGGTGCTGTTGCCGGCATGGTGGGAGGTAGTGCCGTGGCACAGGCTGCTAGTATGTCCACGGCAGAGTCCCACAGTGCCAGCTTCAGTTCATCTCACACTGAAAGTTCACAGTCATCTAGCGCCTCATCATCAGCAATGCAAAGTGGTGCTATGATGGCTGGTGGAGCTATGATGGCTGGTGGTGGTGGCATGGTGGTCGGTGGTGGTGCTGCCATGGTGGCTGGTGGTGCTATGGCACAGCAGGCTGCCTCTGCAACTGCGATGGAGTCCCATACTGCCAGCTCCAGTTCATCTCATACTGAAAGTTCTCAGTCATCTAGCTCCTCTTCAGCAGCAATGCAAAGTGGTGCTATGATGGCTAGTGGAGCTATGATGGCTGGTGGTGGCGGCATGGTAGCCGGTGGTGGTGCTGCCATGGTGGCTGGTGGTGCTATGGCACAGCAGGCTGCCTCTGCAACTGCGATGGAATCCCATAGCGCCAGCTCTAGTTCATCTCACACTGAAAGTTCTCAGTCATCTAGCGCCTCATCATCAGCAATGCAAAGTGGTGCTATGATGGCTGGTGGAGCTATGATGGCTGGTGGTGGTGGCATGGTGGTCGGTGGCGGTTCTGCCATGATGGCTGGTGGTGCTATGGCACAGCAGTCCTCAGCAGCCGCGATGGAATCCCATAGCGCCAGCTCTAGTTCATCTCACACTGAAAGTTCTCAGTCATCTAGCGCCTCATCATCAGCAATGCAAAGTGGTGCTATGATGGCTGGTGGAGCTATGATGGCTGGTGGTGGTGGCATGGTGGTCGGTGGCGGTTCTGCCATGATGGCTGGTGGTGCTATGGCACAGCAGTCCTCTGCAGCCGCGATGGAGACCCATAGCGCCAGCTCCAGTTCATCTCACACTGAAAGTTCACAGTCATCTAGCGCCTCATCAGCATCTATGGCTGCTGCGTCACAGGCTGGCATGATGCAAGCTGGTGGTATGCAAACTGGCATGATGCAAGGTGGTGCGATGCAATTTGGTGGTATGCAGCCTATGCAAGGCTTAACGACCATTGGTGGTATCCCAGGTATGCAAGTTGGCATGGGACAGGGAACCGGGCCCGACAGGTGAGTTCCTTGCGGCTGGTGGGTCCAAGAATTTATGGTACGCTGTGACATTTTCTCATGCTCAGAAATCTCAGCCATTTATATATTTAAACTTTAATGAGCATTCATTTCATTAACCCTTTCATTAGAATCAAATGTTTTTCAAAGTTTTTTTCTATCAAGTGAATGCAGGCGAGAGCCCTGAATGCTAAGACCTGTCTGTGTTCCTGTTCCACAGTGCCTCCTCATCTTCCTCCTCCATGAGTGGCGGTAAGAGCTGCATCCATCCTATCCCTCAGTTTCACTCTCACCATCCCTGTCTGTGTTCAAAATCTTTTCTCTCACCCCCACCTTATTTCTGTCATCCAACTAAATTTCTATCACTCCATCTCTCTTTCCTTTCTACCCAGATACTAATGATGCTAGAGCAATGCTATTATGTTGACAGTCAGTGTGCATGCCATGTTGGTGTCACAGGGTTTCAAAATTATGAAAACGTAAACATTTCATGACTTATCTAAATGAATAGCAAGCAGCCAGATACCCCTAGATCAGTTCTGTCCAACCCTGTTCCTGGAGATCTACTATCCTGTAGGTTCTCATTTTGACCCAAATTTTACATACCTGATTCTACTAATTAGCAGCTCAACGAGATCTCTAGCTGTTGAATGAGGTGTGCTTTGTTAGGGTTGGACTGAAAACTGACAGTATGGTAGATCTCCAGAAACAGGGTAGGGTAGCCCTGCCTTAGACTATAGCATCTGATCCAGTGTGGCTCCATAGTTTTAATCCGGCAGTGCCCTCTGGTCTCATCCTCAGTGACGATCGAAGTGAGGTCCCCTGTAGTGATAATCAGGACGCGCAGATTTCAGACAGAACGGAGTCATGGTGAGTACCGTGATCATCTCCTCCTTGTCCCATCAGGTGGTCCAATGCTCGTGCCTGGAAACATATAATTCCCTTCACCGGCCTGGAGTCGCCCTCATTTCAGAACTGGGGCGGAAACCGACACCCTTTCAGGCGGCACCTTGCTCTCCAGTTGAACCCACAGGCTCTGGTTCTCAGATCTGAAATAAACTCAAGACTCCCAGCAAGAGACTTGTGTCTTTTGAGTTTTTATTTGTGTATTTGGTTTGTTTTTTTGTTTTTGCTTTTCTGAACCATTAAGTTTGAAGCGGGTGGGGGAGGGGTGGTATTGAAATGGGATGGTCTGAAAGAAAACACAACCTTAAATCCACACACCCTTGTTGACTAGGATAAAGAATATAAAGGCTCCCCCCCATGACATCAGGTTGGTGTGGAAACAGACTGCCAATTGATTCAGTGACACAAATGAAGATGTTTTCTCCCAACCCCTGAAAAACACACAGCAGAACAATTAGAGGTCACGTCCTCCACAATCAGTATCATAACTGAATGTTTTCGCGATGTAAAAAAATTTAAACTTTGACAACTCTTACAGCAAGAAATTCCTTCACCCTCACTGTTATTGATTTCCTATTGGAAGATATACGGTTGTTTAAATATTTAACATGTTAATTTTCTGGAAACACACACTGCCACATCTCTGGGGTGGTCAATATGTGACGTGGTGAATGAACAACATAAACCCTGGGAGCAGGGTTAGCTGTCCACCTTTTATTGACTCCTTGCGGGGAAATGAAGCGAAGAGATTTGCAAAATGAGAACACAGACAGAACCAGACATCACTATCAAATACAAAGGCATGAAAAGGGTCTGGAAACAGGCCTCATGCAGTGGACAGGCAGCGGAAAGGTCTCCCCTTTAAGCCGGGAAGCAAAGCCTTTAATAGAGCCCTCTACTCAGGCAATTGTCAGCAGCTGGCATGATTATCAATCAATCAATCAGACTTCATTTGTATAGCACTTTCCATACAAGTGAAATGTAACACAAAGTGCTTCACACAATACAACAAACCCCCGCCCCCCAATTCCATACTCAAAGCGATAAATGATTTTGTAAATGAATAAAACACTCAACAACAACAGCATTCGGAGTAAGCTACAGCTGCTGCCCTCCCTCGGAGTGGATGTGGCACCATTCACGCCTGCAGCCCCTTCCATGCAACACCAGAGCTGCTGAAAAGAAACCAAGGAACAGGCCTCTACTCTGATCTCACCCTTCTTGGCATCACAGTCCTCTCCCTTTAGCTATGCGCCAGATGAGGCAGTGGCAAGGACAAAAAGCCAGGGAAAGGCATAAGGGGACACCCTAAAGATCCTCTCAAGATCAAGTCCCCAAGGCAGCCCCTCTAACCATGACACATATATCAGCCAGGGTGCAAATAACGGTGAGCAGCAACCGGGAATTCAGGGTGTCCCCACAGTGGTGAGTAGAAAGAGGCCCTCAGGAATGCCCATAGTGGTCAGCACTGAGGGGCTCTCTGGACATCCTGCACCAGCAGGCAGCGAGGAGTCCCCTGGCAGGCCTGTAGCAGTAAGAAGTCCCCCCCAAGAGGGGCTTCTGGCGAGCCCCTGGACAGGGTGATGGGGTTCATCCCAGTTGGTTATTTTCACTCCTTGCGTCGCTTCCTTGTGTCCTTTCCTTGCTCTTTAGCTCCACCCAACGGGTATGAGAATGGAGGAATCGAGACAACATATGTTAGGCAAATGGTTCTTGCTCAGTCAAGAATCAGACTTGGAAGATTTGGAGAGGTGGATCCACAAGTGGATCATTTACACATCACAGGCTAAAAAAAAGAAAAGAAGACCTCCGCAAAGGCTACACTCCTATATCCTTGCTGAAGCATCCTCCTTGCTCCTCTGTGGAGCACTTAATAAATTGGAACGTCCTTAAAGAGAGCAAAGCACGATCGATTTCTGGGTCACACGAGGACTGAGGAGGCAAGGATGTATAAAATAAGCGATCGGAATGAATTCAGGGAGCCTCTGGAGTAGGGCGGAGGTGAGCCTGTCTCTGGCAGACCTTTAGAGAGGTAAAGAGGCATTGCCTCAAGGAGCGCTAGAGCAGTAGCCCCAGAAAGACCCTCAGCTGGCTCCATGAGACACAGAGTCATGAGGCGATCTGGTGGTCCCACAGTGTTGGGTGGCTATGAGCCCTCTGGAAGCCCTGGTGATGCAGGGACCTTCGGCTGGCAGTAGAAGGACACGCATTCTGATTTGAGTGTCTGCCGTTGTTCCTCTGCCATGAACAACAGCAGGTGGTGTGATGCAGAGAGGCCTGGAGCACTCACAGCAGTGTGGGACATCAATGCAGGAGCTCCCACAACGGTTGGGTTCAAGAGTTTAAAGGGTAAGCACCAGATATTATGACACCAGCCAAATAGAATAAGAAGTCCTATTTTATGATTCACAACATTAAAAACATAACTTTATTGAAAAGAAGGCAAGAAATAAACCCTAAAAGATCTTAGGCGATTACTTTTTTGCCCTACCTTCCTGTTTCAGAAATCTCCAGAATTATCGCCTGCTTCATATTTTGTGAAATTGAAGATGGAGCAAGTCAGATACAGTCCAATTAGCTATAGCCCTTTTTCCATTAAAGAATGATATTGCTACAACCTGATGCACGTAAGAAAGTAATTGCGACAATGCTAATTGCAAACTAGTTAAGTCAACATACGACGCTAGAATAATTTTCTTGCTAGAGGCTTTCGGACATAAGAGCGGATGCTATAGCTCATAGATTCTTAGTCTGTTTGACAATGAAAAAACAAATTGTCTCCTAAACAGCCAGTTAGCTCAGCTGGGTAGATAAGTTAGGTAGTGAATGCACACTTGTTAAATATATAGTGTGATCAGGTATTGAACAAGCTACATCATACATGGATGCATAGAATTTATTCCCCCCCCCCCCCCCACAGATGGTTGCTAGGTTCATACACGGCACAGTTAATAATACACCATTTGTGGTTTATCTAGTGGAAAATCGTTAGGGTAACACGTCGTTAGGTCCACTAAGTTAAATGTATATGAGTGAAGAACACCATTATATAACATATATAACACTACTCGTTTGCTAACGTTAGTGATTTCAACACAATTTATTTATGCATTGCAGATGGAAGACACAAGCTTGGCTCCTACATTAGCTCTGTGAAGTGAGGGAACTGCACAATGCATCTTGAGTACGATGAGTAAAAATTAATTTAGACAGGCCAGCTGATTCACCACAGTGACTCAAGAAATGTGTTTGTTTCTTTATCACTGTTAACAGCCTTCAGTACATTTCAAAATAAGCAGATGCATAGCTTTGTTCCTATTTGATTTTTGTTACATTTTCATTAAAATACCAGTCATACAGTAAAGTCCACAAGCCTAAAAGTTATGACTACAGAAACAGAGTCCTACCAATATTACAGCAAACATATTTTCCTCTGTAGGATTTACATGTCGATATTCACTTGTACAAAAGTATAACACTTCTACCTCATTTTCTGTGCTTTTACACTGACAAACAGCCATGTTATCAAGGGAAGCCAACATTTTTAAATGCCCAACTCCTTCGTCTCACATAACCTTTGACTTTCTTTTACTTGTATCTGCATACTAATGTCCCCCTCAAGAGATTTCTACTGATTAATGTGCAAAGTTACTGCTGGTGGACAGCGTTCCTATTGGCCAGGATGCTCTATGCGATTGATCCATCACAGGTGCATTGCATGCACTAGCTGGCTGCAAAGGGGGCGCACACTGGTACCAGTGACAGTCGGGCTAGGTAGGTTTAGCGGAAGCCAGACAGACAGACAGATGGGTGGTGTCGAGCAGAAGCGGGACGTTATCCTCCACGAGCTCCCTGAGAAAGAGAGGAGACACACGTGAGAGCAGGCCGAGACAGAAGCTACACTCGCATCGTCTTTCGGCTGTTCGTTTCTGAAAGGTTGCCACGGGCAATGTTTCTCTGGTGACGTCAGTTGCTTAGCTTGCACAGGTTGCTCCGCATGGAAATCAATGGACTTATGGCAACTGGTCAACTGAGTTGCTTGTTTGTGTAAACAGGCGCTAGTGGCCAACTACACACGCTTGTCGGGAGAGTGCTAATGTCCCGCCCACTGCAAAAAAGTGACTGGCTCTCGAAAGTGGTTTGAAACAATTGGATTCCCATAGAGGAAAACTTCAATCATATCTTCTTACGAGCATACTGTTACACAACCTCTTTCTCCAAACAATGTGTTTTTCGCATATCAGTTGATTGTAAAAAATTAATATTTATAAAAATTTAGCCCCTTGTTTTACGATATCGCTAAAAAACGACACAACAGATGTTTATGTCATCAAGCTCTTCGCAGAATTCTCTGTTGCTGGCTAGCAAGAGATCGATAATGTAAACGTCGGTTGTATAGTTCACACACACACGTGCACACACACCTACCCACACACACACACCTACATCCACACACACACACGCACGCAAGCACACACACATACTCACCCACACATACACCCACACACACCTGTATCCATGCACACACACACACCCATGCACACATCCACGGAAAGGCATGCACACACGCTCATGTGCACACGCACACACTCATGTGACACAGACACACATGCAAAGCTGTACCTCTAAATCTGTGTGGTATTTCCTGTAGTTGTATTAGTAGTAGTGATTTGGGGGACCTCAGAGGTGGGTGGCTGAGGGAAGGTGCACACTGGCTCTCCCTCAGTGATGTACCACACCTCATTGTGTCTGTGAAACAGCTTCATAGGACTGCAGTAAAAAACACAGAAATGATCTCATTACATCCACACACACACACACACACAAACAAACACACATATTAACACACACACGCACACACATACACACACACACACATGCACACAGACACACAAATGAATACGAACACATATGCGGGCACACACACACACACACAAACAGAAGCACACACACACACACATGCACAGACACACAAATGAATACGAACACATATGCGGGCACGCAGACGCACACACAAACAAAGGCGCAGACACGCACGGCCACACACTCGATCTCGGTCAGTTCGGCTGCGGCGTGGGCGGGCACCTGTCATAGCCGACTGCGTAGTTGTAGGTGCTGTTGTAGGAGGCCTGCACTGCCTTCAGGTCTTCCCTCAGCAGGTGGGCCTGAAGGCCGGACGTCACAGAGAGGATCCAGCCCCCGTAGCTCCTCACGTACACGGTCATGTCTGGCATGTCCGTGAAGTACACCTGCGTGGGAGGTGCCATAGCCATCAACAGACAAAAGCAAAAGCTGTGTTGTGGGGTCAGTGTGACTGATTATGATCGAGCTGGTCACATATTAGGTCAACGGAGAGATTGAGACATACAGATAAGGTGATGGGCGAGAGGACACACCAAACACTATGGATGTCGATAACAAAATGGCAGACAAGACCAGGACATTATATTTGAATCACATAAATTTGGAGAACAAATCTGACGGAAGATGGGCTGTACCACTGGGCAGATGACAAGTGCTTTTATTGGGTGAGGCACACCAAACATCCAGGATGAGGAGGCAACTGGCAGGCTCACCTTCTCATTGGTTGGTTTGGGAGGGCTCTCTTGATAGACTGATGGTAACAGGAAGCTGAGAGTATAGACTGTCGCCTTCCACTTCCTCTTTTCCTCAGGGATTTTGAGCAGGACGGGAGCTGTCATGTTAACTACCACACCTGCAGACAGTTTTTAGACAAACACACACAGAAACATAAGCAACATTAAAGGCAACAGAACTTTTCAAACAAAATAATGCGTTTAAACAAGCGACTTTTCACTTCATGCGGTGTAGTGTGCAAGCCCCCAGTGGCAACAGTTCGCAAACAGCCCACCAGTTCCAAGCCCTTCCCTTGTCTGCAATTGATCCATCCAAACATCTCATGGTTGGTTGCATCATGATTGACCGTATGGGACTACAAAATGTGTATAAATTCCCGGCACCAAATTTCCATGAAGTTCGGTGTCAATGATTCTCAGCTGTACAAAGTAACAGTGGCGTGGGGTGACATAAAATGAAGAACATGGATCTCGTATTGAGTATACTGACAACGGTGTTTGGTGAAATGTTCACCAGAGGTTCTTGCTCGAAATGTTTGTATGCCATTTGAAGTATACTGCCTCCTTAAGGCACATTCACTCACCTGCAGACCCACACAGAAACAGACACCTGCAGAGAAAAGGACACTCAAACACACACATACGTTTTTAGACAGACCCACCTCCAAACAGACCTGCACAAATACCTGAAGAAATATGTATGCCAATAGGTGTACATGTGTGACACCTGCAGGCAGATACGCAGAGCTAGGGGCACATCCTCACCCTCCTCATTGGCTCCTGCGATGTACTTGAAAAGCCTCCTGAAGGCCACAGTAGTGCCCACTTCCATGAAGACGGCCTCCGAATCAGTCGACACCCACCGGGCGGGGCCATAATGACGCACCTGCCCAACAGACACCTGTCAGTCACTTCACCTTCCAAACCACACCCACAAAGTTTGAATTTGCTGTCTGTTGGACTTGGCATCAGTGTGTGCGTACGTTCACACCAATCTACGCGTTGGCCTCTGTGTGCTTGTGTCTGTGAGTGTATGTGTACTTGAGTTGTGGTGTATGTGTGCGTGGGTATGTGAATATATGTGTGTGTACGCCTGCCTAAAAACATCTGTAGGTCTCAGTGTGTCTCTGCAGGTGTGTGTGTGTGTGTCTCTGTGTGTGTGCGTGTGTACATGGGCGTGTGCACGCATGCGTGCGTGTGTGCGTGTGTGGGTGTGTGCATATGTGTGTGTGTGTGTGCGTGCGTGCGTGCGTGTGTGTTTGTGTGTCCCTCAGCTCACCTCATACTGCTGGGTCTTGCATACCAGGTCAAACAGGAGGCACTCCTCTGTTTCTGTGCAAAAGCTGGAGGAGTTACTGGGGCTGGAAGGAAGCAGAGTTGTTACAGTCTGCCATTACGCATTATACATGTTCACCCTGGTCCAATCACTTTCTCCTCACAGACTTGCAGAATATGCAGCTTCCTGTCATAGGACAGATAGACATGGCCACTTTTTAAAAAAAAGATTTAGTTTCTGCAAAGTGGGAACGGCTCCATGTCTATAAAGTGGGAGTGGTTTAGTTTCTATAAAGTGGGAGTGGTTTAGTTTCTGTAAAGTGGGAGTGGTTTAGTTTCTAAAAAAGTGTTACTGATTTCATAGCTATAAAGTAGTAGTCATTTCATGGCTATAAAATGAGAGTGGTTTAGTTTCTTCGAAGTGTGACTGATTTAATGTCTATAAAGTGGGAATGTGTTTTTTTCTTCACAGTGGGAATAGTTTTGTAATATAAAAGTGGGAGTTCGAATTCTCTAGCATGGTGGAAGATCGTCTTCTGTGAGAAAAACATAGAGAACGAGTTGGCATGTAGATCAGGCAGTATTAGAAAGCTGCATTTTGTTGTCAGCAGGATGAACTGCTGATGTGGGGGGGAAACTAGGGTATCCAGATGCAAAGAATGTCCACTTTTCATATTATTTGTACGGGTCCAGTTTCTGGTCCCAACCAGAACTATATAATGTCTGGTCTGAGTAACTGATATGTACTGTTAGTTTGTAATGCATTTGAGTCTCAACCACCCCCCGGTCTGTTATCTGTCCTGGTAGCTATATCACATCATCTCCCTCCACCCCCAGGATGTGAAAGGTTCTGAGATCTCTTCACCTCGTTCACAATTAAGCTTTCACTTGTGCATGTTGTCTGGTTTTGACTAATTCTAAATCTGGCAACCCTAGAGGAGGGAGACATCAGAGAGTCTGTAGCTCTTACCCTACACTGGCTTCAGCTGCCGTCATCAGCAACAACCCCATCAGCCATGCCAAACAGGCCCTGAGAAACACACAAAATCAGTAAAACATGTACAGTAAATACTCACCACACAGACACACGCACATGCACCACACACACATGCACCAGACACACAACCACTCACATATACACCCTGCCCCCCCCCCCCCCAGAATGGCACAATGTGGCAGTGCCAGGATCTGTGGGCACACAATGGGCAGGACTGTGCCAGGCTGCTCTTTATTCGGCTAGTGGTTTGGCTTTGGCATCATCCCATTTGCAGAGAGGATGGGGGGTAGGGAAGGGAAGGGAAGGGAAGGGAGGGAGGGAGACTTTATGTGATTTTTGTCCACCCCACAAGTGTAGCATGAAAAAAGGAAGGCTGTTTTGCACTCGACACTCTTGTTCCCGTGCGCACCCGGACGTCGACATCCTTCAGGGTAAAACTGCGGAAAAAACACGACCGCGTTCCTACAGCATCTCAGTTAAAAGAGTGCTGATCTGTGAACAGGTTTCCGCTGTCCGTATCCCTAACCTCAACCATCATGGTCTTAAATGTCAAAGTGGTCTTAGCTCAGATCCCCTAATCATGGGATAAGAGTACAGCGTAAGAGTACTGATCTGGAATTAGGTTTCCCTTGTCCATCCATAATTTTATCCGTTATGGGTTAGGCGGCAAAATATTCTAGAACAGCGAGCGCTCCTTTATGAAAGCGACCCTGATCGAGGACGAGCTTTTGCTGTGCTGGATATGGTTATGTCATGTACAAGGGAATAATTTAATTGCGCATTTAATTGTGACTCAAAGTCAACGTCATGTTGTGTCTTAATACAGCCCAAAATCAACATCAATATGAACTATTCTATATTAAAACATGTGCCATGTGATATCAGAGGTAATACCATGATAAATAAATAATAATAATAAATAAATAAATACATCGTCCCCCGAACGACCGCACTGCACTGAATCGTCACTGTGTCGGTTCGGTTCATTAACCCAACTGACAATTTTATTCGGCGAAGGGCACATTGCCTTAAGGTTACTGTCCACTCAGCATCATTTCTAGTTTACGCAGGGAAATCAACTGCGCAGCGCTGCGAACACGACGAAGAAGGTTTAGAAAATAGCTAGCTCCTTTAAAAAAAAACAAAACAAAAAAAAAAAAAAAAACAATTCTTCATGATTAAATTTGGCGATCGTTTTTTTAAACCTTTTTGTTCTTTTGCAAGTGAGCCCTGGGGCCCACACGTCTTTGGGCAAATACTGCATGCATAAGCATTTATAAATGAAGCGATACCTTTTTGTTGTAATTTTGAAACAAAATAATCAGTTTGCCAATAAATCTAATATGCCTCCACAAACCATTACATCTGTATGTATATGTTTTTAAAAATAAAGTTGTGAACTGGTGAATATAGCGGTTTACAAATTCCGTGAACATTTCCTCGATAATAGCCTACTACAATTTGGTCGTCGTAACGACCTAAGACTAACTGAATTCTTCACATTTTAAATTAAAAAATGAATTCCAAGGTGCACGTACACCCTCGTAAAGTAGAGGATTAGCGCGTCGTTCTCAAAACAGCTAAATCTATTTCTGGAATCTGGATCATGTTAGATAACAGTGTGCCGAACTGAATTAAAGGACATGAGCATTTGGATTCGTAAATAGCCAAATAGGGCGGTGATAAGATTAAGTGCGCTGAACTTGAACGTTATTGGAAACAAAATTAGCTGGCGTTCCACAGCTGCATAGCGAGGGAGGAACGCGCAGCTGCAGCAGTAACTGCGCAGGCTGCCAAAGTATGAGATCAGAAAAGATGCGTTTATTCCGGCAGGTACTTACATTTTGGAGCACTTGTCCATCCGCGGAATGCTTTCGGTCCGAAATGGGGTTCCAAATGGTAGCTGCGCGTGAGCCTATCCGGCAGCTTTATAATCTGTCGTAACGTTGCTTATGAAACAAGCGGTCAGCGCGTAAGGTCATCACTCATCATACACGCAGGGCGCGTAGTGCCGCGTACGACCGAATGACGGTGCTTTCTGGCCGTATCGATGGTACCACAACTAAGCAAGCAGATGAAAGCCTGTTCCTTGCCTGTGACCAGGCTACAGTAAATGGATTGTCATCGCTTAATGAAGTTTAAGACAGGATGCTTTTTCAGGCACATGGGGTGGTTACTGCGCGTGGCCCAGCTGGGACAGTCTGTAATGTCTAACTGGTTGATTGGAATAAGATCTGCTGTGGGAAGGATATTTTAGGCTGGGTGTTTAAAAAAATAAAATAAAAAATCTTCCAGAGCTTTTAAATACTTACTTTTGTGTTATGCATTACAAGCGTAGCTAGACTGGAAGGTAAACACTTAAAGCAGATTTTGGACGTGATGGACAGGTGAAAAGAGGAAATTTTTTTGATTGGTGTCACATTTGCTTCACCTTTGATGCGCAAGGTGTATAAAGATTAGGCTTTTAGTCCTAAGTCTTACTTTAGGCCTTGATTCTAGGCTCTAATCTCTAGTTTTGATTGCTTTTGGAGTCTGTTATAGACTGTTATTTGTCAACATGAGGACCACAGTTGTACATGAAAGTCAAGGAAGCCATTATGAGTAATAAGAGAAAAACAGTCAGGACAACGGCCAAACCACAGTTTGACTTCACACGGTCAGTGCATGCTAGGACATGCAACAATGTACGAAACTTGACTTTCATTTACATTATATTATTATGTTCCAAACTATGTTGCCCTCAAATGTTTGCCCTTAAATAAATACTGAGAACCTGCACTTTAATCACATGCAAATTGTTTGATTATAAATCTAAAATTGTGGAGTACAGAGCCAAATTAAGGGAAAAAAGTCCTTGTCCCACACATTATGGAGCTCAGTATTTTTCCTGAGAAATATTTTTGAACACTATTCAGTCCAATTGGTGGAAAACCCAGCAGGTGGCGCCAAAAGACACCTGCAGTGGAGCCACGGGCAGCAACAGGGCTATGAAAGTCTGGGGTGAGGGGTTCTAGAGCGGCCTCCGGTGGCCATTTCTGTTACTGGATAATGCATACTAGTTACAGTAATTGGCGCATAGCTGGAAGGTTGTGAAATATACCCCTTTGTTTACCAAATTCCCAGCTTGACGGGGAACATATTTATTTCCCTTTTCATGAAGAGAACCAAAGACAATGATGTTATAAAACAATACTTTTAATGCGTTTCAAACGTGCTGAACTCTAGACAAAGCCGAAAAACTAACCACTGTTATACCAGGTCACGGTCTTAGGGGGTGGGGATTGGAGCCCATCCCAGCATGCATTGAGCAGGAATACACCCTGGACAGGTCACCAATCCAATGAAGGTCACCAATGCATTCATTCACACACTCATACTCCAGTTGGCCTAACCTGCAGGTCTTTAGACTGTGGGAGGAAACCCACACAGTCACAGGGAGAATATGCAAACTCCACACAGAAAGGCTGGGAATCTTGCTGCGAGGAAACCTTGCTATCCACTGTATGTTGAAAATGCCAGTACTCTTTTTCTGAACTACAAGTGCACTATGCCATGGGAAGCTAATGGTACTATCCTGCCTGGACTACTGCAACTCTCTTCTGGCTAGACTACCGGCATCTGCCATGAGACCCCTGAAACTCATTCAGAATGCTGCAACTCGACACTCCCACGTCACTCCCCTGCTCACTACCCTCCACTGGTTGCCTGTTATGGCTCGCATCAAATTTAAAACATTGGTCCTAGCATACCAGGCAGTCAAGGGGTCAGCCCCAGCATACCTCCACAAGATCTTCAAACCCTATATGCCAGCCAGACCCCTCCGTTCCGCTACCTCAGGATGCCTGGCACCTCCCCCTCTTCGCACCTGCGCTTCCCGATCCCGGTCACGTCTCCTGTCTGTTCTGGCCCCACGATGGTGGAATGACCTCCCCGTGGAGGTCAGAACAGCTGAGACCCTGACCCACTTCAAGCGACAACTGAAGACTCACCTCTTCAGGCTGCACCTCTCCCCATCCCCCCCACCTCCCTGTAATCTCTAAATTGACTGTAAGCTTAGGGTTGTAACCAGGTAGCTGTTTCGTAGTTGACTTAGTTAATGCACTCATCTTAACTATTGCTTGTATTTTTGCATAGACTGCGTTGTTGCCGTTCTTGTTTGTTAGTGTTAATCAGTTTAACCTACAGGGTCCAAGTTGAAGTTGAACTTGTTCCTTGCACTTGGACCGGTACTTCTCTCTAGGGTTTTCAGCGCACTTGTTCCTGGTTATGATTATACACTTTTTTGTACATCGCTCTGGATAAGAGCGTCTGCCAAATGCCTGTAATGTAATGTGATGTAATGTAATGGGAGCTCTGGTGGCTGGAATGGTGATCTCATTTAATCGCCAAAGTTTTATTTTAAACTACAGAAAGATTCCAGCATGATTTAGAATTTAGATTATTTGTCAATTTTTACATCCCCTAAATTAGTTTGTTGTGGTGATTCTGCAGTCTCATGACTTTGAATTTTCACAGTCGTTTTTCATTTACTTTCACCATTCAAAAGAATTAAATTATTGACTTTATCAATTTATCAACATCCCAAAATGTATAGGAGGGTTTTTGGTGGTTCAAAGTGGTGGAGGTAAGTGAGAGGAAGGAGAGATGGTAAGAGAGAGAAAGAGAAGAGTGGTGATGGTGAGAACAAGAGAGGGAAAGAAAGGGGGATTGGAGACAGATCTACTCCAAGCGTTACAAACTGCAGACAGAGCAGTGTTCAGAGGGGTGTTTCACAAAGCAGGATTACTGAGTGGATAACTTTATTGAGCATCCGACATAATAAAAAATAGTAAAAATGATAAAATGTGATTATCTGACATTATCACTTTTTATCATGTTTACTTTTTTATTTTTCATATTTATGTGAAGTAAGATTTTGATAATCTCATTTTATGTAATCATCTCTTCCTGTTTTTATACATTTTTATATTTCTTAATTCTTGTTGTAGTCTTCTTACATTGCATTGTTATTTTTTATCGTCTTGTGAAGCACTTTGTAACTTTGTTTTGAAAGGTGCTATATATATAAAGACTGAGTAAAAGCTGGAACAGCTCTTTTTATTTCGGTCCCTGTTCTAGATTTGGAAGAGCTCCAGGTTTTACTCAGTGCAGTCATCCAGCTAACTCAGTAATCCTGCATCGTGAAAAAGGGCCCAGGTTTGAGGAACATCCTGTGGCTAGGTGGTGAAAGGCATGATGGGAGATTGCTCCGCTGGCAGACACGACACCGCACACTTTTCCATCCTTGAGAGTCTGTTTATTGTCACTGTTTAACACTGTGCACGTGGGTTTCCCCACCATCTCTACAAAAAGGCCAAGCCAAAGACACAGCACAGCAGGAAGGGGGAAACCAAACATTTACAGGGAAAACCAAAGCAAAAACAACTAAATTAATATCGCATCTTACAGGTTGCTGTAGAAAACTGCAGAAAAGGGGGAAAACTTAAGGGAGGCGTGTCCCTCCCCCTGTCCTGTACAGGAGACCCGTAGGACACTGCCTCCATCCTCACTTTATTCCCAGCAGGTTTCCATGGCAATGCTGGACCTCCAACAGTGTTCCGAGGATTCCCGTGGCAACGAAGCTGAGAGTCCTATTGGTGGAGGGAGGGAGTGCAGGAGCCAACATTCTATCGTTAGACTGCAGGAGGGAGATGCACACCCCGGGGGCGATGGCTGGAACCCTGTAGCCCTCCGTTTTAAATGAACAGTACTGTGGAAAAAAGCTCTGAGTTTAACTATCTGAAAGCCCTGATTGGACAGGGTGGGGGGACAGTGGCTTCTACTTTCAACATGCTGGTTTTGAGGGCAGCGAGACAGTCCGACTGCCCGGTACCGTACCGGTTCTGACAGGGGCCAGCGCCCCCTGTGGGGAGGCGTGTGATTGGTCATAGCTTTTCCCAATGGGCAGCAGATGGGCAGCTGGCAGGATTGTACCCACCGGGGGTACCCTGCACGTGACTCAGAGACGCCAAAAAGAGGCGGCGGCTGGCGGTAAGCGCCTGGAAACACGGCGCCTCACAACCTTGCCTCAGGGGCCAAACAACCTCTACAGAGGGAAAGGCCCTTCAGGGGCCAAACATCCTCTACAGAGGGAAAGGCCCTTCAGGGGCCAAACAACCTCTGCAGAGGGAAAGGCCCTTCAGGGGCCAAACAACCTCTACAGAGGGAAAGGCCCTTCAAGGGCACTGAGTGGAAAATGCTAAAAACGGCGGAGGAGGAGTTCAGCTGGAGACGCAAGGCGTTCAGAAGTCCACCCTGTAAGAGCACCCACAGGCACCGATCCAGGATCAGCGACTTATCAGTCCCACAAATAACCCTAGAAAAACATCTTTATAAATAAAGCTCATCCCAACTCTGCTGTTGAGGGGAAAACACAAGGGCCAAAGGGCCACATTAGACATTTTTTTGTCCCGAGTTTCATTTAAAAAAATAATTTTAAAGCTTTTTTTTTAATTTTTTTTTTTTTTTTTAATTCCCAAATTTGGAATCGTCTGGTCTCATTAGTAGGCTGTTCCTCGGACGTCCTCTGTCAGATCCAGAGAGCGCGCGCTTTCTGTTAAATATGTGCAGGTGTGACCTCTGCTGGCCATGGAGCAATGGTGCAAGCAGGCTGCAGGTCCCCTGCTGACCAGAGAGGTCGCTGTTGTGTTAACGAGAAGGGGAATATCCTGCCAAACGAAAACCCTCTGTCAAAAGGTGCCATGTCAACCAATCAAATTACAGGACAGGACTGCGGGCCACAGCTGTCACATGCACAGCCAGGATTCAAACCCGTGACCCCGTTCCAGATAAGTGTGAAGCACAAAGGAATAAAATAACAATACACTATTGGAGCAATTAATATACAATGACATGTAATTATCAAACACCTAATATTAACATAAGATGGTATAATTGCCTAATAAATGGAGATATCAATACAAAGTTGTGTTTGTCAAAAGAAAGACTGGTGGCCCAGAACACAAACAAAGAAGTGGAATAGAGTATAGAGTCTGAAGGAGCATCCTGGGATGTGGAGCCATTTAGTACCTGGTACTGAACCGTTAGACCGCAGATTAAACCAGTTCACAATAATAAAGCCATTTCATAAATACTCTGCCAGGGATGAAACTGCAGTGAACTGTTTTACAGTCATATCATCATAACTCAATCAGACTTCATTGACATCATTCATAGCACGCTGGGCAGGTACACTGGAACCCGCCCACAAGACTCACAACCCACATGGAAAAAAAAGAGAATAAAACAAGAGTAAAATCAGTCAATAGTTATTATTCATATTCTTTTTAGAAACTGTATGCAAAGTCAGAGATATCAAAAGGACATTCAGTGAAGCGAATGAGCGATGGTTCGAAGCTTGAGTGTTGGGTTTGCACAGCAACTGATTCTCCAGGTTCCTGCAGGTCTTATACAACCATGCCTTCCTCTCTGCACACACACACACAGGCGCACACACACACGCACGCACGCAAGCACATGCGCACACGCACATGCACACACAGGCACACACACACTAAAATAAACAGGAACGAAGACGAGGGACGGGGTACCCTTTAAATAACACGGATGAAGACGGGAGAGGCATTGGTGTGGAAAACAGACACGGCGACAGGCGAGAATGAGAGCGGTCTTTGGAACGTCCCCCTCCTTGGGGTGGTGGGGTGGTGGGGGGGTGGGGGATGGGGCAGAGGCTCTCCCCCAGCATCAGCGGAGGGGGGTGAGAAACACGTCTGCAGGAGAGAGACAGATCCTAGCACACGCCCACGTCTGCAGGAGAGAGACAGATCCTAGCACACGCCCACGTCTGCAGGAGAGAGACAGATCCTAGCACACGCCCACGTCTGCCGCTTGCATAGAGAGGCTGCGGTTGCCGTGGCTGCGACACAGCCGTAGTCCGGACACAGGCAGGGGTGGGGTGGGGGGGTGGGGGGGTTGTTGTTCCTGTGCACCCCCTCCCCCCCAGCCCAGGGAGCAGAGGGAGAGAGGCTGAGTCTGGGACTCACAGAGACGGCTCTCTCTGTCTTTCACGGCCGTTCTGGGTCTTCTTCACCCGGGAGATGCCCTCCAGAGCCCCCGACTCAGTCACCCTGCAGTGAGAGAGAGTGTTAATGTTACACACAGGTACACACACACACGCACGCACACACACACACGCACACACACGCACGCACACGCACGCACGCACGCACGCACGCATCAGCACACACACACACACACTCACATCCACACACACGCGTACACACACACACACGCACACGCACGCACACGCACACGCACGCGCACGCACACGCACGCGCACGCGCACGCACACGCACACGCACACGCACACGCACACGCACACGCACACGCACACACACACGCACACACACACACACACACACACACACACACGAGCACACACACACATCCATACACGCGTATGCACGCGCACACACACACACACACACACACACGAGGACTCACACTTCGTCCATCTCCACGTCCTCCTCGTCTAGGGGCAGCTGCAGGTAGGGGTTGTTGGAGGCTGGCCGGAACTTGTACCCCGTCATCACAAAGAAGATGAGGGTGGAGATCTCCACCAGGAACTGCAGGGACCAAACACAGGTCAGTCACACGCCAGTCAGACTCAGGGACTGGCATTAGCGCACATACCAAGAGCGTGTAGTGGTAGCCAACCCTAATCCATCATCCTGTACGTTTTCATTTCAACCCTAAATTGGCACTCCTAATTATCAGCTTAACGAGCTCACCAGCTGTTGAATGAGGTTCGCTTTGTTAGGGCTAGAATTAAAACCGACAGGACAGCAGATCTCCAGGAACAGGGCTGGTTACCGGAGGTGTAGGGTGTGTGTGATGTCATCAAGTGATGTCACAGTAGCCCCCCCCGCCCCCCCGGGCTCTTACCTCGTAGAACCACTGCCACTGGAAGGGGATGGCCACCTTCAGCAGGAAGGCGATGATGCGGGTGAAGTAGATGTAGCAGACGATCTGCAGAGGGACAGAGGGTCAGCAAAAAATGGCGTAGCGAACGGACAGCAGCCAGCACGGCGGCGATATGCACTCACCATGACATAGTAGTGCCGGAATAGTTTCAGCTTCTCCAGGTTCATGGCAGCTGCAGGGCCAGACACACAGACACACAGACGATGAGCAAATTCTCACACATAACATAACAATGATGTGGACAGACCATTCACCCCAACAATGCTCACCATTTTCCTAAATTGTACCTAGTGCTCTGGTTACCTGCAGACTACATAGTATACAGAACCATATTATGCCTGGTCTTGACAGGCTATTCCACACACTGACTGATTTCACACCTCAGGGATTTAGCCATTTTCCAGGTGTGGAGCATGTACACATTCCCCCAAATGCCTGCCCCCCTCCCTTCTTCCCGCCCAGTTTGAAGAACCCCAGTTGTGCTCATCGCAAACCTCCGCTGTTTGTTTCAGGAGAGTGGAGACGAGTGTTTGTGCAAATTCGCACAGCCACGAGTCAGAGAAAGCCGCTTGATTTGCAGCTCAACAGATGAACTTTCAGACACCTAACGGACCAGCAGGGGGCGCTGATGTGTGAGGAGACTCACCCCAGCTGAGGGACATCCTTTTGTCTCTCAGAGACACTCTAGTAAGAGGTTAAATGGAGCAGATGGACAGACTCACCTTTTCCATCAGTACTGGAGGCGTCCTGAAGGTGGCGAATCGACCTGGAGGAGGAAGAACATTGTCACCATTGTACACACGACAACCATCCCCCCCCAATCCCATCAACAGGATCCCCCCCCGACATAGGGGGCGACATAGCTCAGGAGGTAAGACTGATTGTCTGGCAGTCTGAGGGTTGCCGGTTCAAACCCCGCCCTGGGCATGTCGAAGTGTCCTTGAGCAAGACACTTAACTCCTAACCCCTAACTGCTCTGGCGAATGAGAGGCATCAATTGTAAAGCGCTTTGGATAAAAGCGCTATATAAATTCAGTCCATTTACCATTTACCCCCCCAAGCACAGACTCCCATTCACCAGACCACAGGGAAGAGGATAGCCCCACCCCTCTGACTCCTCCCATTCACCAGATCACAGGGAAGAGGATAGCCACACCCCTCTGACTCCTCCCATTCACCAGACCACAGGGAAAAGGATAGCCCCGCCCCAACTCCTCCCACTGACCAGACGACAGGGAAGAGGATAGCTCCACCCCCGACTTCTCCCACTCACCAGACCACAGGGAAGAGGATGGCACCGCAGCAGATGAGGTCGACCAGGAAGAGCACCTCCTTCCACAGGGCGTATTCACTGGAGCCCTCCTCCGTCGACTCGATGATGATATAAGCCACGTTCGCCAGGACCTGCGAGAAGGAGAGGAGAGGATAAAACACATGCGCACAGAGACGCATACTCACATGCTTGTGCGCGCACGCACACACACACACACACACACACACACGCACACACAGTCATAGAAACTCACAGGCGCATGTATTCATCTAAAGGCAGACACAAACTCGCCTGCAGGGGGATTACGATCATGAAGATCTTCTTCTCCTTGTCTGAGAGGATGTACTTAACAAAGGCCCAGCCTGTGCCTATGAGAGCCAGAGTAATGAAGAGCAGAGCTCCCTTCAACCTGCAGAGAGACAATCATGTGTGTTACAGGCAGGACCTCTACACACACACGCACACGCACACACGTGCATGCACGCACACACTCACGCGCACGCACACACACACACACACACACACACACACACGCACGCACACACCCATGCAAACACACACATGGTGTGGTTACAGGTGAGAGACTAACAGTGAGGTTACAGGTGAGGGACTAACAGTGTGGTTACAGGTGAGAGAGCAAAGGTGTGGTTACAGGTGAGAGAGCAACGGTGTGGTTACAGGTGAGGGACTAACAGTGTGGTTACAGGTGAAAGACTAACAGTGTGGTTACAGGTGAGATACTAACAGTGTGGTTACAGGTGAGGGACTAACACTGTGGTTACAGGTGAGGGACTAACAGTGTGGTTACAGGTGAAAGACTAACAGTGTGGTTACAGGTGAAAGACTAACAGTGTGGTTACAGGTGAAAGACTAACACTGTGGTTACAGGTGAAAGACTCACAGGTGTGTAATGTAGTACATGACGGCCCAGCCTTCAATGGGGCGTCCCTCTTTATTGATGAAGTGGTAGTTAATCTAAGAGAGAAAGGGAGACAGATCGGCAGTGAAGATTTAATCTCATCTAACATTGAAAGCTCTGCCAATCAGACTAGCTTCAGCCACTCACACTGTGGAAGACCAGGGAGATGGACTTCGTGAAGGCCAGAGCTGCCATCAGCCAGTGGATCTTAAACACACTGTACCTACACAGAGAGAGAAACATACTTTCACCAACAGAGATATTAAAACTACACAGAGCACATAGCACTGCACAGCAGGTTGTTACCTATATCACAGGTGAGCTGTGTGATTACCTGTGCTGCAGGTACTGCAGGTGAGCTATATGGTTACCTGTGCTGCATGAGGGTGTAAACCCAGACCATGGCTGCAACGAAGAAGACGATGGCCATGCTGATGAAGAGGAGTGGGAGGGGAATCTCTGCAGCTGACAGGTAACCACCTGGGTTCTGCTCTATGACCTCCACCTGAGACGCCAAGGACCAGCCATTACACCCGTTTCTGTCACCAAGGTTCACTAAAGTGCAAACAGCACAGGCCCACATGTACACGCACACTCACTCAATCACTCAATTACTCAATTACTCAACCACTCAACCACTCAACCACTCAACCACTCAACCGAACTCAACCACTCAACCAAACTCAACAGGAGAACAAGATAATGAGAATAATAACGCTGCACTCACGTTGAGGTTGTAGGGATTGCTGACTCCGGGAACAAGGTTGTAACAGCTATGGAAATTCAGGCTGTACAGACCTTCAGCCAGGGAGCCAATCGTAATATGGAACTGTGTAGGGGGTGGGGGAGAGGATGTGAAAGGAATAACAAGGGAGAGAGAGAAATGGCAAGACTAATGATGGTAAAGATATTTGCATCACAGATTCCATCTTTTCAAAAAACCCCAACAGCTGATACTGCAGCACCCGCACCCCCCACCCCCATAGACAGACCTCCACCACGTCCTCCCCATCTTCACATTAATGGTAGCAACCGGAAGGATTGACCAGACTTACACTAAAGTTGTAGGAGTCACCGATTTTCTGGAGAGCAAGAGTCCTCCCGTCAATCTTCCCCTCCTGCAAAAGGCAGAAGTAGTCTGTGAGGAACAGATTTACCTGTTCTCTGTAGGTACACACTCACCTGTTCATTACCAACACTACAGGTACACGCTCACCTGTTCACTACCAACACTACAGGTACACACTCACCTGTTCATTACCAACACTACAGGTACACACTCACCTGTTCATTACCAACACTACAGGTACACGCTCACCTGTTCACTACCAACACTACAGGTACACACTCACCTGTTCACTACCAACACTACAGGTACACGCTCACCTGTTCACTACCAACACTACAGGTACACACTCACCTGTTCATTACCAACACTACAGGTACACGCTCACCTGTTCATTACCAACACTACAGGTACACACTCACCTGTTCACTACCAACACTACAGGTACACGTTCACCTGTTCACTACCAACACTACAGGTACACACTCACGCTCACCTGTTCAGTACTAAAACTACAGGTAGATAGACAGATGTTCTTTATTGTCCAACACACTCACTACAGGTACACGCTCACTTGACCCCTACCAACACTACAGGTACACACAGGTCACTTGATCCCTACCAGTGCACTACAGGTACACAAACTCACGCTCTTGGCAGGTTTCTCCGTCACAGATTTTTCCTCCTCCAACGGTTGGTCCTGCTTTTCTTCATCTTTCTCGTCAACCTCTTCTTCGTTCGGTTTCTCTACCGTGTTTTTGCCAACTGTAGTCTTACTCAGATCTTTTTTTCCTTCTTCGTCCTTCTGACTCATTTCTGCTTTGGTCCCTTTCTCTTCCGTGTCTTTGCTCACTGTAGTCTTACTCTGGTCCGATGTGAGGTCTCTCTTTTCTTTTTTTTCTGTGCAAGAGTGGGCAGAGTGGGTTTGCTAAACCAAACAGATCAGGAATCAACATTGCACCTCTACTGCAGACAAACCAACAATCCAACTGACACAGGATCAGGACACTGAAGCCCCACTGAACATCTACCTACAGCCATGCTCATCTAGTTTCAATATTGCACCCCATTACGCACATGCCTACAGTGCAACTGATCTTGAATCAGTGTACCACAGCACTACTGACCAACTACAGCCCAATTGATCTGGAATCAGTCGGTTGGTGTACTACTGTCCCCCTACCCACAGCCCTACTGATGATTTGGAATCAGTCTGTTGAATGACTGAGCACCTACCTACAGCCAACCTGATCTGGAAACAGTATGTCATAAGCGTTATGTTACATAGCATCCCTTTGGTCTTTGAAACACGTATGCTCAAAATTCACATTTCCAACAGGAAGTAACATGTCAATAACACAAACACACACACACACGCACGCGCACGCACGCACGCACGAACACACACCAGCCTGCTGTGATGCATCAACGTGGAGAGAGAGGAAAGAACGCTTATCAGAGACACGTAGCGTTTAGCATCACTGACCAGGGATTTCGGCGTCTTCCTCCTTGGCCTTCGGTGTCTCTGATAGGAGGCTGTCCTGTTCCCCGAATGACCGCACGTTTACACTGCAGAACACAAACATGACCGCACCTTTACACTGCAGAAGAACACAAGCATGACCGTACGTTTACACTGCAGAAGAACACAAATGACCGCACGTTTACACTGCAGAAGAACACAAAATGACCGCACGTTACACTGCAGAAGAACACAAAATGACCGCAGCGCTACACTGCAGAAGAACACAAATATGACCGCACGTTTACACTGCAGAAGAACACAAACATGACCGCACCTTTACACTGCAGAAGAACACAAGCATGACCGTACGTTCACGCTGCAGAAGAACACAAATATGACCGCACGTTTACACTGCAGAAGAACACAAACATGACCGCACGTCTACACTGCAGAAGAACACAAATATGACCGCACGTCTACACTGCAGAAGAACACAAATATGACCGCACGTTTACACTGCAGAAGAACACAAACATGACCGCACGTTTACACTGCAGAAGAACACAAACATGACCGCACGTTTACACTGCAGAAGAACACAAACATGACCGCACGTTTACACTGCAGAAGAACACAAACATGACTGTGCACTCACACTACACATAGAGAAAATTTACACAAATGGGAGAAAAAGAAAAAAAAAAACAATGTACATTCAAATTACAAAAAAGATAATAAAATAAAAATATTTTTGATTTATAAAAATGAAACAAAACTAAAATTACATTCTGCCTGCAAATACAAAAAAGTTAAACACACATGCACTGGTGACCATTTCATTGCTCACCTGAGCTTGTCAATGTCAATGAGGAAAAGAATTAGGGGCTGCTCACTCTTGGTTTTCGTCAGCTGACATTCTTCTGTGTCCTCTGCCTGCACAGGGAACATAAGGAAAGTCTCATCTGCTCAGGCACGCTGCTCACCTGCCTTACCTTTCCAGGTACCCCTCGCAGGTCTTTCACACCTGCTCAGGTACTGCTCTTGCCTGTCTCACCTGCTCAGGTACCGTTCTCATATGTCTCACCTGCCCAGGTACAGCTGTCACCTGTTTCACCTGTCCAGGTACAGCTCTCACCTGTCTCACCTGTCCAGATACTGCTCTCACCAGTCTCACCTGCCCAGGTACTGCTCTCACATCTGACTCACCTGCCCAGGTAACCCACTCAGCTGTCCCCACAGCACCTTCGTCTCACCTGTACAGGTTCCTCTTTTCATTTCCCTGTCCCCTGCCCAGGTACCCCTCTCACCCCTGTCTCTGTAAACAGCAGACAGTTTTGTCCTGATCAGACAGTACCCAGCAATCAGCATACTCACAGTGTAGGCCAGAAGCCCGTTCACCCGAGACTTGGACAGGCTGAAGCCCATCTGCGGAGGACAGAGTCACAGACAGGCATGTCATTTCAGCACACGGCTACTCAGGAAGGTGATACTGGTGCATTTCCATCAACGGCAGCTAGGGGGAATGGCTGCGAGCACACTCACAGGGTATTTAGAGAAGTCAATCTTCTGGTCCTTGCGCAGGTTGAGAGCCTTGAGGTTGACGTCAAGGGTGCCCTTAGCATAGAAGCCGAAGGTGTTGAGATGGATGATGAAGCGGGTTTCATTCTGGGGGGGGGGAAGTGTCGTCACTCCAGAGTAAATATTAAAAATTTACGGATGGAGAGAAATCTAAAGTTTGTTCAAATTGATGAACGTCTGAACAAGTGTGTTTTCACTGCTGAATATGGTTGGTGATTTGGCTGACCTGACTCATTTGTGTGTGTGTGTGTGTGTGTGTGGTGGTTGTGGTGGGGAGTCAGAAGAGATGTAATAGAGTTATAGGACTCTAACGGGATGGAAGAGCCATGAGATCACGGAGGGAGAAAGTCCACAGACAGATAAATCCAGCGTTTAAGGAGTCACTGCTCACTGTTGCATAACAGTAACATCACAGTGTAAATATGGCATAACAAGCCCAGGTCAGACATGTAAACATTTCTGGGTCATATTGACAATGTCTTTGAAACACTGCAATGAAAATTGCCTCCATCAAGATCGCCAGATTTAAACATTAAGATACAACTCCATGTCATCTATCAATAACAATGCAAACCATTACATTAAAATGTAGTAGTCATATATAGAAGCCAAATGTTGCCATTTTATAACTCATAATATAGGCTACG